>NC_081824.1:406471328-406786828 GCF_030867095.1 Alligator mississippiensis
GGGGAAGGGGGCTTGACTCCCTTAGGACATGAGCCAGCTATTTACATCTCTTGCATTTATAATTTTGTATGCACAACTGGTTATTTTTAGAAAACATACATGGCTACCATTCATTTATACATGATTGCTTCTGTCTTTCAAATGACTTGATTTGAAATTTCAAGCAATCTTTTATTTGGATAACTAATTCTCCATTTTTCCAAAATATATATATCAGCTGACTCACACAGTCATTTCTTCTTTATAACTGTCAGTACTCCCAGCCATAATATTGTGAATATCTATTTAGTCCCTATTATTTTTTTAATGTATATGCTAAAACCAGTGGCACTTATTATAGTTTGCTATACAATCAGCCAATATTATATCATTCATCCTATGACATAATTCTTTCTTTTCTTTGTACAATGATTATAACTAGCTCCTACATAGTGTTCTTCATCCATAAATCTTCCAGTGATTTACAAAAGAGACTGGGATCACTAGCCCATCCTGCAGATAGGGAAACTGAGACAGAGAAGAAAAGGGTCATGACCAAGGTCATGTAGTAGAATACTAGCAAAGACACCTTGAGCCCCAGTTCACTTCTCTATCTACTAGACCACATTGTCTCTCCTACTGAATGTCTTGTTTGTGTGTGGGTTTAGGGGACTACTGAAGCTAGATCCCTGTTTAGGAATATAGATGCTTAGCTGGTAAGTTCAATTCGGTTCAAAACCATAACCTGGGAAATCTAATTCCATATTTCTTTTTGTTCTTCCCTATGCACTGCAAGTATTAACACTGTCCTTTGAAAGCACACAAAGAGGAATTGTTTTGCAATACTTGGCCTAAATCATGGATTCATAACACCATCAGTACAGTACCTTGATTACTGGAGAAATATTGTTTGCTGTCTCCTCTGAGCACTTTTTACTTTCAGCAATATAATTTTATGCTAAGGTTTAGTGACACCACAACTGAATTGCATAAATCTGCTCGTTATGTCATTTAAGCTTTGAATGTTGTTGTAGGCTGTAGAAGAAAAGGCCTTTACCAATACTAGAGTCTACATGAAAAAAAATTACCAAAAATATGACCAGGTGTTCTCATTAAGTAGTAAATGAATAAACCTGAACATTTATAAAGTTATCCCATATAATATGCCTGGCAATTTTAGCTTTAATTAAATACGGATTTTCTTTTCTAGTTAGTTCTCTCCCCCCCAGTAGGCATACTAACTGGAATCATAATATTTGCATTCCCTTATTCCTTTTAATTTTAAGGAGGCGATATCTCATTCTGAAGCCCAGTTTAGACAATATACCAATGTTATGTTCTTTTAAAAAAACGATGGGCATTAAATTATATTATTCTTCTAAATATTTTTGTTGTTTCTACTGTATCTCTGATACAAACCTTCTGAAAAAAACATACCTTGTTTGTACAAGATGAAGACAAAATAATACCCTCTTGTTTTGAAAAATGTAGAAAAAAAGAGGATTTGCTTTAAGAATGTGTTACAATGAGGAAGAATGAAACAACCAGTAACAAAGGCATTTGTTAGTGTGTGGCTGAGAGTGAAGGGTGGCAAACAACTGAGTGCTGACGTTCAGCTCTCAGATTTGAAACTCTATTTTACTGTAGGAAACAGAGGTTAATGTTGTGCTTTCATATCAGTCTGTCTGTGCCATGGCTGCTCATTTGAGTCCCTAACTCATTTGCATGCCTCTGCCATTCATGCTAGAATTTCTTGCAGTAGGACTGCATCTAGGACTTGGCTAGCAGCCAGAGTCTACTTCTTCATTCTCTTTTTATAGCTAATACAATATGAAAGTCACTAACAAAAAGACTTTCATGTCAAATTACAGAAAAAAAATCTGAATAGCCTAATAGGATTTTAAATTCTTATCATACTGCTGAATTTCTGTAAGTAGTAACATTTGAAAAGAAAGACTTAGCTGATGTTTTCTTCAAATACTCTCCATGCATTGTAAGTTTCTTTCCAAGCTCTGATATGCAGCTACTCTGTCAGTACAGAGATGATACATGTGGTATATATTAGAGTTATACTTCTCCAGTACTGTTCCCACCCTATTGGACTTGAAATGTTATCAAATGTACCAGCTAAGGTTGTGGATATCATCAAATATTCATGTTTGATTTAAATTTAGGATCTATTTTTCTGATCTAAACCAATGTATGTTTGTAAATTTTGCCAGCTGCCCCTAAAGAAAAAGGTTTGGAAAAAAAATGTTTCTCTTACATGTTGGTGACATACACTGGATGTCATTTAAAAAGAAATGATGCAGGGTTGCCACATATCAGAGGAGTTGGATGAAAAACAAGGTTAATTTGTGCCCTTCTCTGTGTGATCCAACTCATATAGCCCTCTTGCAAAAGTTCATTGTTTCTCTCTCTTTTGAAGTAGAACATAATATGGTACCCTCAGCCTCTGAAGATATGTCATTACTATGTAAGGCACATGTTACCTTTGTAGTACCATATATACTGCTACAAAAAGCCAGCATGAATACGTTCAAGTTGTCTCTTGTGCTACAAAGATAGAAGGTCCACCAAAAATGGTTGATCCATCACAAATAAGCTCCTGTTTGAAACAGGAGTTTCCCTGCAGTGCTAGGTTTTGTACTGCCTCCTGTAACATGTGTCAGAGACCAACAGGTCACTGGGTTCCCCAGCATCCTGTAGTACACAGCACTCCCTCCTGCCTCCAAGAGGAGAAGGAGGGATAGTAGCTGGCATACTGACAGCCTGCAGGAAGCAGAGCTGCTCTGGCTGTCACAGAGTTGATGTTGCCTTACGGCTTCCACCACCGGGACAGTCCCAACTGCTGTTGCTGCTGCCCCCGCAGAACTGATGGAGCTGGCTGCCTCCATAGTGGGAGCAACCCACGCTGCAGCTGCTGCTTCAGGTGTAGGAGCAGTCTGGGTCCTGGAGCTGACAAAGAATGCCTACCTTCTCTCGTGCCTTCTCCAAGTGTTTGGAGCAGCAGCCAGGAGGATCATATACTGTCAAACAGGCTGCCCCTGCTCCGGTCACCAGAGCAGCGGCTGTAAATCACGGCCTGCCCTCTCCCGTGCCACAGACAAAGGAAGTGGACTGAGAGCATGCCTGGTCCTGCTTCCCTGGCAGAGCAAAGGGCAGGGTGACACTGACCTGGCTCACTGAGAGGCTCCCCTGAGTTCAGGATGAGCAAAAGAGCAGCACCCTCTCACCCCCTGGCTGGAGTGCCTGCCTTTGCAGTGACTGTAGTACTCTGAATATGTCTATACTCCTACAGTGCTCCTTTTTGTAGTGCTCAAAGCTGCCTCAGCACATTGTAGCAGTAGAAATGAAAGTGTTCCAAGCCTAAATTTCATTTGAAACTCTCAGGGCCTTGTTACACCTTATGATGTGAGACACACAAATATTGATGGGTATTAGTACAAGCTAAAGTTTGAAGCAGTCGCACTTCAAGCCAGCATAGACTTGGAGGACTGAAAGGTGAAAATCTCCCCAACCCACATTCTCCCCCAAGGCTTCCCCAGTTCCCCCCTGCCCCTGGGGCTTCCCTCCTGCTCCCCCAGGGCTTCCCCCCTGCCCTGCCCACACCCAGGGCTCCCCCCATAACCCTGGGGCATTACTTACTAGTGCTGTCTGTCCCAAGGTAGCTGGCAGAGAAGGATTAACCTGCCTGCCCAGCCACCCCTGCTGCTCTTCAGGCTCATAGATCAGCAGCAGTGGTGGCAGTGGCCCAGAAGGCAGGTTAACTTTTCCCTGCCTGCTCTCCCAGGCAGCCACAAGTAAGCAGGAGACTCAGGTGCCCAGGTACCAAGGCTCTTGCAGAGCATGCAGATGTCACCCTCCTTTCAGCTTCCTGCCTGTAGCAGACAGATGGCTGGAAGCTGCAGGCAGGGCCGGGGAGAGGGGCTGTGCTTGCTCACCTCTGAGAGAACCTGGAGGTGAGGCCTGCTGGGCACTTAGCCAGAGCAGCCAAGCACATGCTGAGTGCTAGTGAGCTTCCCTACAAAGGAGGGGTAGGGGTGAGCTGCAAAGCAGGCTGGGATGCTGGAGAACAGCAAGCTAACATGAATCAATAGGAAAACAGAACAGAAGTTAGATGCACTAATCTAACCTCAAGAAATCTGAACTGAGTGTACCACTCACCAGGTCTGTCTTAGACTGCTTCCGCCGTTTTAGACCAGTCTACGTGCACTGAAGTTCTGTATGGTTATGGGTTTAGATCAATCTATGTTTACTTAAAGCAGTCTAAATATAATGTCTTTACATGTCCTAAGAATACCAGTAGACCTCTTTATTATGCTATTAGGAAGCCACTGATTTCTGTTAAGGGAACCACAGGTGAGGGGAGTAGGGATGACCGGGCATGCACAGCTGACTCCTGGCACCAGGAACTGTGGGACTGGCATAAGGAAACTGGCATGAGGGGGAACATAGGCTGGGGGATACCTACACCCAGACTGCCAAGGTTCAGGAATGGGGATTCAACATGGCCACTCACTGTTGTGTGGAGGCAACCCATACCTCTGCAGAGCTGACAGAGTCCCAATGCCAGGGGAAGGAGTTTGTGAACAAGGTCTTGGACCACTTTGTGGCCATTTATAACACTTCTGACTGATGTCAGCCATTGTCCCCTGAGCCAGGGTGGTGGGAAAGAAGTGAACAGTGTATTCTAGCCCACCGGGCCAGGCTGTTGCTAGGACAGTGGTTGGCATCAGAACCCACCTGCCTCAGCTCATCCACCCACCAGGTACAGAGGCTTGGGGGAGCTTTTCCATTCCCCATGCCCCCAGTACTGGCCTGGGTCCTGCTGCAGGGGAGTGCGGCAGCCATGGTGGGGATGGGAAACCCCTGAGCTCATTCTTGTCACATGAGATAGGTTGCAGGCATGGCCATGGGTCAGAGGGTTGGGGTCCCTGCTGAGGTAGACTGGGTCCTAAGGCAAGTGGGCAAGGGGTTGGGGATCCCGCAAGAGAGTGCCAGGAGTCCATGGCCCCTGATGTGGTGATGCCTCCCACATCACAGCTCTTTAAGGTGGACAGTGGATCTGAGAACAGCCACCTCTCCAGCTCTTACATGGAAAAGTTTTTCTTATATCCACCCTAAACCTCCCTTACTGCAGCTTGAGACCGTTGCTCTTTGTTCTGTCATCTGCCACCACTGAGAACAGTCTAGCTACATCCTCTTTGGAACCTCTTTTGGGTAGTTAAAGGCTGCTATCAAATCCCACTGCCGTCTTATCTTTGCCAACTAAAAAAAGCCCAGTTCCCTCGGCTTCTCCTCATTAGTCATGTGTCCAAGCCCCCAAACTATTTTTGTTGCTCTCCACTGGACTCTCTACAACTTGTCCACTTCCTTTCTATAGTGAGGGTCCAGATATGGACACAGTACTCCAGATGTGGCCTCACCAGTGCAGAATAGAGGGGAATAATTACTTCCCTTGATCTGCCTGCAATGCTCCTACCAATGAAGCCCAGTATGCTGTTAGCCTTCTTGGCAACAAAGTTACAATCCTGACTCATATCCATTTTATTGTCCACTGTAACCCCCAGGTCATTTTCTGCAGAGCTGCTGCTTAACCAGTTGGTATGAAGCCTGTAGCAGTACATGGGATTCTTCCCTCGTAAATGCAGGACTTTGCACTTCTCCTTGTTGAATCTCATGAGATTTCTTTTGGCCCAACCCTCCAATTTGTCCAGGTCACTCTGAATTCTAGCCCTACCCCACCAGTGTATCTACAATCCCACCCTCCCTCCCTGCCCTGTCCCCCTCCCAGCTTGGTATCATCTGCAAACTTGCTGAGGGTGCAATTCATCCCATCTTCCAGGTCATTAATGAAGATGTTCAACCCCAGGACTGACCCCTGGGGCACTCCACTTGATACCAGTTGCCAACTAGACCTCAAGCCATTGATCACTACGTGTTGAGCCCAATGATCCGGTCAGCTTTCTATCCACTTTACAGTCCATTCATTCAACGCACACTTCCTTAGCTTACTTGCAAGAATGCTCTTGGAAAATGTATCAAAACCCTTGTTAAAGTCAAAGTATATCAAGTCCACCACTTTCCCTGCATCCACAGAGCCAGTCACCTCATCATAGAAGGCAATCAGTTTGGTCAGGTATGACTTGCCCTTGGTGAATCCATCACCCAGTGCCATGGCACGGGAATTCAGAGACTCAAAACCCTGCATTTTTGAAAAACCAGGGCTGTCCCTAGGGGGCACAAATCGGGGCATCCACCCCAGGCACCTTGCTTTGGGGGGGGCCCCATGGAGCTGGGCAGAGCAGCTGTGGCTAGTCCACCCCACCACTGCCGGCTTCACATCCAGCCACTCACTACTCCCTGCCCCCCCACCCCCTCCTGCCGACGTCACCACTGCAGATGGCGGCAGCAGCTTCTTTGGGTCCAGGGTATGTGGGATCAGAGTGGAGGTGGGGCCCCACATTGGCTAATTTGCACTGGGCCCCACATCCTGCTTGGGTCGGCTCTGATCCCTACTTATCCAAGGAGTGCTTCTGCCCCCTAAGGGTCAGGAGGTAATCAGACAGGGCTTCATGGGCCCAGACGCCCTGCCACTGTTCAAAACTGATTCCACCCCACCAACACCCATGGGGGGCTTTTTATCTGCAACCTCCCGTATCTCGTATGCATGTTGTTCCTCCTCTACTCAGGCTTCACAGATCTCCTACTTGTTCTTGCTGTTGTGGAGGATGCATGCAATGAGAATGATGTGAAGCAGGTTCTCCTCCTCCACCTTGAGGCATGTGTTGAGAGTCCACTAGCACACCTTGAGGCAGCTGAAGGCACACTCCAGTCATGTGGCACCTACTCAGGCAGTTATTGAAGAGCTTCTTTCAGTGGTCCAGCTTATGTAGGGCTTCATAAGCCAGGGGGTAAGCCGGCTTCCCAGTGATGAGGGGAGGTACAAAGAAACCACCGATGATAAAACTGGGGATTCATGAAGCATGATGCCCACTCTGTATCATCTGGAGAGTGGGAAGTTGCAGAAGATGTGGGCATCATGGATACTGCCCAGCCAGCCAGCAAAAATATGGGTGAAGTGGCCCTTGTGGCCAACAACACCCTTCAGGACAATGGAGAAGTAGTCCTTGTGGTTAATGAACACCTTGGTACCTTGGGACAAGCAGAGAATGAGGATATTGTGTCTGGTAATGGCCCCCATGCAGTCGGGGAAGCCCATGTGGTGGAAGCCAGCAACTACCTCTTGCATCTCACAGGTTGATAAAGCAGATAAAATGGATGGCCAAGTCATTCTGGATGGCCAGGCACACTTTCTGGACAGCCTCTCTGGCTGAAAACTTGTCCATTCTGAAACAGTTGATGATGTAGTAGAGACTGCTGTGGGTGGCCAGCTTCATGATGGCCATGGACATCTACTTCTCTAAAGTGAGGGGTGCCCACATGCTGACATACTGGTGCACTATGTGGGGGGCCACTGGGGTAACAATGTCCTTGAAGGTGGACTAGTGCATGTTGAAGTTCTGGACCCACTTCTTGTCATCCCAGGTATCCAGAACAATCTGCTTCCACCAATCACTGCTGGTGCCATAGCCCAGAACTGGAACTTGGTGATCTGAAGGTGATGCCAGAGCATCCCAGCATCCAGTTTGTTCTGGGTGGCCTCATCCTCATGAAAAGCAGTGGCCCAGTCCATGCTTCATGAGTGCAGGATGAGGGAAGTAGCCACACAGAGGATGGCCTGCTGCTGGCTCAGGGCAGAAAGCCATGCCTCATGGCAACCAGCTGCCATATAATTTCTAGATGGCCATGCATCATGTTCTGCAGCATCCTTTAAGAGTCATACAGGGTGACATGCAGGACACACCACAGTTCCTGGATCTGCATGTTTAGGTATGGGCAGAGGAGCACCATGGCAGGGTGTGGGCAAGCTGGGACATGGAGGCACGTGCAATTCACAAGGGAGGGGACTCATTCTGGGGCTCTTTTCAAAGTCTCAGTGTAGGCCACAGTGGAGAGTCTACAGTGACATGGCAGAGGTTGGGGGCATGCTTGCCCATGCTGAACAGTAAATCAGGGGTGGCCTGGGTGCTCAGCTTCTCTTGGCAGTCTCTGGCAGCCCAGGGATCCTGCAGGGCATGCTAGGAGGTATGCAGGAGTGCCTCCACCTGCGGACCTCAGCCAGCACAAGCTGCATGCGTGCCTCCTCCCCAGTGGTGACCATGTATGCTGTGCACTCCTAATCTAAACTAGGCCACTAACATAAAACTGTGTAACTTAGACTGAGTCCTCCCTCAGCTTTTAGAACGTCTGTATGTGGCCTTAGCTGCAGTCCTGTCTCCCTCAAGCAACTGCTTAGGGTTTGATTCCTGCAGTCTACCAGCTTAACCCTTTGGCAACTGCAGCTTTCTCAATTCTGCAGCTTGATGTCACCCTTGAGAAGGACTTGGGTAATGCCTCTCACAGCATTCTGAAGGTTTACTGACACTTCTACCCAAGCTCTGAGCCTGGCAGTAGCCCCTCCACAATTTGAAGTTTGTCTTATATCCCCCATGGGGTCCTCCTCAAGGTACCATGTCCCTCTCCAGACCTCCCCCTCTTAGTAACAAGGTAGGGTCCCCTGTTAAAAAAAAAAAAAAGTTTTGAAGCTATTTTGTTTTGTTTTAAGGACATTACATGGAATTGTAACACACTGGTTTTGTACAAATGATTATGTCTCCTCCACCTGGTGGCAAGGAGGGGATAATAGCGCTCCTTAGTAGTAACTAAAAGACTTTTCTCCTTACTCAGGCCTGAATGTTTAGTGCTGAAGGCCTGAATTTTTGGTTCTGAAGTTTCTGGGTTACATCATCACTGGTAATGATACCATTGGCTATTGCAGGTGGGATCTGCAGAGATAGCCATTTAGTCTCCAAAGGGAAACAGCATTGTTTTCAAGGGGACTCTAACCAAAACAAGAGCAGTGTTGATTTCTTTTAAGACAAGGGTACATGATTATTAATGCTGACCATGAATATGGGGTTCTCTGGGACCCAGAAAAACCCATGGGCTCCCCCCACAATAAAGTTTTGCCTCCACAACATAGATGACAGATTCCAAGAAAGAGGATATCACTATAGGTCTGGGGAAAAAAATTGTAACTACAGTTGAAAATGAGATTTTTCAGCACCTTAAACCTGCTAATCTTGGTTCTTAGCCAACTCCCTAGAAATAAGAGAAATCTCATTTGTATTGTTAACATGATCTAGATTTGGGCTGTAAATGGTTTAACTGCTTTTGCTGACAAGACTGGTTAGTGGTTGGGGCTTCATTTGTTATGGAGATTTAATTTCATGATTCACAGGATGCACACATCATGCCATGTAAAGTATGTTATTTTCTGTGGATCAGAGTACTACAGTGATAAAGAGAAGAATATCCTGCATCTTCCTCCAAGATGTAGCCAAGAGATCAAGGTGTCATTATACCACAAAAAAATAGATGAGGGAAAAAAGTTAAGACTAATTAGCTCATTGTTAAGCAAAATCAGCTTCTATTGTTAATGGTATAGAAGGGGCTGACATGGCTTCCTCCCACCCAGCACCTTTTGAGTGCACAGTCTGAAAACCTCTGGACAGCCTTCAGCATGAGTCCACAAAGAAGCTCTAAGTCATGCCTGCTAACAAACCTAAAGAAAAAGAATAAAAAATATAAATACAAAATGGGTGACACCTGGCTGGATGGCAGCACTATGGGGAAGGATCTGGGAGCCCTTGTAGATAGCAGCCTCAGTAGGAGTCATCCACATGATACAGCTGCACAAAATGCAGTTTTGGGATGCAGCAATAGAAGCATTAGGTATGAGAGATTGGAGGTGATAGTGCCTTTCTGCTCAGCACTGATTAGGCCTCATCTAAAGTATTGCATATGATTTTGGGTTCCACATTTTTAAAAGGACATGGAGAAGTTAGAGAGTGTCCAGAGACAGGCAACAAAAACAATAAAGGGCTTTGAAATCAAGTCATCTAAGGAAAGGCTGAAGGAGCTAGGCATATTCAGTTTGCAGAAAAGGCACTCAAGAGGGGACATGATAGCAATCTTCAAATACTTAAAATGGATGTCATGAAGAAGAGGAAGAGTACCAGTGGGGAGGACGTGGACCAGTTGCTTGAAGCTGTAGCAAAGTAGTTTAGATTGGATATCAAGAAAAACTCCTTCACTGTTTGAACAATAAGGCAGTGGAATAGATATCCTAGGGATCACTGGAGGTATCCTAAAAGAGGTTGGACAGCCTCTGGAGATGAGCTAGGAATAACTATGCCTATGGTCTACTTTGGGTATTTCCCATGCTTCTGCATTCTGCTGTTTGCTGCAAGGATTTGGGGGGGGGAGGGAGGGGGGGCGAGGATTCTATCCCCACCCTACTGCTCCATCACTACATGTGTCAGGGATTTTTTTTAATGTTCCTCAGATACATTGGGTGTTGCCTGGAGCCAAGGCAAGGGATTTTGACTGGGATGTGCCAATGCTCCTTCTGGGACTTAAACTTGGAGGTTCCTAGCTAGAGGGTCTTGCCTATCTGTTCCAGGTCAGACCAATCACCATATTTGGGACCAGGAGGGAATTTTACTTTGTGGTCAGAGTTGTCTGGACAGTGGGAGGTTTTGCTTTCCTCTGTAGTAGAGGACTTGATCCTCTTCCTGGGATTTCTTGACCATATGTTGACAACTTTTACAGCAGCAGGATGCTGGATGCTGTGTTCCCCCTGTTATGTCTGTAGCAGATTAGGGTGCTATGTGTTGTGTCAGACTATTTTTACAACATAAATTAGACAATAGATTTGTAAAGAATGGTTTGGATAGGGATGATTCTCAAGCCGGGGCTTGGACTAGACAGTGGCGTACTGTGGGCCAATGATTACAATGTTCCCACTGCCTCACCCCCTGGGGATGATCCAAGCAGCGTGAGGCAAATCAGCCTTTGCGGGGCCCAGCTCCCACCCTACAGCACTTCCACGGGGGTGTTAGCAGCATGGCACACCAGCCACAGGGGAAGGGCCAGAGCAGCCAAAGAAAGCCACAACATGCCGGGTGGGTGGGTAGATTGGCCACACACAAAACATGGGAGGCACCCTGGTCTCTCCAGCTGGCACACCACCCCCAGGCTGGTGACCAGGGGAAGGCCCCTTCCTGCCCTCTCCCCTGTCAGTAGGCCACTGGGACTAGATAATCTATGGAGGTCCTTTCCAGCCCTACGTCTCTGTGATTCTATAGCAAGAAACTATAACCTTGGAGACGACCAAATAATAGAGATGGAGAGTTGTGATATGATAAGGAACATTCCTGAAGCAATATCAACCATGAAGAACTCAGATCTCTGGAGATCAATTAATCTAAGCAGTGCTGACGTTCTCTCCAGCCAGGAGAGAGGGATTTGTCATTGTTCAGTGCTGAAGAAAAAAACAGTTGATGGGAAGGAGAGACATAGCTGAGCATTCTGCAGATCAAAATGGTTGTAGACTGACTGGCCAGAAAGAAAGTGGTTAGTAGGCTGACTGGCCAGACACAGAGACAGGAAGTTTACTGTTAAGGGATTTCTGGAAACAATCCTTGGGTTCTGTACCTGGTAGATCATTTGAGTGCAGCATTTTACTATATTTTGTTTGCAATGAATAGAGTTGATCAGAAGCTCTTGACCAAAATACTTCTTCCATTGGAAGAAATTTCTTCTTTTTTACCAACCAGGAAGGGTAGATTTTTAGGAATTTCCAATTTAAAGAAAATATAAAACAAAAAAGCTTATTGGAATATCATATGTTGACATTTTTTAGCCTAAAAAATCCTGATTTTGAGTCATATATATATATATATGAGATATATAATATGACTCAAAATCAGGATTTCTTAACCTAATAATATAAATAATTATATATAATTAATATTAACAGGAAATATTTACAAAAAATAAAGGTCAAAAAACCAAAATGAAATATTTCAAAGTTATAAAATCTGAGGGCCAGATTAGTCATGTAAGTGGGCTGTGGGCTTACATATCTAAATGTAATTGCATTCCATCCTGTTCCAGTTACTGACAAACTATTGATACAAAAGGTAGGAGGGGCTCCTCTTCTTTTCTCTCACTGCTTTTTTCACTCAACCATAAAGGGAAAATGACAGTGTGTTACAAAAGTAGGTGCATTAATGGTTTTCAAGGCACTTGAACAGGGCAAAATAGAATCATACTTGCATGCCTAAATTCACCTAGCTAGGTGAAATAGGATCTGGCTCAAATACTTCATTTGTCCCAATCTGATTTTTTCAACTTTTTGAGTGCAATGTTTTTTGATATTTTGGCAGTTCTTCACAATTTAGGATGAGATTTTTTTCAAAATCTCAGACTTTCCTGGAACAGTTGAATTGCCAAGCAACTTTAATCATGACAGCCTTTACTTTTTAGCATTTGCTGCTCACCTAACCCCCCAGTCTCCCTCAACTGGTCTTCCTTATCCAAAGATAAAAGACTTACTTTCCAAATGTTCTCACTCAATTTTATAATCTCTGCTTCCATGCTAAACTACTCAACCCCAATCTATTAATTCTTTTAGCACTTCAACCTGGCATAAATTTATTATGCAGACTAATTCCCTTACACTTTGGCCCAGTGTGTTGCTTTTGGAATAACCATGAGTTGGATGTGATTCATAATCACTGGAACCACCAAGAGGCATTGTGGCTCAGAGGCCCCAATTCCTCCCATTCCTTGCTTCATCTTGCCTGGTAGTAAACTGACAGCCATCTTCCCCAGTCCCCCATACTAACTCTGCTACCCAAGTGGATGGAAGCCCCGTTTCTATTCCCAGTCTGTCATCTCTTTGCCAACTCCCCACTACTTGAGGTAGACTACAGGTAGCTGAGTAACTTCATTCAGTTCCATGCAAGAGGATCTAGGTTCTCAGTATCCCACATAGTCAGAATTTAGCTCTTTTTTAACATTTGATTTTTTTAATCCCCACATAGTTTGCAGATGCTAAACCTCTTGTTTTAGGAATCCTTATTTATGAAAGCTCAACAGTTAATAAAAATATCTTTCATTCTTCCCTTTTATCCCATGAGCAATCTGACATTCACTAATCACTGACCTACACAACAAATAATTTCATTGGAATTAGAAACTACAGAATAGAGGGGAAAATAAATGCCACAGCATATGAAACACTGAACACATTTAAAAACTCTGGAGACCCTCAAACTATAAATGACACATACATACAGCAAATCCCAGCTCCTATTGTGAACTAGTAATGAAAACCAGCTCTAACTATAAAACCCCTAAAACAGAAGCCACAGTAGATATAATTGAGTAGTATACCTCCCACTCATTTCCCCCTTTAAATTTAACGTGTTTTGCTAGAAAACTGTAACAGCACCATGATGGGTTCAAAATGAAAGCACTATGTTATAGTGATATGTACCTATAATAATATCCAGTATAAAATGTTGAAGTTATATTGCACTGTGATTAGCTTGGGTAACGGTAAGCATTTTCCCACTGGCAATAAAAGATAAGACTGTAGTGAACTGTCTGCTTATTTTCCTTCAAATTTTACCATGGAAGAGGGGGAAAGCTCTACTGAGCTGTCTAGTCCATGCCACTGCAAATAATAACTGATCATTACAGTACACTTGTGTGTTAGTTAGCTAGTGTTGATGAGTGTTTTACCATATTCCTTTGGAAACTCCTCTACAGTGTATGAGATATAACTATGAGGAAGTATTTTTTCATAGTTTTAACTTATATTTCTTCACTTTTTAATGCAATTCTTCACTCCTAGTCTACACCATAAATATGTCTCTCTTCATGATGTAGGGGCCACAAACAGCTTATGCTTTGGTGTGAATAACACAAGTGTTTATTTGTTAATAAAATCATTTTCTTTAAAATGTAGGACAATTTTTTTTAATTAAAGAACTAGATAACTTCCTAAAATTCAGCCAATGCACTCTTCTTTTTCATAATCAAGATAGACAAAGTGGAGAGAATTTCTCAGTAGACCGATGGATTCTTCTGTGTCTGTTAGGGATTGGTTTTGCTGCTGTTGGGCATGTCTACATTTATGCTTTAATGTGCATTAGCCTATTTTAATGCACATTAAAGTGTCACAAAAAATCTTGTACTTTTACTAATGCGCATTAAAATAGGCTAATGCACCTTTTTCTAGTACCTCACAATGGAGGTACTAAATGTAAGGTGCATTAGCAAAAACACATTAAGGAACATTTAGACATGCCCCTTATGGTGTAAATCAGCCTTAACATGGACTTGTCTTGTCACAGGAGGACTCCCTGTATATCTGAGAATCTATGTACAGCCTTGAGCCACCAAAGCAGCTTATAACACCCCTAAATTGTGCCTCCGGCCAGGGCAAGATGGAGCCAGGGAAAATGGAAGGGAGGTACTGGTCATACACCACAAAGTCCTCCCAGCTCCAGCTCTCAGAATAATTTGTACAAGACCTGGTTGTGAATTTTCTGATTTAAAGTTTTGTTTTGTTTTTCCATTGTCAGTTTCCATGTATCACGGAATACACCAAACATGGATATAATGGGATTTGCCTTCTAAAGGTAGGTTTGATGCCTTCTGGTGGCCATTCTAATCCCATTTCTTCTCTTTGTTTAATCAGGGTATCTCCCCTATGCTTTCCTGCCACACCGTTGATGTTATTTATATTTGAGAGGTTGCCCCAGTCTGCCAAAGTGAAGCTTACACCCCTCAGGCTCAGTTCAATTCACTGGGCTCACACCTTTTGGATTACCCCTAGTCTCTAAAATACCTTGGTCAACTACAGCACCTCCCCCAGTTTCCCTCAGTGGTGGTCTCCTTCTGTTCCTTCAGACATTCCTTGTAGCTCAAAATGCAATGAGAAAAACTCTACCACAAATAATTTGCAGCTGAGAAACCTTTCTAAAAAGTCTTCCCCAGGCTCCTACTCATCCCCACTACCTTCTACCACCTCTGGTCCTCCTGGGCCTACTCACAGTTCCCTTAGTCACTGGTACTGCTTCTCAGCTTTATACAAGGAGATTCTTTTGCTTGCACAGCCTGAACCAGACTCCCGTTCTCATCACTGCTTCCTTCAGCTCCTAGCAGGGATCTCCTTTCTTCAGCCCTACCCAGGGCTCCAGCATGACCCCTGTGAGTCTATGGTGCAGATGTCTGGAGCCCCTGGCTCCTTCTCCTTCTGAGCTGAGGTCACCTCAATCATCTAATACCTAATCAGCTGCCACCTACTTATTCCCTGAGATTCTGAAGCTTTCTAACAATACTGGTTGGCTCTGCATTTAGTAGCAGGGCTTGGCCCCTGTTATAATGGGGTTATTGGCTAAGCTAGCTCTACTGTGTGATTTTCACTTCTAAATGTTGCACTCCATATGGCAGGACTGCCCTGGAGCCAAAGAGCCTGGGAGTCCTAAGAATACCCAGAGTTTCCACCTTTCTAGCAAAGAGACATGAAACCATGACAGTCCCTGACTTGATCCCAAAGTCTACAGACAGCCAAATAGCCAGTGCTCCTAGGGCTACAAGGCTCCTGGTTCCATCCCATAGCAGCCACAGAGCCAAGAAGCCTGAACTGCCTATGATAAAACCAGCAAAATTTCCTATGAAATCTGCCTTTGATTCCATGACATTTCATAGACTCAGACACATTTCTGTGAAATATTTTTGGTTTTGCTAATCAGTAATTTAGCAGAAGTTGTCTAATTAGCAGTATGGGCTTTACTGTGGCAATATAACATGCAGTAGCGTTTTAAGCCTTTACAGAGTAGTTCAACAGTTATATGGTCTGCTCTGTCATTACTCTTCAAAGATTTATACCTGTAGCAGGCTTACCTTTTCAGGGCTTGGGTTACGTCCCAGGCTCGAGGGTCTACTGTTTGCTTGCTGGAGCCTGTTCACCAATCCAGAGGCAGCACAAGGGAAGCAATGCCCCACCCTTTTCCCGAAAGGAGGGGGAAATGAACAGCTGGACCTGAATCAAAACTGCACCAGCGAGGTCTGGAGAACTTCAGGGGTGGAGCCCCTGGAGAGTACAAAAGGGGAGCATGCTCAGCGTGCTGGGGGGGAGATGATGAGGGGGCAGTGAGGAGAGAGGAGCACCAGAGATGGCCGTCCTCAGGACCCTGCTTGAGCTCAGTGGTATGCAAATCAATGCATGGGGATCAGGCTCTAGGATCCGCTCGATGCAGCGTGAGCCTGTGAACCTGGCAAGCGGCTGGGCAGTCAGTGTGTAGATTGGCATATTCATAGATGTTCATAGATTCGTAGATGTTAGGGTCAGAATGGGACCTCAATAGATCATTGAGTCTGACACCCTGCATAGGCAGGAAAGAGTGCTGGGTTTAGATGACCCCAGCTAGATGCCTATCTAACCTCCTCTTGAAGACCCCCAGGGTAGGGGAGAGCACCACCTCCCTTGGTACCACCTCCCTTGGGAGCCCATTCCAGACCTTGGCCACTCTAATTGTGAAGAAGTTCTTCCTAATGTCCAGTCTAAATCTGCTCTCTGCTAGCTTATAGCCATTATTTCTTGTAACCCCCAGGGGCGCCTTGGTGAGTAAAGCCTCACCAATTTCCTTCTGTGCCCCCATGATGAACTTATAGGCAGCCACAAGGTCACCTCTCAACCTTCTCTTGCGGAGGCTGAAGTTGGCTGAATATGGAGAGCTGGCCCTGGGACCAGCTCAAGGCTGCTTGGGCCCCACACAGTGTGCAGATCGGTACATGGAGAGTCCACCCTGGGAGCAGCTCATGGCTGCTCAAGTTAGCCCCATTCCTAAGCTGAGTGACCAGAGCCTTGCAGTGCAGTTCTGCCTTTAACTAAAAGAGCCCCAGTGCCCAGAGCAGAGTCCAGAAAGGAGAGGACCCCTAGTATGAGATCAGGGAATCAGAGCCTGTAAGGGTTCGGCTCCCATGAGAGAGAGAGAGAGCCCTGGGCTGCCCAGTGCAAGGCAACAGGCCATTGAGGAGAGCCAAAAGCACCACTGGAGAGAGGCTGTCATGGGATCAGCCTTCAGGGGATGAGCCTTGGCTGCTTCAGAGAGGAAGCATGAGTTGCTGCAGAAGTGGGCCCCATAGAGGAGGCAGGCATGGGACAGGAGGGTCTGCCACCTCCACCCTCCATTGCAGGAGGGATGTGTCTACATCCCAGGTCCCAAAAGGGGAGGGGCACCAAGGAAACCCCTCAGGGAGGTACTAAGTGCACTCCCTATTTTGGGTGATTATTGTTGTGTCAAGGTCTATATAGCCTGGGTATTCTTTAAGGGAGTTTAAATGGTTCATGTGTTCTTAATACATTAATATGTATATTTATATTGTTACTTGGTAGGTCTAGGGAATATTATTATTATCTTATTTGTGTTATGTAAATTGATTCCCCATATGTGTTTATCATGTAATCTTAACTATCTTGTTTAATGGGTTAATTATTATATATGCTGTAAATTATATGGTTTATATGGACTGTGGGATATTATATGTAGTGTCATATGCTAAGCTTTATGGTAAATATTTCATGTTTTATCTTAAGTATATGTATTTATTATAGTAATAAATTGTATATAGTTAAGCACTGGGTCTCAGCCTGGCTCTGTAGAAAGGAGAGGGAACTCCTCTAGTAGCTGGCCCCTCCATCCTGCCTGACCCTCACCACTGTCACTGGAGGACAGGGCACCCCCCCCCCCCCAGCTGTACCCAGGTAACATACCATTCCCAGGAAGAAGTGGTATGAAAAAAAGAGAGAGAGTCCTGTTCTGTCAGATCCTGACTACATTTCCCTTTGTGTGGAAAGCACAGGATACATCCTTTAAAAGGATTTGCTTAAGCCAGTCACATTATATTTACTTTAAGTCCAGTGCCTTAAAGAGCTCCTATACTAGCCAAATATATCCTGTGCCTCCTTTTGATCCCCGAGCAGCATCAAGGTATTTTCTCTCTGCAATTGCTGCTTTTCTGTTCTTACTGCTAAATTTGGAAGATTTTATATATCCCACCCAAGAAAAACAGCAATCAATTGTCAGAGCTCCCAGGTCCCTGATTTAAGCAAGTCCACACTCTTAAGAACATTTGTTAACTGATTTTTTGCTATACATACAATTTTCTTTGATTTCTTTAAATAAACGGTCAAAGGTTTGTTTTGTTTTTTGGGGGTGGGGAGGGGAGGGAAGGGTGGTATAAGAAAAAGAATCCAAAGAACAAGAAAGGGCTATCTGTTTTATCTATGTATGAGAGATTTCAAGGCTATTCTGCTAAGAAACATGCCATCTCTCATATAATATTCTGCTTACACAGGCAAAAGCCTAACTGTTCAGTCATTTATATATGTTTCATACCTGAGACAGTACCAGATGGTGCCCTGTAGTCTCAGGTTAATCATTCTTTGAGAGACCTGGGCTAGAAGCCAGACCCACTTCACCATTGACTGTGAGAACAAGAAATGCTGAACCTTACATAAGATTCACAAGCATGTCCCTTACATTTTAAGCAGACATCTGTTATGACATTTCGTATTATCTGTTATCAGGGTCCAGACTAAGCTGAAATGTGGCAGTACTCTATGCCAGTCTTCTCTGGTGGACCAATGAATTTCTACAGAATTTAAATTCTCATGGAAATGAAGCATCTTGGGAGATGATTGCTCTCAACATGTACCAATGCAAGCCTGGGTCTGCAAATAGACACAGTGTCAAAATAGCTCTGAATGCTAACTTTCCTTTTCTCACCAGAAAGGAGTGGAATATCTTCAACACACTGTTGTGATTCTATTGAAAGAGCCAGGCTAGCTGGAGGTACCCTACACAAAACAGTTTGATGGGTTGATCTCATAATCACCTTGCATGTAGGCATCCCAGTGCCTAAATGGCTTGTCCTAGATTCAGTTTGACTGGGCTTCAGAGCCTAGGGATCCCCATGCAGTCAATGAAGAGATTTAGGCATGTTAAAGAATAATCCAACAGATTTAGGCAATAAGGGTCCCTATTAGGGCTCTGCAAAATTTAGCCAGGTGTTTCATTTTGAAGCTGTTTTGAGACATTTCAAGCTCAAAACACCAAAATCAAAATGAAACAAAAGGCTTCCAAACAGCTTTGAAAAGTGTCACAACCAAATTAAGTACTGCCCATGCCACAAGCAAGAAATATATTAATCAAAACAGTTTTAATCTATACAAGGTAACTAAGGGTTAACTAACAAGATGAAAATAACAGGGTTTTTTTTTCTGCGCATGTCAAAAAAAAATTTATTACTGCACCACTAACAGAAATAAAAACTTTTGCCTTCTTTGCTTTATATAAATCATTATAAGTGGTCGAAATGACAGGGGAGTGTCCGAGAGTGTTCCTATGATAACACCCTAGCGAAGACCACTATACAATTGGCGATTCTAATTAAATTTATGACGTGGTGAAAAACAATTGGCTAATATACAAATAAAACCCATCTTCACTTCCGTGAAGAAGGGGGACCTCCGTACGAACCTTAGAGACCTCTGATCACACGTATCAAAATAACTGAAAACTTGATCACTTGCCAGTGCCCCCCTCGCGTCTCGACCCAATCTTAAGACGTAAATCACTGACCTGCCGGCCCGATTTTTTTCTCCGTTTATCTGCCCGACAAAAAACTTTCATGCAGACTGACCTTCGAACCTTAAGCTATAATTAACCAAATATCTCTGACCTCCGTCTTTCACCACCTTAACGGCGTGAGTAAATAATCTTGCTTTACAACCGATAAGCGTCTGTGCCTAATTCCACTCCAAGCGTCATAAGTACCCGCCTAACAGCCTTCAAAGGTCTCATACCCTTCACTGCAGTACACGGCAGTGACATGGCGTCACGAACAGGATCTGGGGAAGACGCAATGGAGTTAAAACTAGTAAAGAACTGCCCATGGCGCAGTGGGGACCGCCTAACGTCCGATTCGGATAAATTATAAACACACATTGCCTACCATCAGGCAAGGGAAATAGGACTAAATGTGGTTACTAGACACTTCTCCCTAAGGGATGAAGTGGGAGAAGGGAAAGAGTGGAGTGCTCAGCTCGATGTGAGGGCCCTAGGGTGTGTTATGAGCGCTAAAGGGGTTATGTACAGACCCAGGGATGAAGCAAAAATCATATCCCTACATCGGGTGAAGGTGGTGGCAGCAGCAAAAGTGCCGGAGGGGGTGGACCCAACCCCTGCCCAAGAGATTGCCCGTTACATCTGCCACATACGAGAGGGCGGGGAAAAAACACCCCCCAACAAGTTTAACTGTCCGACCATGGTGCCCCAGTCCCCCAGTCACAAACTCTTCACCCAACTCCGTAAAAACTTGGAGACGGAGGGTTACACCACGACCAAATGGGCAGGCCCCAAATAGAAAACAAAAAAAAATGATTAATGTTCTGTTCCGCGCATTTGTTAACGCAACGCGCGATATTAAAAATTTAAATAGCCAACTTCTAACCCTAAAAAAAGTCGCAGCTAAAAATGCTGCTGCGCAGCAATCGCCTACACCATCGCCCCAATATGGCGCCGGCAAAAAACTCAGCTTCTTCACAAAATCGGAAAAGAAGGGCAGAGCTTCAAAAAAGGACACGAAAGACAGAGTTGTGGAAGGTCCACAACTACCTCATTCTCTACGGAAATACAACGGGGCGGACCCAACGGCTCCAACCCCGGAACATCAGCTACCGCCTCCCTATAACAAAAAAAAAAGAACCTCCAAGTTAATATATCCCTCCCTACCAACGAAAAATCCGCCCCCACCGATAAAGTCTTTGCCGACTTCCATAAAAACGGCCTTCCCTATCGTTGTTACAAAATACACAACAGATCCACAAGGCGTAACTCATGCTACTTCCACCTACCACACCCATAACTGAACAGAGATACAAGATATTTTTCAACTATCAAAATTTAAACCGAAAAAAACCCTGGCGATTTGGCTTGGCCGACTAATAGTCGAATTTGGCTCAAAATTACTGAACATAAAAGAGGCCAGCTTCCTCATCCGTCAAGCTGCATGGAGTGGAGGACACGCCACCGACCGCGGCCCAATCATAAAAAACCAACACTGGGCCATACCACTCCCTGCGCTTCTAGCCCGCCAAATCATAAACAAGTCCCACCTGTGGCACAACGACCGCCCAAAAATAGCGTCGACAAAACAACTTTTATTAGCAATAATAAAAACCTCGTACTGCACATGGGACGGGGGCCCACAGCCGATGGGTATTCAACACAACAGGTTCGGCTTGACGGAACAACAGGCCGCTGGACCGTGGCCACATCGATTCCTAACACAACCCGGAATGATTCCAATCACCCCTGAAGCCTTGAAAGCTTACATAAACATCTATGGGAGATCTCATGCCATCACTCTTCGCCTCCTCCTTACCCCGCAAATAGATGGACAGGCCGAAAACATCCTCAGTCAATTGGGCCATATCCAAACCCTCATAAAGCCAACAGCGATAACTCAAGGTGTCAATTGTGCTACAAAACTGGACCCATCGTCAGTGTACCCCATAAAACAACCTAAAATAAACAAACCACCCTACAAAGGCTCACCACCAGTCCCAGGACGGACCCCTAAAAAAAAGGCCATGTTTTGGTTCCTGATAAAAGAGTCCGGCCTTACCAAACAACAATTACGTGCCCTAAGGGACGATAAACAAAAGGCCCTAACAAAAAATTGAGATTCAATTACACCAAAAAGCCAAAAAACAGGTAGTGGCTGCCAGGTGAGCCGGCGGCCCTACAAAAAAGCCTGACCCTTCGGATCCTCGCCCATATACCAGCCTTATTATCGTTCACCCCGATAATCCCTCAATACAACGAAAGATTTCTTTTCTCCTCGACACGAAAACACAAATTAACGTCGTAGCTCCTGTGACACCTCATAAAAAATCTTCAAAAACCATCATGATACAAAAACTAAATGCTATACCAACTGCTAAAAAAGTCAAATTTTGGACACACAATCACAAAAAAACCCTTAAAACAGTTCTAGGGGGCATAAACATCTTGGGCGTACCAGACATTAAAACACTCCAGTTAAAAAACATAATATTTCAAGCACTTCCATTCTTTATTGCTGAGCCCAACCAACACCAACCTACGCTTCATAACACATCTACATGGCGTTATAAACCAATCCCGACCAAACAACATCTTCAGAAAGCCCTTATCACCCTGTTACAGAGGCTCGGACAACAGGAATATATAACACCGATAGCAGCCAATACCCACCTATCACCAGGGTGGGGAATCGCAAAGCCCAAAAAACCCAACAAAGTCCAACTTATAGTGGATTTCCGCGAGGCGAATAAACGGTGTCTCCCACTTACACAACCCAATGCTTTTACGCTACCCCAGTGTTTATATAAAATGGCGAGGTTTCAAGGGGACAAGTGGTACGGGATTGACCCTTGACCTCAAGGACATGTTTTTCTCCATCCCAATTATTGACAACAACAAAATCTTAAACATGTGTGTCGAAAATATGATATACCAATAAACGATATGCCCACAAGAATATCACAACTCTCCTGCATTGGCCACAGGCGCAAAAAACAACACACTTAAAAACTTTCATGCTTCCTATCCTTTGCCAGCGAAAAAACAACTCAAAATTTGGAGTTACGTTAACGACCTTGCCATTATGGGTCGTGATCAGCAAGTTGTTGCTGAGGTCACCCGCCGTCTAATTAACCATCTCCATGCTAAGGGCTGGATGGTTAATTTAAAAAAATCAAACTTACAACCCACGATAAATATTACATTCCTAGATACCAAATTTACCGGCGCAACTAGATCCAGTGTCACACACGACAAAACCCCAAAGCTTGATACACTTCAAGAGCCATTACCAATACACAAAAAACAATTTCAACGGCTCTTGGGACATCTCAATTGATATCAACATTACATCACTCCGCATTACCTTCCGTTATTGGCGAGACTCCAGCGTCAGACCCACAACAAATTACAAAAAGCCACACCTTGGACGGACAAAGACAGAAAGGATCTTCATAATCTTCTCCACGCTATAAAACACACGCCAGTTCAAGCACTTAACCTCACCGAGACATTAATAATTACTTTGGGATATACTGCCAATCATGTATGGGCCACTGCCCATAACCCCCAAAACGAACTAGTATATGCCTCACACAAATCTCTCCAGGCAACACAACATCGCTACGGAGCCTTTAAAAAAATTCTGTTGACAAAAAGACTCGTCACATTACTATCCCAGGGACATAGAACGCTTCGAGCACCAGCTGCTACTCTCTTACCTTTGCTAAACTCCACAAAGGTTGACTCACAGTTCCAAAAAAAACCAGCTACTTAAAATGAAATGATATTACATTACCACTATCATTGGTGTTGTTAAAAGTGCAAAGACTTGCCATCCGGTCCCAACACACAAAATAACTCAACGCTCACTCTCTATGGGACCATAGCCCCAGCCTGGATGGCCTCCGATGGCACCACTCGAAATGGAGGGGGCTACGGGTTCTACTACAAACCGTGCCATGATGTGAGATTATACAGAGCCCCAAAAGGGGCCACAGCCCCCAAAAATAAACTCTTAGGCTTTAAAGTTGTCATCCGCCACTGTCTTCAACATCACGACAAAACACTTCTGACTCCCATCATAGCTATTGATTCCCAATATGTCTACAAAATTGTTACTGACACAGCAACTGCGACAAAAAACCTAGAGGATTAAAAAAAAATCTGGGACCTGTTATCCCAATTTATTATTCTACCGCTCACAAAACACACCAAGTCGCATAAACTTAAAACTGATCCAATACATAAAATCATCAACAAGCTTCTAAAAGACCCTCTCCGGAGTGATGTTGTCTTAGTTGCTAAAGCAAACGACCCCAAACCACAGTTCAATCCGTTCCTTACGTGGCTACATGAACACTGGGAACACCCAAGACCAAGGGCTAGTCACCTACGATGGCGATCCACCACAAAAACTCCCACACCCTATAACACAAGGTCCGATTAAAAACAAATATCTCAAGCCTATAAAACATGCGCCAAAAAAAGGTGTCATAAGACAAACCATCAGGCTAGAGTGCTAGACGCGCAGCAATTT
The DNA here is from genome assembly GCF_030867095.1 of Alligator mississippiensis. Lineage (NCBI taxonomy): Eukaryota > Metazoa > Chordata > Crocodylia > Alligatoridae > Alligator > Alligator mississippiensis. The sequence continues at coordinate 406,495,446 of NC_081824.1, forward strand.
ACACCCGGAAAGGTCTGGCAAATAAACCTATTAAAACCTCTACCAGGCACAAAGCTTCCAAACAAGGAACTCGTTATCATAAATCTTGATACCCAACAACTAAAAGTCATCCCCCTACAAAAAAACAACGCCGTCGCTATTATATCGACTCTTACTACAACAATTGCCAGTTAAAAAACCCCCAACACAATTCAATCAGATGGAGGTCCACCGTTTAATTCCTCAGCACTCGACAAATACGCTCACCTCCATAACATTACCTGACATATACACTTACCATATCATCCCCAATCCAATAGAATAATAAAAAAACACATTGGCCTCTATAAAGAGCGATTGCGCTTAAAAAATGACAAAACCTTCAAAAACTAAACAAAATTAAACAACGAAGTCATCATATCACTAAATACAGATAAAACATTGTGGGATAAATCCACTTCTTGGGCCCCAAAACCATGGGTCCCAAAATTTACACCCAACGAGTTAGTCTGGATTACCATTCCACATCCACGTCAGCCACATCCGCGTATCCACAAAAAAAACGTCGTCCATCCAAAACAATATCCAAACACCTATACCATTACCTTCATCCATGAGGACCGACCAACTACGCTTCTCGCCCATCACAATTAGTTGTCCCAACCCACAAACCCACACGCAACGACCCTTTAGATTATAAATCAGTTATTGTCTTGTCTCTTTTTCTTTTCTTTCAACTCCAGCTTTCGAATCGTCTTGCGTCTGATAACAACATGTTCCTTTTGTGTCTATTGGTCCTCCTGTGTCGAGCAAGCCCTCTACAGGAGCGAGGTGTCAACCCACCACCAGACGATGACAGTCCACTGCCGTCCACCAACACCGTCCTATTGATGTTGTCAGCTTGAGTCAAAACCATCGACACCACCACCAACCACCCTAGCCTTACCGCATATCTTCATCTCCCCCTCTCTGTTTCATAAATATAATATAACTTGCTGTGCCATAGACAAGGGGACATGTCACAACCAAATTAAGTACTGCCCATGCCACAAGCAAGAAATATATTAATCAAAACAGTTTTAGTCTATACAAGGTAACTAAGGGTTAACTAACAAGATGAAAATAACAGGGTTTTTTTTTCTGCGCACGTCAAAAAAAAATTTATTACTGCACCACTAACAGAAATAAAAACTTTTGCCTTCTTTGCTTTATATAAATCATTATAAGTGGTCGAAATGACAGGGGAGTGTCCGAGAGCGTTCCTATGATAACACCCTAGCGAAGACCACTATACAATTGGCGATTCTAATTAAATTTATGATGTGGTGAAAAACAATTGGCTAATATACAAATAAAACCCATCTTCACTTCCGTGAAGAAGGGGGACCTCCGTACGAACCTTAGAGACCTCTGATCACACGTATTAAAATAACTGACAACTTGATCACTTGCCAGTGCCCCCCTCGCGTCTCGACCCAATCTTAAGACTTAAATCACCGACCTGCCGGCCCGATTTTTTTCTCCGTTTATCTGCCCAACGAAAAACTTTCATGCAGACTGACCTTCGAACCTTAAGCTATAACTAACCAAATATCTCTGACCTCCGTCTTTCACCACCTTAACGGCGTGAGTAAATAATCTTGCTTTACAACCGATAAGCGTCTGTGCCTAATTCCACTCCAAGCGTCATAAGTACCCACCTAACGGCCTTCAAAGGTCTCATACCCTTCACTGCAATACACGGTAGTGACAAAAAGAAACAAGGACACTCAAAATGTTTTGAAAGTTTTGAAATGCTTTGAGTTTTGAAGTCGGACTTACTTGGCTTCAGTGCCCATCCCAGGTAATACCAGCAGCCTCTTGTCATCTGGTGTGCAGATCTGGGGGCCCACACCCTCGGGAGGGCTGCGGGGCTGTGCCAGACTCCTCCCAGGGGTGCAAACCCCCAGATCTGTGCACCGGATGAGAGGAGGATGCCACTGTTGCCTGGGACCAGTGGCAGTAACAATCTTTCCCAGCACTTGGCATGGGCTGTGCCCAGTGCCGGTTGCAGGTGGAGGAGGCAGCATCCTCTCATCTGGCATGCAGATCCAGGGGCTTGCACCCCCAGGAGGGCTGCTGGGCTGTGCTGGACTCCTCCCATGGATCTGCGGGCCGGATGAGAGGAGGCTGCCGCTGCCAGCAACTGTCAGGCATTGTGCTTTGAACAGTTTGAGGTGCAGTTTCCCAGAAACCTCTGCACCTATCTCCTTGAAACTTGGCAGATGTCATGCCTTCAGAAAGGGCTGCCACCCCTGCAGTTGTCATCCAAATCAGACAAGAAATAAGAAAGTTTTGGGCATTTTCATGATTCCCAAAATCCCGGTGTCAATTTCCTGCCTTCCTTTTGGCCTCATGACTTTTATGTGATTAGCTGCCTAGCAGCCAAGCTTACAAAGGAGGACACAAAGGCCCTGCACCCAGTCTACTCCATAATTCTATCCTTTTGGTCATAAGGTGGCTGTAGCTGGTTGTTACTCCTTTAGCCAGGCCCAGGAGCCAAGCTTCCTCCTTCCCTACCACAAACTAAACAGAATAACAAAGCAACAACCTCCCTTTCCTACCCAGGATAAAGGCTTCACCACAATATTGCTTTTCTTCTCAACTTCCCTCCTCCCTTGCATCATCTCTCGGGAAAGTTTTCACTTCCTCCAGGGCCAGCCAATCATCCCCATCAGCTGGCCCAGGCAAGCATATAACCCAGAGCAGCTGGGCTTAAGCACTTGAGTTATGCACTTCGTTATAGTTGCTTTCCTGGGAAATGAGATGTGAGGGTGTGAGCCACCTCAGGACAAGGAAAGGTAAAACTCAGGCTTTCCACTTTCTAGATAAGCACAGTAAACATTAATCAGTTTTGCAAAAAGTGGATGTTGCTATTCATATTCTTAGCTAAATTCAACATTAGAGATATATGTTAGTATGCTTCATGGATAGAATTCTTCTTCCTTCATGAAAAATGTAAACTGGATTTGGCAAAGGGCAAGCAGGAGTTGGAACCCTAGAAGATCAAACTGGATTAGTTCTGGGCACGCCCAGAAGACCACATATTGATACCTATGGATTTATGCAGTCTAAAATGAAGACATTATCTGAAGTTAGGTGTCTAGTGAGTTTTGTAGTTTATGAAGCATAGCCAGACTGGATTCTTCGAAACTGACATTCTAAATTCTACTTAAAACATCTTCAAGAGCAAAATAGACCAAGTCTGATATCTTTTATATCCACCAATTTATGAATGTAAAGTTCTAATGTCCTCATGAAGGACTACAGGTGTTTCTAGCTGTTATGAGAACAGGTGAATTTAGAGCTATTTGGGGCAGTTTAGAGACTATGCAAATACACTGCACTAGCACTGGGTGGAAGGAATTCTTAGTCCCCACATTTCAGCAAAGGATTCAAGATTTGATCTTAAATGAAGGTGATCTTCCTCCATTAATTTCAGGGAAATTTACTCTGAAGAACAGTAATAATTTAAAGTCAACATTATTAGCTAATTCACTGGTGGATCTTGGGATTGTTGCACCACTTGAACAAAATTTGAGAAAATTATCACTCCTCTTTGCATCCCCGTTAATAATATACTCACACTGTCTGGAAAAGGGAGAAAAAAGGAGAGCATAGAAATAGTGTCTGTTCCCCAGCAGTTACATTTGGACCATGATGTGTCTGTGATTACATTTAATAACAAGGACAAGAATTACTTTTGGAATTCCAAAACTGAATGCAGTCATCAAACATAATAGAGTGCCTAATAGAGGGAATGGTGGTTTTTAAGCTTGGATCTCTTCTTTGGTACTCTTTTGAAAATAATTCTGTTTTCACAAAGAATTTTAAGATTTGTTTTGCTTTCAGTGTGCAGGGAGATCCTTGGGGTGAATCAGGTTGAAGATGTTGGGGCTGTACACACTTACTCATATTAGAAGTTAATAAAACTATTGCAACACATGCATGTTTCAGGATCAAGGTCAATGTGGTAACTATCTAGTTTTGGTTCTTCTGCATATGCCTAACATAATAAAACTAGCATACAATTCCTAAAGTATTCCATTGTGATTTTAAGATGCTGCCCTACCTGGGGGAGTTGAATTGTGCTGTTCCAAAAAAAAAAGTGTAGTAGCAAGAATTTTCACTAAAGAATGGGAGCAAGAGACTACATTCATGCTACATTCCTCCAAACAGTGCAAGCAATTTTCCTCCATGACCCTTTTTGTGATGTCTTGTATGCTAGTATGTATACAGAAGGAATGCCTACTGTGGAACACATGGGCTGCAGTTTAGCCAGCTGTTCCTCCTGCTTTCTCACCCACAGAGTAGTAAGATGCAGTCTGTCCTGATGTAATTTAAAAATTTGTATTAAATTCACTATTAGCCTTTTCATTTCCCTTCAGGACTGAATATTTCACTATTACTAGCAATGCTGGGAAAGCATTACAGTTGTTCCGGATAACAAGTACTTGACAGATTTTGTGGCACATGTTTTATTTATCAAATGTCTTACTTTTTATAAAGATTCTATATACTGTGTAAGTGAGCAGTGAAGAATAATTCAATCAAATATGTAAACATATGGAAGATATTTTTTTTAAATAGCAAAATAACAAAGAATATTAGTGTAAAGACCCCCAATCAGAACAGGAACCCCATTGTGCCAAGTACCATACAATCACAAAATCAAAAATAGACCTTTGTTTGAAGTGCTTGCAGTCTAATTAGTGATCACAACCAAAAGACTTGTTTTCGTTGATACTGAGATACCAAGAGCATTCCCCAACTCCCAATACACTCAGTGGAAAAACCTCCATTGACACAAGTAGCAACTGAAATAGGCCTCCACTGTGAACCAACTAATATTACAAATGATCAAGCAAAAATACAAGCAAGATGGAAGTGGGGGTGGGGAGTAAGTGTATTTTTTTTTCACTTATTTTGACAGGGTTCGTTTATATAAAAGCATTACATTTCAGTTACACTAATGAATGTAAAGCTAAAGTAATGAAGGCTTGATAGAGTGGGTCCTCATTACAGTTCTCTGCAGTGAGCTGTTTGATTAAAAGACAGAATGAGGCCTTCATTTCATTTGTGTGTGTGTGTGGATGTGTACATGTGCATAAATTTCACACACATATATATCTCATTTGTAGATTAGCAAAGTGTGAATTTTCTATTGTGAGGTGTCACACGTAATTAGCATAACATGAGGTATAAGACCCTCATTCTTAAAGTTACTAGGCACCTAAATCCAATTGATTTCATGATAATAAACTATGTCTATAATTATCTATGCTTAGATTCATTGCCGACTAAAAAGGTGTTAAAACTCCGTAACGTAGTTGCACACAACACAAGCACTTCATCCAAAGTCCACTAAAATCAATAGGAAGCATCCCATTCTTTCAGTAGGTGTGCAGCAGGTCCTACATACACTTACACTAAGCAGTCAGTACTAATAGAGGAAATAATTATCAATTCATGTTAAGTTGCTTTCCTCTGGTATTCCAACCTCCTTTGCGGCCCCCTGCTATCTGCTCCGCACAGGGCAGGGTGCTAGCACTTGGCCTGTACTCAGCTGCTTCAGCCAAGCACCCAGTGGGCCCTGTCCCAACCTCTCCCAGAGGTAAGCCAGCACAGCCCCTCTAACCAGCCCTGCCAGGGGGAAGGGATGCATCTGTGTCCCCTGAATGAATCTGGGGACATGGGTACCCAAGTCCCTGGGCTGTTCCCCTGTACCCTGTTACAAAGCAACCCATGATGTACACACAGATCTGACACTGAGCCCAGGAGAACCCCCTCATTTGGGCACAGACCCATGGACCCCCAACTCTTGCTCCCACACACCCAGTCAGCATTCCCCATGCCCCCCACACTCGGGCATATCCCCCATGGTCCCTGACCCTGGGTTCTGCACACCACATCTCAGTGGCCAGAGCCAGGCACCCTGTCACCCAGGGTGGCTCTTCTATGCTGGGTCGGGTGGCAGGGGGCCTTCTGGACTGGGCCTGCATGGAGGCAACACTGAGACCTGTGTGGCTCAACCACTGCTGATCAATGTGCACCTAGGGTGCTGTAAGGCTTTCTTGGCCCACAGCTACAGAGTCCTGGAGTACTAGGACTGAGCCAATGGGCACTGAGCATCCAAGCTGGAGCAAGTAGGCAGATGCCCCTGGAAACTTCAGGATTAAGTGGGGTATGCCCAGCTGCCTCTGTGTTGCAGGCAGAGGACCTGCACCTTCACATAGTCTCCACTCCTTCCATCCATCCATCCTTCCAGCCAGCTCCTCACCCCCCACAGGGATGCTGAGCCCTCACAGGCATCACTGCAGACCATGGAAGACCCTGTCCCATCCTCCTTCACTACTCAACACCAGTCACACAACTGGGACTACAGGGCGATGAAGGATCTTGTCACCATCTGGAGTGAAGAAGAGACCCAGCAGCAGCTCCAGAAAAGGTACTGGAACAGAGATGTCTTCAAGTTATTCAGCAGACACAGGCATGAGGCTACAAAAAGGATTGGGAGTAGTGCCATGCCAAAATGAAATGGATGAAGAGGCAATATAGGCACATCACATGCATGATGCCAACAAAAGGTCTGGGACATGGAGGCAGACCATGCCCTTCTACAAGGAGCTGTCCCAGTTCCTCACCAAGGACAGGGCTGTCAAGATCCCACACACCTATGGCACCACCAGGGACAGAAAAAGTCATCAGCAGGGACCCTGCCAGAGAAGAAGGTATAGGGAGGCTGCAGGATGACAGGACAACTGGGTGCCCATGAGCAGGTCAAAGGGGGCCACAGGGCAAGTGACCAGTTGCTAGAATCAACTTATGAGGCGTCCACCCCATTGGTGCTGGTCCCTGGATCGTCACAGGATGTGGGAGCTAAGTTACACCTGCAGCTGGACCTGAGCATCTTTGACATCTTCTCAGGCATGGCCAAGAGTAGGGAGCATAGCAACACAGGACCAAGGAGAAAGTTCTGATGCCATGGAAATTGAGACTCAAGAATTAGACTCTGAGCCCATGCCCTACATATTGTTGGATGCTCCCTCAACCCAGTCCTCAACCTGCAGGTCACAGCCAAGCTCATGGGCCTCAGGACACTGTTCCCTATGCTGTTGGCATAGCTGTTCCTGACCCACTCCTCCAACACCTCACTTACCCTTCTGCAGATGTTCAGAGCTCCCCCCCCCCACTCACCCCTGCAACCTACAGGACCCACGGCTAGTCCTCTTCACACTTATGCAGACAAGTCAGGCGCTGAGCAAGAATGCTGTGGAGCCCAGGAAGGTATGGTTTGCCCCCTCTCCATGCAGTCTTGACAGGGACCCAGACACCAAGGGAAACAAGGAGCCCCTGGGGGGAAGAGGAGGGGAAGGAAAGGAGAATGGGGAGACCCTGATTCAGGCCATCTTCAAGGTCGCAGCCCTCTCTCAGCCCACTATGGCCAAGAAGCCCAGAAAGGAGCTGTGGGGGCAGGGATGGAGAGGCATGGAGGGAGGGTGAATTGCCCCACCCTGACTGCTTACAGTGCAGGGCCCCAGGCCACTAAGTGCTCTGTCTTTCAGCACTGAACAGACCAGTCACCCACTCCCATCCACTCCTCCATTTCATCCTGGACCACAGCTGAGGTGCCAGGCCCCACCAGCCCCTGGCCTTGGGCAGTTAGCAGCCCATATCTCCTCGTATGGGCACATATATCTGCCTCATTCACACCCCCAGGTGTGGCTGAGTGTGATGAGGCCATGTGTCCCCAAAAGGGGATACAAAGCCTCAGAGGAGGAAGGTATGTGGCTGGGGGTCCCATGTGTGAGAGTCAAGAGTCCACAGCCCCATCTATGGCAATGCCTCCTACCCCTCAGCCTCCTCCCCCAGCAGCCTCCTCCTGCCCCCACCCCACCCTGCATCTTTCTCAGATGGACAGTGAATTTGGGATCACTCGCCTGTCCAGATCCTACATAGGGAAATCCCTGGTCTTAACTCCCAAGTCCAGAAATTAATGTGCCAGGTCAGAAGCCCCATACCCCATGCCACCCTTCCAAGATTTTGTGTTTGGTTGAATTCAGCCCCTGCAGCATTCCCCCTGAGCTCAACCTCTTCTCCCTTCCCTATCAACACTGTTTCTTCAAGGTTATTTCACCCCTTTCACAAACCACATACAAGTCCATCTTGTAAGGACTGGAAGGGACCTTACAAGATCATCAGGTCCAGCCCCTCTGCATTAGGCAGGAAGGAGATCTGGGGTCATGTGAGTGTGATGACCCCAGTGAGGTGACCCCAGTGAGGTTACTGCCTAGACTCCTCTTGAAGATTTCCAGGGTAGGTGATTGCACCACCTCTGGAGGGAGCTTATTCCACAGTCTGGACACACTAACTGTGAATAATTTTTTCCTAGCGTTAAGCCTGGGAGAAAGGCTTTTCCCCCCTCCAAATATTTTTAGGTTTGTGTCAATGGGAAGGGGAGCCAAGCTGAGACATGGGCAATGTTCAACAGGATTTATTTATTAAAAGGAAGAAAAGTTTGGCAGTTGCAACATTTTAAACTGAGGCATGTCTCTTTCTCACACCACATCCCCCCACATTCCAATATACACTGTGAGGGAGTTGGGGGAATGGGAGTGGAAGGGAGAGAGGAAGAGAAATGTTGTTCAGGCAGCCTGGATCATGGGCAATGCTGTGTGGGGCTCAGGACCAGAGGAGCCTGCAACAGGAACCTGGGGCAAATCAATGGTCTGGTGCCAAGGCACAGGGCCTCAAAGCCCTCCAGCCCTATTCATCCAGGGAGGGCTTCCAGTACTCAAGGATGAGGAGGTAGTCAGCCAGGGATTTGCAAATTCAGATTGCTTGCCTGCCACTGTACAGAGTCATGGACTCCAACATCAGCATCCTTGTGGCAAATATGCATATCCTGCCATGCCCAGTCCATGCACTGTACCTCCTCTGCCCAAGCTTCACAGAGGACCTCCCACATGGTCTTGCAGATGTTGCAGAGGACACATGCAGCCATGATGAGTCATGGTATATTCTCCTCATCCACCACAAGGTGCATGCTGAAAGCCCACCAGCATGCCTTGGGGTGACCAAAGAAACACTTCACTGTCATGCAGCACTTGCTCAGACAGTAGTTTCATAATTTCATAGTAGGTAGGGTCAGAAGGGACCTGAGCAGATAATCAAGTCTGATACCCTGCCATGGGCAAGAAAGAATGCTGGGGTCAAATGTCCCCGGCTAAGTGATTATCTAGCCTCCTTTTGAAGACCTCCAGGGTAGGGACCAGCACCACTTCCCTTGGAAGTTGGTTCCAGATGCTAGCGGCCTTGACTGTGAAGCAGTGCCTCCTGATATCTAGCCTGATGATCTAGTTGAAGTACTCCTTCCAGCAGTCCAGCTAGCCCCTTTAGGGATTCATCAGCTGGGGCATAAGGGGGCAAGCTGGGTCCCCCATGTTGAAGGGTTGGGCAAAGACATCCCTGAGGATGAAACTGAGGACCCCAGGAGTATAGAGCCCACTCTCCATTAGCCTGGGGAACAGGGAGTTGCAGAAGACATAGGCATCTTGGGTACTGTCTGTCCAGCCAGTGAAGATGTGGGTGAAAAGGCCCTGGTATTGATGATGCCCTGCAGGACATTGGAGAAGTAGTCCTTGTGGTTGATAAATGCCTGGATGTTGTGGACTGGGGAGAGGATGGGGATGTGGGTGCTGTCCACAGCCACCATGCAGCTGGGGAAACTTAAACAGCATAAGCCAGTGACCACTTCCTGTGAGTTGATGAGGTGGATGAAGTGGCTGGCACCATGCAAGATGTCTAGCTGCTCACTCAGGGACACAAAGCTGCATGCCATGGTGACCAGCTGTCCCATCATGTACAGGTAGGCATGTGTGATGTCCCACAGCTTCCAGTGAGAGTCACATAGGGTAACAAGCAGGACACACTGCAGCTCCTGAGTCCCTCATTATGCATGGGAGGTGAAATGCCATGGCAGGATTCAGGCAGGCTGGACACACATGGAAGGCATTTGTTCTGGGATTCTTCTGGAAACCAAGGACTGGTTGCAAAGAAGGACCCACAGTGATGTGACAGGAGGCTGTGGGAATGCTTGCCCATGCCTGGCAGTGAATCAGGAGTGGCAGGGGCACTCAACTGTACTTCACAATCTCAGGCAACCCAGGGAGCCCATGGAGCATGCTGGGAAGCATGAACGGTGCATACCCCTGGTGACTGGAGGAGGTTACGGCTGCACCAGCAGGAGCACGGCGGCAGTGGCAGGAGCCTGGTGGAAGGGAGTGGGGAGCTCCTGCAGATGCCGCTGGCACTGTCGGTGGTGGGGAGGGGGGTGGTGAGCACCAACCATGGGTCAGCAACCACCCACAGGTACCGTCGGCAGCCTTGGTGGTGGCCAGAGAAAACCCTTGACTGCCTGCAGATGCCGCTGGTGGTGCAGGCAGTGGGGTGGCGAGCAGTGGCTGCCTGCAAGTGCCACCAACACTGTCCAGCACACCTACAGCCTAGGGAATGACCTGCTGGGTGGCACAGAGGTGGAAAGGGATCTTGGAGTCCTAGTGGACTCCAAGATGAACATGAGCCGGCAGTGTGACGAAGCCATCAGAAAAGCCAATGGCACTTTATCGTGCATCAGCAGATGCATGACGAATAGGTCCAGGGAGGTGATACTTCCCCTCTATCGGGCGCTGGTCAGACCGCAGTTGGAGTACTGCGTGCAATTCTGGGCACCGCACTTCAAGAAGGATGCGGATAACCTGGAGAGGGTCCAGAGAAGGGCCACTCGTATGGTTAAGGGCCTGCAGACCAAGCCCAACGAGGAGAGACTAGAGAAACTGGACCTTTTCAGCCTCCGCAAGAGAAGGTTGAGAGGCGACCTTGTGGCTGCCTTTAAGTTCATCACGGGGGCACAGAAGGGAATTGGTGAGTATTTATTCACCAAGGCGCCCCCGGGGTTTACAAGAAACAATGGCCACAAGCTAGCAGAGAGCAGATTTAGATTGGACATTAGGAAGAACTTCTTCACAGTTCGAGTGGCCAAGGTCTGGAATGGGCTCCCAAGGGAGGTGGTGCTCTCCCCTACCCTGGGGGTCTTCAAGAGGAGGTTAGATGAGTATCTAGCTGGGGTCATCTAGACCCAGCACTCTTTCCTGCTTATGCAGGGGGTTGGACTCGATGATCTATTGAGGTCCCTTCCGACCCTAACATCTATGAATCTATAAGCAGCTGTGTCACTCTCAAATTGGGCTGTCAAGCCAGAGTCATCAAGCATCTGACTAGCCTCTTATATCCATGATACAGAAGATCAACGGTTGCCTATGACTTAGGCAATGAGTTAGCTGTAAAGGCAGCCATTCATAAGCATATTTGGACTGCTTACTGTAATCCTGTAATAAGTAGAAGAACTGTATAAGCAAATGATCCATACATGTACTTGAAGGAATCCTGCTGTCATTCAGACCAGTTTCTACATGGATTCATCAGTAGTATACTTTGTTGCAGATCACTTTATGTTCAAAGACAGGTGAGAGAAGAAGACAGAACTTAAACTGAATTGTAGGATATAAAGATTTTTACATGAAGATAAGAGGATAGCCATCATCCAGCAAGACTACTAAGAGAAACTAAAAAAGGCCTCCAGAGTTTTTATAGGATATTATAACAGCTTTTATGCATACACAAATATTGCATTAATCAAACATCTCTTTACATAAAGCCCAAGACTCAAATTTAGTATCATTCCTTTGACTATGACATGGTCAGAAAAGTATCATCAAAACTTGTTTTTTCTTCTGCAGAAAAAGCTGTTGTGACAAAAACAATTTTTCAGTTATCTTGACAAAAACCTTCAAAGGAAAATATTTTGAAATGAACTGTTTGCTTTGAATTACCTTGTTGAACATGTATTTTTGGAATTTTAAAATGTAATATTTAGATTTTCTCATTTCTGTATTATAATAAAATAATTAATGACATTATTGTCAGCAATAGTATATAATAAAAAAGTATGCCTTTTTACCACTGACATGTCATAATATAATAGTTGAAATATTTTATTTTATTTTAGGGTTTTTTAAATAGGGGAATTAACACTCACTGAACCATTTTATCTTCTTTTCAGGTTCAGTGTTTGTGCTGTAATTGAACAGTTTGGCATTTCAGATATTTATAAAGTAACAAAAGGCGTGTTAAATATGTCAATATTTTATTCTGAGCATAAATTGTTGTGGATATATGCATTTTGGATAAACTGCTATAAAACTCAGATGAGAAGCATATACTGTCAAAGCAATATTATTATTTCTATACAGTTGGTCCAATAAAAGATAACACCCTAAGACATCCTTGCCTCTTGGGCCATCAGTGACTATATCATTCTAACATTACCATAGTATAGTGTGGCATACAGACTAAATCAGCAACCATTATCTATATTGGTAGGCAACTGATCATGCAAATAGTCTCATTAATTTTGACAGGACTACAACAATAAATAAACTCTTCCTAACATGAAAAAGGTAGTAGAATCAAGCTCTGTGTATTATTTTTGGCCAAATTATGCAAAGTCCAGAGCTGGGAGTAGAATCTGGGGACAGTAATGCCAGATGTGAATCCCCAAAACATATGAATGTATATGCTACCCAGTCTCTTAGAGCCCATATTGATACTCTTATTCATTTTTCCAAATCATTTTTCATCTTGAATTATTCTATTGAAATACATCAGTCCATCTAACATAAAATGTGTGCGCTGTGGATCTAATGAGCGATGGCATCAGAATCACATCCTTCATAGTACCAATCCTTCATTCCTTTGAATTTCAGGCTACTTAGAGATCACTTTTGTCTTCATGTAATATAGTTTCTGCTTATATGGAATGGTAAGAAGTAGCAGTTGCTGTGATTCTCAAAGAACAATGACTACAATTATGGTCTCTCTCTCTGCCGGAAGCATAATGAAAAGTGAAGGGGTTTTTTGAGTTCTGTTAGTGAGAGGCAATTATCCAAATTATCCAAAACTACTACATCTACTGCATTAATGAATGCAAAGTGTCATTCAAGTAATCTCTCAAAGAATGGTGATTTGGATCAGATGATAATATAGTTGAAAAAGAAATATTGAAGATACAATAAAACACACGGGGCCACATCCTGGCCTCAAAATTCTAAACACAGAGGGCTTCAAATGCAATGGAAATGTACAGTACACTGGCAAGTGCCAAAGGATAAATAAGAGTCCATACAGATAGCACACAGAAGAACCCTGGAATACAGCTGATCTGGAAATTATTTTCCTTACAAGTGACAATTTGCAGTTCCAAAATTTCCCACATTCTGAAATCTTTTCACATGTTATCAAGAAGGTAAGATTTGACTTTGAAGAAGGAAAGAAACTAATCAACCTCAGAAAAGCAACTACCCACAGATTACGTAGCTCACCTAGAAACGTGGAAGACCCAGGCTAGATTCCTACTTGAAATTTTATTTCCTGTAACCTATGTGATTGTCCTCTCCACTAGACTATTAGCCACTCTGTAGGCTGTCTTTTACTTTGGTTTTGACAAAAAAATCAATCTTTTTTACTCTAAGAGACTGGTTCAATGTACTTTCCTGCTAAACAGTTGGTTTAATGAACAGATCATTCCTAATGAAAATGCATTTAATAAAAAAAAATCCTGATCAACTATATTTGTAAACTTCATTTATGAAAACAGAATCTGAGAAATTCTTGCCTAAAGATAGTCTGTTTTTGTAGGCTTTTTTCACCAAATGCTAATCTGGTATGTAATATACAAAGCTTGAATATAGCAGTTTTCTGGTCTTTCTGCTTTTGGTGAATGATATATGATAACTGACTAGCTGTCAGTCAGCTATGGGCAGCAAAATACATGTCCCGGCCTCCAGTCTGCAGTAGCTAGTTACCATAGTAAATGTGCATGCAAGTGTTGAGAGATTTCCATTTATGAAACTTCTAGTTCATTTCCAAATATGTAGTTCCGAGAAATGTTAAACACGGGCAGGTTCTGTGAAGTGCATTGTTGCATGCAAGTAAACTTGCCTATTTATTTACCAAAACATCTTTCCTCCACTGTCACACACAAATAGAAAAGGACAAGCCTGACAAAGCTGGCCTTACAGTTTTAAACAGCTGGTGACCAAGTGGCTGTTCCCTGTCTATTCATAGCAGAAAAGAAACCTTGTCTCCTGGGAGGCAAACACAGACTCAATTCCAGATCTATTTTTTAACCTGAAAACAGATGTTTTATTACTCTCCATTGGCCACCGGGTAAGTGTTACCCATAAGCAGAATGCTTTTAAAACTTAATTTCTAGCTCTGAACACAAATGCATAGAGATTTCTTAGGGTTTGTTGAAAATTAGATTACCTGGCATGACCAAAGTTTGTAATCTTCTTTGACATTTTTTTGCTTCACTTAAAATGCATCTGTATCAAACTAATACTTTTAGAGTAGATTTTTTTTTTACTTTCTACTTCATCTGTATGCTGATAGGATATACTATAATTAAGAGAGAGAGATTAACAACTCTAGCAAAAGGTATTATTAGCTTTTGAAAGAGAAAACAAATATATAATATAATATAATATAATATAATATAATATAATATAATATAATATAATATAATATAATATAATATAATATAATCCCTTCATTGTTAACAACAACTTCCTAAGCTTAATTTCTCCTATAATCTTAACAATTAATTTTAATAATTTTAAATGGTCTCTGCACCTTGTCCCTCACCCCAGAAATAACTTTATTTTAAGGTGATTTGTTTAAGGGAATAATGCTTTTTTCTACTTATTTTATTAAATATTTCCTAGAGGCTGATATTGAAATCTGAAAAATATCACAATAGGATTTTTCAATGCCCATTATTACATATTATCTTCCAACAGACCGTGATATTATACGTGTGAATATATTAAGAGCCAATTATGATTATTCATTGTGTGAAGAGATGACAAGTCCTCTGCTATAATCATATTTTTCATACATCACAAAATGGAATTTCAGAAAACAAGCTTCATTTTGGATTCAAGCTCAGTGTGTAAACTTTATTCCAGAAATACTTTTGATGATTTTAGAGTAGGGGTGAGCATTTATTTCAGCTGGAGGGCTGCTTAACAAGTTTTGGTGAGCTGTTGAGGGCCACAAGGGTAGCCCTCCCCCTTGACAGGTATCCCACTGCCTGGTTGTCATCTTGTCCTCAGAAGTACTCCTTTTGGAAAGGAGGATTTGCCATCTTGGAAACAGAAAAACTAAATCATATACTAAAATTCAAACATCTACTATAACATTTTATTTTTACTTTATTTCAAAACATATTTTTATCCTGATTTATGTGTGTTTGTGTAGTGTATATAGAGATGATTACATAATAGCTCAAAATAAAGTCTTACTCTTGCAAATTGTGGGGGAGAGGAGTGTGTGGGGTGTGGTTGGGGGGTGTATATGTGTGTGGTGGGGTATAGTGGGTGTAGGGTGTGGATGGGTTTGTGGGTGGTGTTGAGAGTAGATATTTTAAGGCCAGGGTCTCTGCCTGCCTAATGTTCTACTTTCATGTGCCATTGGGAAAACTTAGGGAAATATTGCAATCGCCTACCTCAGGTGTTCTACTCTCACTTGACATGACTTAATAATTTTTATTTTTTGATACTTTTTATTATTGAGAGCAGGACATAAGATGGATGATGATTCATCTGGGTCTTTCCCTGGTGGGTTTCTTTGTGGGGCATCTCCTCCCCTATACACCCTCCCCCAACTTTCCACTTCCAAGATGACAGGCATCTGAATCTGGACCTTGGGTGGCCACCAACCCCAACAGCCCAATATTGACCAGCTACAGAATTAAATTTTGAGTACAGTCCATTCACTGACTTCTGAGGGTTAGCCTTATATCAATTTATAATATTAACCAATGCCTATGAGAGAAGGGAAAAAAAAAACTCATCAAAATCAGCCCATCTTTCAAAGATGACTCAGACAATCAATTAGTATTAATTCCTCCCTGGTACTCAGGTCCAAATTCAATCAGTTCATCTGAGTTGCCTGAGACAATCAGTTATCAATAATTTCTCCCTGGCTCTTGGGTGCAATTTCAATCAGTCCTCCCAAGATGCCTGGCCAATCAGTTAGTATTAATTTCTACCCTGCCAAGTACCCTTGGCTGGCCAGGGTTAGTGGACTCATAACAGAAGTGTGCTTGCTTCCCGGGGCCCTCCTAGTACAGTAAAAAAGGAAAAAAAATCAGGAAGAGAGGTTAAAGATTAGAGGGGTTGTGCCCCCAAAAACTTACTGTCCCACTTCTGCTGGTTGCCCTCACTCCCTCACTTTGCTGGCGACTCTTCCACCGCCCCTCCTGTTACTAATCAGTGCCCTCCCATGACATGTCCAGGGCTCTTCTTGTATTATGGTCCTCCAATCACCCTGCCAGTGAACTCACCTACCTGTCTTGCAGCAAACCTCTGGGTCTTGCCAGCTGGAGAAACCTCTGGCATCTCACTGCTCCCCCAGTCATGGGTCCTCTCTAGCTGCCCCTCTCTGAGGCAAGAAATAGTTCTGTCTGTGCTCTGTCTGCTAATCCAGAGGGAGCATATGCAACAGAAATGCATCAGCCTGCTCCTGGCTCTGGCTGGGCTCTCCTCCACACCTGCAGTGAGTTTTTGCCTTCCTCAGCACTTTTTCTCAGTCCTGATTTCCTCCCCTCACGGGTGGGTTGCTCTGGGATTTATAAGGGTGTGTGCGTATGTGTGTGGGTGTGTCTTTAAGTGGGTAGCAAGTATGAGAGAGGATGCATGTGTGTCTGTGGGCGGGTGTGGGGTTTGAGTGTGGGTGTGTGGGGGATGTGTAGGGGAGTGTTGGTTTGTTTGTGAGTATGGTGCAGTGTGTATGTGGCAGCCCTGCCCCCCCCCAATCCTCTCATGGTGCACAACCCCTGCCAGTGGCGGCAGCAGCAGCAGCAAATGTTGGGTCCTCCAGGCGCCGATGGCCCATGGCAGGCAGAGCCCCATGGCTGCACACAACTCTGGCCAAGTCCTGGGAGATGCATTTGGTGGCAGAGAATGGGAATAGGCCAGCAGCACCCAGGACTGGATCAGAGCTGTACACTGCTGGAGCCAGATGTGATGGAGCCAGCGGCCTGGCCCCACTCCCTGCCACAATGTACAGCTTCTGAAGCTTGGCTGGCATGACAGGGTGTGGGGCTGTGCAAGCCTGGCTCAATTGCATGGGGTTCCCCAGCACTCCTGGCCAAATCCCAGGAACTAAACAAGGTATCAAGGAGCAGGGCCAGGCCACTGGTTCCACCATGCAGAAATCCCAGCTGAGTTCCAGGAGCTGCATGTAAGCCATGGGGAGCCCTGCATGATGGAGCTGGGCCAGACCAGCCCCACGCTCCTGCTGGCCTTGGCCTCATGCTCCCACCAACCCAGACTCTGAGATCTTGCCACTCAAGCCCCAGCTCAGACCTTGTGCTCCCACCAGCCCTGGAGCTGCTGGAAGTCAGGTGGGTATGTGTGTGGGTGTGTGTTTGGGTGGAGTGGGGTATAAGAGAGGGTGCATGTGTGTGTGTGTCTATGGGCAGGTGTGGGTATGAGTGTGGGGTTTGTTTGCGGGGTGTGGAGGGAGCTGAGCAGTTGCCTGGGTGGCTGCAGAAGCAGTAATAGCAGCCCCACCTGGAAGCTGTGCACACAGGCTGGGGCTGGGGCTGGGGCTGGGGCTGGGGCCATGACCAGGGCCAGGGCCCTCCTGCAGGTTAGGATGGGAGCACAGCATTCTGCCCTGGAGGGGCGGAGGCTCAGCCCCATGCAGAGTGCAGCAGGTGCAGCCATGGACTGGGCTGGAGGCAATTAATTGGTGGGTGCTCACTTGTGGGTCGGATGAAGTCACTTGGTAGGCCAGATCTGGCCCATGGGCTGTATTTTGCCCACTCCTGTTTTAGATTATAGCCTTATATTCTTCCTTGGAAAAAGATGAGGGGGGAAATTCTTACATATAGAAAAAATGGGTCAGAGACAAAAGCCTAAATGCCTTGCCATGACCATAAAGTATCTGTTACAGAAGTGTATGGAAAATGGGGGAAACTGAGAAGGTAGTTTTTGTAGTATTTGACCATCACAAAACCTGTGGAAAAATGCAGTGAAGGTTAATGCTGATCTGGGATCATTGCCCGTCCAGGCAGAGCAACCACCCAGCAAATGTCCATTCACCTGTTTGCATAATGATGCAGAAAGAGGCCCAGGAAGCAAGAATGATGGGACAGGAGATGAATGAGCAAATCAGGTTGAGACCAAAAGGAATTCATACTACTGCTCTTCTAAACCCTTAATTATTGTCAGCATAATTACCGAGACGTAACTGCATAGCCTTGGATTGTGTTGCTTTTCCTTTAGAATCTCCCCCATTTTCCTGGTAGTCCCTGATGCCTGGATAAGTCTATTTTATTTACTGTTCTAATGTATGTGTACTGTCAGGGAGCAAATTTGGGGGAGATATGGAGTGTCCAGAGCTGCAGGAATGTGCCGGTGTCCCTGGAGATCTGTAAGTTTAAGTCAAGCAGACTAACCCCAACTCATGGGGACTAACCCTAACCAATTGATCTCAGGAAATCTTTAAGGGAGCTTTTATGAAGAGTTCCTCCATGTGAGCCTCCTCTTGTGTGTTTTTTTGTAAAAAAGGGTGATCAGGTCTTTGTTTACTCATGAAGGAAACCCACTGTTTTTCTATAGATCTTTAATTTAGTGAGTGCATGAAGTGCAAATTTACCCTGACTTCAGACTAACATGGCTAATTCCCTCTCTCCACTGAGCGAAAACCACTCAGCCACTTGGGTGAGTCCGGGGAGTTTGGGGAGATGAGTTTTGGGATTCCTGTCAGGTGGAGATGGCATGATAGCGTGACTTGAAAACTTTGTGCTGTGTGCACAGTGCAGCACAGAGATAAAATGTTCAAACAAGCCAGGTTTCCTCTACAAAGATATATGAATTCATATGTCTGAAACCATTGCCCTTCTATAGGGATGGAGTGTAAGTGGGACACACACTCCTTTGTAAAATAAGAAAACTAAGCAATCTTCTCAGGCACAGACTAAGATGAACATTTGCTCTGGATCATATTTCTGAATGCCTCGTTTTAGTGGCATTCCCTTGTGTAATTTAGTAGCCATGCCTTTGTCCTGCAGGCTACACAGGAAGGTGATTTCAATTTAATGAAAGTTGCAGCTGCTAAACACAGAGATAGGGTAAATTCATTTTTGGATGCAAATATTCATGAAGCAGATAGAGGATGCTTAATGTGTGCCCCTTTGGCTTTATTTATAAAGCATTCATTCTCTCACCACAGGTGAATGAAAACCAAGAGACTCACACAACCTGTTTACAAATATGTCCTGTTTTTATCTATGATTGCTTCACACTGCTGCTGTGCTGCTCTGATGTGCTGGGCTTCAGTCACAGACCTGATATAAGCAATGTGTTACTTTCCCAACCAAAGAAAATGTAATTTAAGCAAGCTTGTCAACAGCAGGGCCTGGCAGGCAAGCTAGGCAAGGAATCCAAAAGAGGGTCAACCTTTCCAGGTATTCCTCTGCTAGTACACAAGATAAGAAGATAAAGTTTCTCATTTGGGAGAAGTGAATCAAATCTGATAAGTGCAATGCATCCTGAAAAGTTTGTTATGGGAGAGTGGTGCAGTCTAATCACAAACTAAGTGGCAGGAATAAAACTTGTATGAAAGCATTTGCTCCATAGAATGGCAGGCTTCAAATTCTTCTATAACCTCAAATACCAGCCAAAGGTCTCTTTTTAAAAATATATATACATTGTTCACAAGGTGACAAAAACAATTCTCTCTCTGTATCCCTATATAGCTATACAGATACATAGCTATCATTTAAAAATATATTTTGAATAGATATAAATGTGTTATATTATAGAAAATGCTATATATTCTATATATTTATTTTAAAATGTTATAAATGTATATGTTATTTATATATATATAGTTTGCAAGTGTGAATAAGATTTTATATATATATACATTATTGTATATATTGTATATTGATTATATATAGAGAGACAGAAAGTTCACAAGTGTGAATGAGAATATAATTTTAGGGTTTATATATATATATATATATATATATATATATATATATATATATATCCAAAACTAACCATTTTGTTCACAATTGTCTTCTCTGTGCATCCTGCTCCCCGCACCTCTTCCCAACTTTTTTGTTGTTCTTTAGGGTGGTGTAGTAGAATGTCTCTTTCTCCACCATACTGAAGCCATGAAGACCCCTATGCTAGGCTGGTTGGGCATCTATACATTTGCTCCGGGGTGGAGGGGTGAGGGGAGTGCTTTAATTAGAGTGGCTCCCCGTCTTTAGAACATAATCAATAATGTTTTTCCATGTGAGTAGATAAATTGGGAGAAGGAGGATGTCTAGGGAGAAGTCATGGTAAAAGAGGATGGGAAATCAGAGGAAATGGGAAATGGAAACGGAGACATATCAATGCTAAAAAAATGGGGGGGAAAGAATGGAAAAAAGAAATGGAAAGAGGGAATGCAGTGTGTGTGTGTGTGTGTGTGTGTGTGTGTGTGTGTGTGTGCGCGCGCGCGCATGCGCACGCACGTGCTTTGTTGTCAGGCCTCAGGTTTGAGGCTGTAGACTGACATAGGCAAAGATGAAACAACAAAGAAACACTTTGCCTTGGCCTGACAACACAGCTGCTTGTGTGAGCCATCACACCATGACTAGCCACTCAGGCCTGTTGAAGCTGGTGTGAAGACTCCAGGAAGGCCTAACACTCTGCCCATTCTTGTCACCAGGGTGGCCATATATAAACCCTTGACACAGAAAAGTAAGTGTCTGGGCAACAGGACAACCTGACCCAAGATTGCATGAGTGCTCCCTGTGTCTTGCTCCACTGTCTGATGTCCCAGCTTCTTGACTTGGCCTGTCCTTCAACTCCACTCTCTGTTGGCTCTCCTGACTTTATATTTAGCTCATGCCTGTACTTTGCCTTCTGTTTGTTCTCTTGGCTTCTTGGCTCAGTTTATCCCTGGATTTTGCTAAGCCCTGGATTGACCTCCTGGCTTCCTGGCCAGGTTTGACCTCAGATTCCATTTACCCAACCAAGCCCAGGTTTGTGCCTTAATCCCTGAATGTGAATTTAAATTAAAATTGTGCCTTGGAAACCACTGCCATATAGGAAGGAATTCAGAATATGACGACTCCAGACTGGAACTCCAGCACAAACAAGAACAGATACTGTTTCCTCATTCAGAGGTATAATATTCACTTTCCTTCTATGAAGGCAGCTTTGTTGACAAATATGATGATAAAAGAATCTGTAAAAGAGCCACAGAACAAACAGAATTACTGACATTAAGAATTCCCCAAACCAGGTTTTCACTTCTGCCTCAGTTTTCTGTTTTACAGGTCTGTAACTCCTGCGTTACTCTCCTTTCCAAAACTTAGAATTAAACCTCTCGTCCCGAAGTCTCAATATTGCCCTGTAGGAAATAGTCACCAAAAAATAGGAAACCCGCTGGCCAAGTGAGTGTCCAATCTTCTGCTTATACCAGACTTCCATAGAAGATAACCATCTTCTACTGCTATGCCCATGAACCATCTTTAATTAGCTATGCCCATAAATACCCATTAGCAGAGGAGAGGAGATGCACAGGGAAAAAACACGGTGATCATATAATTAAAGAATGTCACAGAAATAGATATGGAAATGGCGAACCAGACAACCTAAATTTTGGCACTTCCTAACTTTTCAGAACTTGACTTTAAACCTTAATCATCTAATAAGGTGCTTTTGGGGGGTTTTTTGTTTGTTTTTTTTTGGGGGGGGGGGTTCTTTTTGGCTTTTTGCTTTATTTTATTTTAAGTAACATGGGGTTTTTTTTCTTTCTTTCTTTTCCTCAGTTGGATTTATTTCTCTTGGATGTATTTTGTAAAAAAAATGTCTGACAGTTCTGGACTCACTTGCAATAGTTATTTTTGTTTTGTTTTTATTTTGTGCAAATACTTCCTCTGATACTTTGCTGACCTTTAGAATTATCTCTACCTCTTCTGCCTCATTTTAAGACGACAGTTTTTTCATTCTTTCCTCCTTTTACCTTTTTCAACCAAGCAGAGGGAAAATAGATCCTTATCATCAACAGCAAAACACTACATTTTAGGCACTTCCACCATGAACCACTTTTTAAGTGTAATTTTGCTCTAGACTTTCCAAGGTTTCACAAATAAATACTTGAAGTATAGTGCTGCCTTCCAACTTAAAAGAAATGTCTTCATAGTAAACCAGGAAAGATTTCAAGAACATTACAAAGATTATTAATTATTTTTTGTACCGCATTCTAGCTAATGACTGAGTTTTGCATCTGCGATGGTGCTTTAACAAGAAAGAGGGATTTGCATAACAAAGATGTCATTATTTCTTACCCACTCTCTACTTTTTGCAGATTTTTTCTCCTTTCTCTTGGCCTGGTCTAAAAAAGATTTTAAACCTGTATATTGATTTCAGTTAGAAGGATTAGAAATCTATTAGTTAGAAATCTATTTTACATCCAATATAGCTATATATCACTACAAGTTCTTCTGTGGGACATAAGCCATTCCACAGCATCTATCCATTTTAGCTAAGAACTATTAAATGTGAGTCCTTTAATAGACCTCTTGGCTAAGTACAGGCAGTCAAAAACCCTGAGGTTGAATCAATTGAATCTTTGCAGTTTAATGTAAGCTGCATAGATTGAACCGATAAGGAAGTGAACAGACATTAACTTTGGATTCTGGAAATGCAGCTACATGCCTGCAGTGGCCTAGGCCATAAGCTGGGGGACACTAGAGCATGCCTGCCTGCTCTCCTGGAGCAGACAGCTTAGGCCAGGCTAGCCTGCTCACCCTGTGATGGGGGATTTGTGGGGGATGCTGGGGTACTATGAGTTAACTTGAATCTGGAAGGGATCTGGGACACAAGTTAAATAAACTGATTTAACCTGAATCAATTAAGCCTGATACTACATTCATCCAGGTTTATCTTAAACCAGTTTTGACCATTTTGAAAGCTATGTGCACTGAACTTCTGTTGTGGTACAGATTTGAACTGGTTTCTGATAACTTATACTGGCTTATGTATAATTTTTGTCCCTAGCCCTCAAGACACGAGCAGGTTTAGAACCCAAAATTTAACAGCACACACAGACCACAGCCTTCCCAAGTAATACCTATCTCTCTAAGGCACATGCTCCCTTTGGTTTGCTTTCCTCTTCTCTGCAACTTTTCTTTTGGCTATTTTGTGAGATAACTACAACAGGAAAAGTATTGGTTTGGTATACAGGCCATATCTTGGTGGTTAAGGCATTTTCCTACAGAGTGGAAATGTTGGATCAAACCCCTTCTGAGTGAGAGGGACCCTAGAACCTAGGTCTCCTGCTTTCTGGGAAAGTGTCCTAGGTACTAACCTAATAAGGCATAAAAGGCTTCCTAAACTACCACCACGACTAATGGTGGTGTTTGACATGAGGGCAGGGTACCTGACATTCTTCGGTCTATGATTGTTCAGCCCCTGTTTAAGAAACCATTGACTCATGCTGACTTCTCAGCTATGTCCAAACTTTCCTCTCTTTAGAGAAGATCATCAAATGAGTAGTCACTCAACAGCTCCAAGCAGATCTGGATGCCATCAGATTTCTGGATCTTCTCTGTGGCCTTGGTTGACAATCTTCCCTTGGGTATTGATGGGGAAATGGGTCCTGCTGATCTTACTAGATCTTTCAGTAACCTTTGATGCAGATGACCATGAGATACTGATAAAGTATTTACATGATCTAGTAGGTATTCAAGCTGCTCTAAATTGGTTCATCTCTTTCTTAACAAGAAGGTCCCAAAGAGTGATGTTGGGCAAATACTAGTCATCACCTTGGAACCTCTCCTGCTAGGGTCCTCATGTTGCTCCTCCTATTCAGCCTGTTCAATGTGTATATGAGGCTGCTGAGAAGACTGTGCAGAGACTTGGAGTGAGGTACCATAATTTGCAGATGACACCCAATTCTATCTTTTTCTCACCTGAACCAGACCTCACAGCCCCAGTTGTTTCTCAGTACCTGGCTGCATTTGGAGATTGGATGAATATGAAATAATTGAAGGTGGATCTAGAGAAAAGAGCTGATGGTGATGGTGATGGGCAAGCCACTTGACTTGGTAGTGGAGGGATTAGGACCCTTATCATTGATAGGGTTCACTCCTCTCCCCACCTTGAAACTCCATTTTGCAGCCTGGAATTATTTCTGGACCCTCTGTTGGACCTGGATCTTCAGGTCTTCAGGCTTTTATCAAGGAGTGCCTTTCCCCAGCTCCATTGAAGGAGAAGGTTGTGACTCTTTCTTTTAGATTCATACTTGGCCACCTTCATAACCTTGTGGCCAGACTATTGAAATGTGAGAATGCCCTTCATGACCATCCAGAAGCTGCAGCTAGTACAGAATGTAGTAACATGGGGTGTTTATAAATGTGCTCCAGGAGGCGGGGGGTGGGGAGGGGAAGGGCACTTTAATTAGTAAGCTGCACTAATTAAAAGCACCCAAGCATCATGTGTATCAGCATCCCCACACTGAAAAAATGGTGGCAGGGTGCTTGCTATGAACTAAAGCTTTCCAGACTAGCTTTAGTTCAAAGTGCACAGCTGCCATTTTTCAACATGGGGATGCTGATACACGTGATGCCAGAGGCTGCTGGAGTGCATTAATTTCCATGCCCCAGCAGGCTCAATTAACTGAATCTGCTCCTACACATTGGACTTATAGCACATTGTAGCAGCCTCCCTGCATGTGCATAAGTGCCTACGTATTCTGATGGGAATGGGTCACCAAGCATATATAACTCCAGTCCTGCAGAACCTGCATTAGCTTCACATAGCTTTCCAGAAGAAATTCAGAGTTCTGATTTTGACTTCTAAGGCCCTAAATAGTCTGGGTCCTATATAACTAAGAGATCGCCTTCTCCCTTATGCCCCATCACAATCCCTAATTGCAGGAAAGCAATATCCTGCAGTTACCATCAATGAACCAAATTTGCTTGATGAAAACACATAGGATGTTCTCATAGTCACTTCTCAGCTCTGCAACTCCCTCCCTCTTGAGGCCAGCCAGAGTCCAAGCCTAAACAGTTTCTGAGACCTCCCAATCTTATTAACACAGGTGTTTAGCAACAAGGGTAGGGTAGGATACCATTTAGGGGGTTTCTGGTTTTTTTGCTATTTTATTTGCTTTTAAAGTTGTTTCGGTCTCTTCTTTAAGTCATTTTGGTCTCCTACTGTAAGCCAACTCAAGTCTTGGATGGGAATCAAATAAAAAATACATAAAATTGGTGATACACACAGAATTACATGCCTTTCAAAGGGGATGGTTGCTAAAATCTGCATGTGTCCCAAAAACTACTTTGCCATCTAAATGAGGAGTTGAATTTAGACTTAAATATGTTGGTCATCATACATATTTATCTCCTGCTTTACTACTACATATTTAAATTTAGCTATAAGCTTTCAATTTAAAATATACGCTTCTATATATTAGCATATACATATAAATACATTCCTCTCTGATACTTGTTCACACAAGAATGTGAGCATTTTAAGTACTGTTGCCAGCACTTTTCACAGCTTCTTGGTCCTTTTAAAACACTTCAGAAGCCTGTCAGAAAGCAAACAGTACTGAGTCTTTACAATGGAGTAGATAGTTGACTAGTGTTCAGTTGCTAAACCAAAAATATATAGCTTATATTAAAGTGGTACAAGAATTGGGATCTGTATGTTCCTACAAACTATTAATGTCCTGGATTATTGCCAACCTCTGACGCTACAGAGCACTCCTTTTCCCCATAAGCCCAGTTAAATCAGGTGAAATGTGGAACTTTCATCTCATTCAGTTCTTTGCTTGTTCTTTGTTTGTGAGAGAAAATTCTGACCCAAAGCATTTAGCCAATTGCTAACTGTAACTTCCTTAGGCAGTGAAAATTTCTCCCTCCTAATTTTCCCTCTAAGTTAATAAACGACAGTGGGACCTCTACTGTTATATGCTGTTTTCCTCATTTATAAATCTGTTCCAAAAGAGGTACAAGTATTGAGACCCAGGCATCACAATGCCTTCCTTTCTTGATTCTGCTCAGATCAGCCACTGAATCCTCAAAACTGTTTTTAACACCTGCATCTATAACCTGTCCCACTCTCAAGCTCTGATTAACAAAGTTTTCAGGTGGTAATTGGGTATAGGCTTCCAGTCAGATTGTCTACAATGAATCCTTTATAGATAACTATTGAAATCACTCCTGTAACTCCCATACATCTAGGTCAGGGGTGGGCAATTATTTTGGCTGGAGGGCCTCTTCATGAGTTTTGGTGAGCTGTTGAGGGCTGCAAGGGTAGCCTTGCCCCTTGACAGGTGCCCCACCCCCTGGTCACCATCTTGATTCTGGAAGTCCCACCCCCTAGCCCCTGACCTTTGTCACCAGTAGTCCCTGCCCTTGCCCCAAAAGTACTCCTTTTGGGAAGGGGGTTTGCCATCTTGGAACCAGAAAAAAAACCCAACAAATTATATACTAAAAATCTAACATCCACAATAAAATATTTTAATTTTATTTTTAAAAATGTTTTTGTCCTGATTTGTGTTTGTTTGCATCGTGTATATAGATGTGATTCCAGAATAGCTCAAAAATGAAGTCTTATATATTGTGAGGGGGTATGGATGGGTGCGTATGGGTTTTGTGGGGGGCTGTGGGTGTATGTGGGGTGTAGGGGAGGATGTGGGGGTATGTGTGGATGTGGGTGGGTATGGGGGGCTTGTGGGGTGTGTGGAGGAAGAGGGTGGCTGAGGGAGCACTTGGGGGGTTGTGGGTGTGTGTGTGTGGTGGATATGTGTGGGTAGCAGTGAGTAGGGCTTCCCCCAAAGATCCATGAGTGTGTATGAAGGGGGTGTATGGGGGGAGGGGTGCAGGGGTGTGGTGTTTGTTCAATGTGTGATTGTATATGGAAGAGAGTGTAGTTGTGGGGTTTGTGGGAGAGGGTTTGTGGGTATGGTGGGGTGTGCGTGGAAGCCCCCCTCATTATTGCCCCCCCTAAGGTGATCAGCACCCATCCCCACCCCGCAATAGCCTGCGTCATCTCACCGCCACTGCCAGCAGTGCACAACCCTAGCACGCCCTACACCTGCTATGGACTCACCCCCACTGGTGTGAATCAGCCATATGCACACACAATCCTGACCTGGCCCATGTGCCTGCTCCGCATCACCCACCCGTGGCATGTCCTGCTGCTCCCTGGGCATGCAGTGTGGCTGAGGAGGCTTCACACAGGTCCTCACCAGCAGCAGGCGTAGGGCAGGGTAGGGCTTCATGCAGGTCCCCACCAGTACTGTGGGGCTGGGGCCAGCAGCCTAGAAAAGCAGTCCAGCGTG
This sequence comes from Alligator mississippiensis, assembly GCF_030867095.1. Lineage (NCBI taxonomy): Eukaryota > Metazoa > Chordata > Crocodylia > Alligatoridae > Alligator > Alligator mississippiensis. The sequence continues at coordinate 406,522,950 of NC_081824.1, forward strand.
GAGCTGCCTCCACCTCACTCGTGCCCAGAGGCAGCAGGACGCACAACTGTGGGATGATGCCAGGGCCAGGTGGGACTGAGGAAGCTGGATAAAACCCCTCTGTGGGCCAGATCTGGCCCACAGCCTGCATTTTGTCCACCCCAATCTAGGTCTACCTAACTTGCTCTGCCTTGCACTTTGCACATGTGCAAAGACCCAGACCATGCCCAGTAAACTCCATGTCACCTTCCCATTGCTTCACTTTCTTTGAGCCAACAAAATCAAAGGCTGAAGTATAAAAGCTATACTTGTATTTTCTCATTTTTTTTCACCTTGGCCTTATTTTGACATTCTGTTTCACAAATGAATATACATTTAAAGCAGTACTGAAATTCCTGTGAGTATAACATTCTTTATTTCATCCAGCACACAAGGGTTTCTGTTTGTGTTCATTTTGTTAGGTTTAGATTGTTGCTTGATTTTATTGTAAACTAATTTGGAGAAAAGTTTCCATGCTGACTTATTCTGATATTGTATTGGTTCTACTCCTGATATTATATATTCCTAATTACTTGCTAGAATCAAGAAGCTGTGACGAATCAATTGCTAAATTACAGCATGGTCCCTTTCTTATCAATGTAATTTTTCATGTTTCATAATTTTTTTATTTCAATATGATCTATAACCCTTTATTATTAACCCAGGGGATGTGTAATGTTGCACATGTATTGGAAGGGTAGAATTAACATGGAGTGTGAAGAATTGTTTCCTGTAGTTCAAAGGGGTATAACTGGGGACATTAAAGAAAGGAACACTTTGGTGGAGTATTAGGAAAAAAATTACAAGTGTTGTGATATATTAGACTGTGAAGAGCCAAGGGATGTGGTGGAAGCTCATTCACTCCGGTCGCTTTAAACGAGGCTGAAGATATCACTGTAGAGAACATTCCTGCATTGAGTAGGTAATGTCATATAATATGTCTTTCCAATCTTGATTGTTTTGTGACTCCATAATGATGGCTATTAGGAATTTCTGTCATTTTTTATGGGCTATGCCTATAGCGCTTTTATTACAGTGCTAAAAAATACTTGAGTTTTCCACATTTTTGTTTTTCAAGAGAGAAAGACAGTATTAGGAAATTATTTCCTTCTGAGCAATTTATACATTTCAAACTCTACAGGAGGATAAATAACTGACTTCTGAGACACCTCTGTTGTTTGAAAGGGCATTATGATTTGTCAGGATCAAAAGATCTGCAATTTTAAAAGAGTTTTATTTAATCTGTGAAATATTACTTTCCTTTGTACATATTAGAATGAGCTACTTGTCTCTGTTCAATGAGAAAGCTATAAATATTGGTTCAGTTGTTAAGTGGTTGCAAAGATTTATAAATGTCATTTAGATAAATAATATACTGTTTCCTACTAAATGGTGCTTCAGGTTAATGGTGGCAGCAGTACAGAGATTATAGAACATTTTAAAAGAGTTTTAGATCACTGCCCGAAGAGGAAGAATATAAGAAATAATAATAAAAAAAATCATAACTTCTAGAACAGTGTGACCGTGCTACAAAAAAATATCTTTTGACTTTAAATATTCAAGGGAAAAATGAGTTTTTAAGCTCATGCTGTTTTACATCCTGTAGATTCAACTGTCTCTATTCAGAGGGGCCTGTGAATCTCAGTGGCCCAGGAGTCTATTAGATGTACTCATTTGGTTCAGATGTTAGCTGGATTGTTATGTTTTATTTGCCTTGGCAAAACTCTGACATACAAATAGGGAACAATGCTGTTTACAGAAGTTCTTCTAAGATCACCATGCCACTTTCTAAAGGGCCACATTTTTGTACCTCCAAGTGGGTATAATACCACATAATTCAACTTGAAGCATGCTTTAGGTCCATTCCAACCCACTGGTATTCTTTTGCTTGATTAGGATTTACTAATCCTAAAATTAGTGGCTGAGATAATACTGTTATCATCACCTCTTCTAGCTTTTACTTGGAGAAAAGATTGTTAAAATAAAATGGAAAAAAAAAATAAAACCTGCTCGATCCCAGATTCCTGCTCAATGGGACAGATTGGCTACTATTATTGATAATGCTGTTACAAAGAGGAACGACATTGTTCTAAACTATAGCATCCTGAGCCATCATAAAAGATAAAAAATATTGTCAAATAAATAACCTCAATATTAATACAACAAAGGGGTAGTTTATCTTGAGCTTGATAACTAGCCTTTTGTTTATTTTTTTCTTTGTAGCAAAAGTACCATTTAAATTAGTTTCCATAATAAAAACAACTTCAAGGAACAGAGGAACATATTTCAGGATAAAGACATCTTTTAACAAGAAAGTGAATTTCATAACATATGACATGTTTTACAAAACACTACTGACGGTTGTATTTTATGCTGGCTCCTGTAACATGGGATGAAAGGTGGGACTGTTGCACAATGATAAGGTTACTGTATTTTTGTTCAATATGGCATGGTTATAGACTGTACTTGATTACTAAATATCCCACAACAGCAGTGTTCCAATTTTTTTTCTGCTAGCTTCAGTAGAGCATTTTTTATTTCAATCAGGTCAGACACCCTGTCAGGGCCCAATCTTTATACATCAATGACAACACAGATCAGAACAGTCAAAAGTTTACAACATGTAATAAAAACTGAACTAAAGTCAAGCAAGCTATCCTCCTGTGGCCTTAGTGGGACTGTAGGCGACTTGTGATTTGTAGGCTCCATTACATCCCAAATGTTCAATGTATCTAGCCCTTGGCAGGGTGTCAAGGACAAAGAATAATCAGTCTTCAGATATCACTTCTGAAATGCTATGCCCTATGCTTCCTTCAGGTGACTCATTCTTTCCGTGTTGTCAGGATCCATTGATGAAAGCTGACTACTTTCAAGGGCCTGTGACAAGTGAAGCATCCTCAATACATGGAGAAAATTATATTGTGCAATCAGTACTCACAGAATATACTGAGAGTGATGGATGAGTTACTGCCTGGCAACATCATGGTGAACTTCTCTTCCAGATTCAAGAGACAGTCCTAGAAGAGTTAAAGAGATCTTGGACCCAGGAGGAAAATGATCACACAAGGAAGAGACTTGAAGAGTTTTTAAACTTTGATTTCTGAGTCTCCATAAATCTAGCTGCTGTCTTACGCCTCGCGACAATATCCTATCCTCTCAGTGAATCTGTGCATTTAAAGTAGGGTAGACATACTGCAGGAGCATGAAAATGATGTGAAAATCGATTGTACTAATGCGGGGCACTACTCACAAGACAACAGCTATTAAGCAAGCATTTCTGTTTTAATATGTTTTTTAATCCCTTGTATAAATAATATATACAGTGCAATAAAACACCACTAGCAAACAAGAATTTAAGATTCTTTCTTTTTATATCACTGTATACCTTATGCATTGCAGTCAATTATGGTTGAAGAACTAATGATATTGTTTAGAATGCATGATCCTGTATGTAAATCTGGAATAGGCAAAAATGGAAAGGTTTCAACTTCATTCTCCTTCATCTTTCATGTTGTACATTTATTGGAAAGTGCATTTGTTATTGAACATTTCACTAAGGCACAAGAGTGGATGAAGAAAAGGACCTTTTCAGATTTTATATTGGGCACATTTTTTACTATCCATCTTGCCACCTTTTCCAAATATTTTCTATTATTCTTTCAACAAAAAAGAATTCAGTTAATGAGACCTGATATTGTTAATTGCATCAATGGGTACTTATCAAACACCAACAAAGAGAGATGGAGCCAGAATCAAACAAAGACATAGGCACCAGGAAGAAAACCAGGAGGGAGAATTGGAAGAAACCTGGAGGGAGGAGGAGGAGGAGGAGGCCTGTGGCACCCCTCTGCCTTTGACTGAGGCTCCCATGCCATACCAGGCAGCCTGGTCAATGCCCCACCTGCCCCCTGAGCAGTGTCTCCCAGCCACCCCAGCCCTGCAGGTATGGGCGCCTGCCCTGGTGCCACTGGCCCAGCCACATAGCTTCCCTGCCACCCCCAAAGGACCCTTTCTACCCTCTTCCCGCTCTGTAGGTGCAGGCATCACCCCCTCTGCCCACCCTCTTCCCCTGTCCTGACACAGCCTTGGCACCCAGCTAGATAACTGTCCCTGTTATCTATAGTCCTGAAATACTTTCAATAAAACTTTAATGCTTCTAAAACATTTACTTAAGGTTCTGTATCAGGGTTAACACTGTGGATATTGAACTAGAAATGTTAAGGATCCAGTCCTTCTGTCCAAACTAGGGAAAATGAAGGGGTTTTTTTTCTTTTTAAGTTCGAAAATAACTTTAGAATGTTTTACAAGAAAGGTTTTGTACCACTTCTAATTTTTATGTCCTTCTGGTTTTCCTGATTCAGACCAAGCCCTCAGTCCCATCTGCAGCCAACTGAAATCAATGAAAGGACTCCCATGAATTAAAATGGGTTTTGGATCAAGCTCAGAAATAAATCTCCTGAACTACTTAAAAGAAAAATCTGTTCTCAAAAGACTGCAATTTAGTTTTGTAGCTCCTATAGGTAGGAATAGATGGTGTAATATTCTGTTAAGAATCTAAATGGGATTCCTGCCTATACCTCTGTCTATATCCATCAGATGGCATCAATATAGATTTAATATCTTAAAATTTTAGTCATGATTTTTCCAAATAAAGCAAGTACAAGAAAGAAAACCAACTTAAGTAGGACAGAAAGAGAAAGGATGTTTTATAAACGCAAATAAAATTGTGATATTCTAAGTCCAGGTCCCACTGACTCTCCACATTTTAGCATGGGTTAATCATTTGGCCCAGGATTTATAGTTAATTAGAAGCTTAAAGGCATTTTAGACAAGCCGTCTAGATCAAGGGCCATCTGCATGATAATATAACATCCATAATACTGCTTCCTGATAGCTCACCAAAGAGCTGCATTAATGACTCCCTTTCCTGTATATATGAAATAAAACTGGAAGTCAAGTACATTTGAAAAAGCATCATATTTTTTTCTCCATTTTTGCCAGTCTCACATAATTAGATTTTCAGCTTTTGGGAGCAAATCTAGGACCCAGGGCAAGGTTTTATACTATATATATAGTATAAATATACTGCATAATATAATGGGGTGCTGATCCCACTTGATTTCACTATGTGCTTCTGTCATATAAATAAGTTAAGAATATTCTGTTTTCTTTCCGTCCATACAGACATTGTTATACATAAAATATTTCCTTACAGCTTGACCCTGTACTGGGAGCACTGTGAAGTCATGCTGGCTCAGAGGTACTTCCGGCTCACAGTTCTCTGGCCTGAAGGGAAGCTCTTTGAATCAGACTTAAACTTACTTATCATTCTCCTTCCCTTTCTTTAACACTGGCAAAAACTGGCCACAAATCATGCCTAGGCAATTTCTAAAGCAGGTGAAATAACATCAGAGAGAAATGCCCTGTTCTGAGCACCTCATCAATAAATAAACACATAAACACATTTTTAATGAAGGTACAGTATATGTTTGGAAAACTAGAATTAAACCATATGTCAGCATTTGCTTTAATGTTTTCCTGGAGGCACCTATGCAGGCATCAGTCAAATAACTTCAAAACTGCAATAAATATGTGCACCTCCCATTACATTTTACACAATTATATACACAGTAGTAACCCAGTAAGTTGGGCTCAATTTACATATCTTCCCTATTGCATGCTGAACATAATTTGGGATGCTGTTCAAAGTGTATTATTCCAATATCGTTTGATGTTCTCATTTACTTTGTGTGCCAGCATTTAATTTACTGCTAATCTTTTAAAGAGTTGAGTGAAGATCATGGTAGCCTTGTTTCATAAAGACTGTAAGGAACTTGGGAACCAGCTTAGTTTAACAGGAAGTTAGAGCTGTAGTTCATTACAGAACTGTGAGCTCCAGCTATATTGAATTACTGCCAGGAAATATTTGCAGACTACAGTCATAGACTTTACCCTTCAATCAATGATGTTCTAATGGAATGGTTCCTGATGTTTCTTAATGTACTCTGATAGTCTGACAAGTGGGTGTTGACCAATTCTTGCCAACTTTAGTACCTTGATGAGCACTGTTTTGAGGCCAACAAAACATTTAAGTGTTTCTTGTGAATAAACAACTCATTGAAACATATGAGAACAGAAGGTTTCAAACATAGCAAAGCAATTGACATAGTCATTCTATTGTTAATCAGAAACATAAAGTCACTTTAGTCAAGCCTCCTAGACCAAGGGCCATCTGCATGACAACATAACATCTATAATGCTGCTTCCAGATAGCTCACCAGGGAGATGCATTAATGACTCTTTTTACTGTATATATGAAACAAAGGGAAATCAAAATAAATATAAATATATGACAAGAAACGTTTGTGGTTGGGTGAATATATGTGCACACCCACATATAAGTTTAGCTGCATATGCCTCACATGCACACACAAATATAATTTAGCTTTGTGTGTAGTTTTTTGCTGTTCGTTTTAAATCTTCAAGGGAAAAAGAAATGTATGGTGTTCTCCCCTAAGATGTTTCTAAATTTGTAGACGTAGGTATGGCTATGCAGCCTGAGTCCTTGTGACAAAGTCAAGCACAAACTGAACATAGCTTTAGTATTGTAAATAGCAATATGCTGCAGCAGAACTGTAGAAATCTGCTCCAGTGAGAAATTTTGCTGCCTAGAGTAATACATAACAGTGTGTTTCTTTTGATTAGACTTCTACCATTTATCCTTATTAAGCTATAGAAATAATTACAATTATGACTTCCTTCAACAGAAAAAATCCAGTTATTGAATAATAAATCTTAAAGAATAATTTTGTTTTTCTTTTCTTTAACAATAATGCATATTAAATCCTCCTAAATAAGCTAGGCATCATAGATAGTTAAGTGTAGAAAAAATAATGAACATATTTTAGCTGGTATTTTAAATGATAATACGGAGATTTTGGGCATTACATAAACAAAACCTAGAAAGATATAATAGATATAAAACATTCAAAGATATAGTTGTTCAGGGAGAAAAATATGCCAGAGACTTTATTTAGCATTTGAATTCATTATTTTCCTACAATAAATTAGGGTGGGGGTGTTGTCATTAAGCTAAAGCAATTAAAATAGACTTTGCAATACCATAGTTAAAGATAATATTGAATAGTTTTTCAGAGCACCTAAGAATTGTTTGTGATATCTGTCACAAACCCTTTTGCAGGGTACCCCCAAAGCCCTGAGGTCCCCACTGACCCACTTCCAGTCCCAAGAAACAGAACAAGGTTTGCCTTAAAAGAACTTCTTATCTCTGCAAGGCAGTTTCACTGCCCTTATATCTGACCTAATTGCTACAGTATGGGGAATCTCTGTGAGCTCTAGTTAGCTTCCCTTTGGGTTGTGACAGGTAAGCTGTGTAAGTCACCTTTCTATGGCTTGAAATATAATTTGCCTAGAGATCAATCTTTACAACAGGCAACCAATAAGGAGACAAAGCAAACATCATTGTTATTATACAGAAGAAAAGAATCATAAAAGAAAAACTGGCCATAAGTTGGAGAGAGTCAAAAAAAGCTAGTTAAGTTTCCTACCCCCTCATCTGACTATCACCTAGCCCTGCCAGTATTTTCAGATATCAGCCTTTCTGTTGATTCTGCTAGCCCTGACGATTGGGGACCTGGATTTCTCCAAAGCTTGAGAAAATGCAAAAACCAGCCTCATCTCATAGGCAGCCTCTAACCCAAATACCGTCAGGGCAGCTCCTCCCACTCCCTCATCAGCACTATCCCAATCACTCCTGAATCAGTCCTCCAGAAAAGAGTTCTTGCCTCCTGAAGACACCTGGACCACAGTGAGCCATTTCTCTCAGATACCTTTGCTATTTTGCTCTTGTTTTTCACATTACAAACAGACAACAGTGCCCATCCCACCAGGCTCTTCCTGTGTGCAATTGGGAGTGGCAATTATCCTTGCCCTAATAACACAATGGCCAGAGAGATTTATTAGTTATGTGTACTCTCTTTTCCTTAAATATTCATCCCCAAGTTACTTTTACTAAACCAGGTCCAAAATGTTCAAGATACATACAGATACCATACATGTAATCTATATAGTGACAAAAGCAACATAAATGGATGCAAAATAACATAGGGTTTTCAATGAGACCACAGGTGCCATATCATTCAGAAGCAAGGCTGGAAGGGACCTCCACAGGTCATCTACTCTGACCCCACCTGAGCCAGGATCATCCCTATCCAAATAATCCTGTAAAAATCCATTATCTAACTTCTTAGCAAAACTATGCAGTACAACAAATGCAGTACAAGCATTCAGTTCAACAAACACAAGAAAATCTGCTTCAGACCCCAAACCTCTCCAAGATTTGGTGGAGTTCATGACAATATATTTTATTGGAGCTACCATATAGTTGGGAGAGCTGTTGGACAACTTTTCAGGTATCAAGTGCCTTTCCTCATGTCTGAGAGGCAGATAAAGGCTGAGATAAATAGCAGAGAGAAGGTGTCACATAAATGCAAACAATCTACTTGGAGCAATGAAGGAGGACTGTGAACTAGGAAGAAAGAGTCATTATAGGACAAAAGAAGAACAGTAGAATAGGTAGGCTTCTTAGTGTCAGAGCAAGACCATCCAAGAATGGAGAGGGTACTAATTAACTCTGAAGTGCAGGGAGATTTGTAGTAATATTTGTTAGGCTATAAAAAAACATAAATCCATTGTATGTCCTATTACCAGATTTTTACTGTCACATAGAGATGTTTGTGTGTCTCTGTCCTTAATACTTTTTTCTGTGAGAATTCATTTTACTGTATATTTCCTATCCATCTGTTTTCACTCACATAAATTTCTTGGTGGCATTTGATCCACTAAATGAGATATACCACATTTTGTGGTGTATAGGGTATTTTTAATACATTTTATGTCTGATGTTTTTGTTGTCGGGGAATTGAGTGTTGTGGCACTGAAGACATGTTGACAGATTTTTCATTTATTATTAAGGCACGGTTGTGTCCTACCAGTGTTTCCTGTTGATCAGAGCAGAGTTAACTTCTGATGATGATCTAGACCAGGTTTGAGTGGCTGTCTGAAAGTGTGGAGTTAGGGAGTTTAAAACAATGGTTTTCAACCTGTAGTCCACAGACCCATGGATGTCTGCAGGCTCTGTCTAAGGGATTTGTGAAAGAGGACTATGATCAGTCTAGGGTTACCATATTTCCAGGTCCAAATAAAAGGATAACTGTCATATGGTGGTGGTGGGGGGGGGGGGTATGATGGGGAGGGGCAGAGACATGCCAGTGTCCTGCCCCTGCCCATTCTGTTTCCCCTCACTGCCAATCTGCAGACCCCTAAGCCCTGCTTCTGGCCCTCACTCCCGACCTACTGACCCCAGCTCTGCCAGTGCCCCTCACTCCCAACCTGCAGCTCCCTGGCACTGACAGGGCCCTGCACTCCCAACCTACCCTGACTTGCATTCCCTGTGGCAGAAGGCCACCTCTGTCTCTCCCCAAAAACTCTGCTCTGTGACAATTTGGTTAACATGGGCCCTGCAGAGGGCAGACATCCCATGTCTTCAGGGAACCTGAGTTGGATACATTCCTAAGAGATGGGGGAAACCTGCTTCCTCTGCCTACATGACTGGCATCACATACCTGGGTGAGGGGCTTACGCTCCCTATTCTAAGCAATGCCAACCTGACTGGGAGGGGGTTAGAGATTCTGCCAGTCTGCTCAGCAACCAGTGATGCATTTCAATTTGGTTGGTTGGCAGCCAACAGGTGCTGGTCTCCATTGGACCAGGTAAATGAGGTCATAAGGGCCATATAAGTTAAGGACTGCTCAGAAGGAGGAGCAGTAGCCATGAGGAAAATCAGAGAGAGAGGAGCTGGACTATCTGAAACTTGCTCTTTCTCTTGAAACTCACAATCAATGAACTGCCTGCCTCCAGAGGGAATCTCCACCTGCCTCTGGATGATACTCATGAGTAAGCTACCTGAGATCTAACTAGATATATAGCTTGCAGTAACTCAGATGCGTGATCAAAGGCTACCCAGCCACCCTGTTTGCTCTATGGGATTTCTCTGATATTGCTCTACCCCGTACCCTATTCCAAACCTACTCCATGTAACCAATAAAGTTCTCCTTTGTACCTAGAATGGGAGACTTATTGGAAGTGGGTCTAGATCATGTCTTGGGGTCCCCTTGGTTCGGCTGACTAAGGGAGACCACTACTTGTGCTTCTGACTGAGGGAATCACCCTGAGTTCTTGAAGTGAGTCGAGTATCCTCAAGGGCTACTAGGCCTGTGTTTCCCAGGGGGCACAGAGCCAGGATCACTCCAGACCCTGTGTGGTGGCAGCACTACCCCCAGGCTAGTGGGTGTGCTCCAGGAAGGGGGTCATCTAGATGTGAGGCACCCCCAGGGAGGCACTCAGAGCCGGGAAGGTGGTCAGGTGCAGTGAGATGGATGGCTCAGTGCAGGAGCACCCCCTACTGCCCCCCCACACTCCCAACCCCCTGCACTCTCCCAATTCCCCTCACTCCCAAGCCAAAGCACCCTCAGACCTTCCAGTGCTCCTCACTCCCGACCCACAGCCCCCTGCTCACCCAGCTCTCCTGGGACCCTGCCCAGCTGGCGCATGCATTAATCTGCCTCTGCCTGTACCTGTCAGCCCAGTGGGACAGCAGGGGGAGGAGGTGGGGGAACAAAGCCTCCCTACCACAGCCCCAGCCCCACCAAGCCGGGGTCTGTCCAGCTGGGTTTCCCTTGGCCCAGCCTGGGAAAGTCACTGCCTCTAACCCACAAGGGGAGGGAAGGCAGAGGGAGACCTCTTGCCTAAGTTCCAGTTCCATGAGCTGGGATCCGCTCAGCTGTGGGAAACCCTGAACCATGAGACGTTTCCCCTGTCCCAGCCCTGGGCTTCCCCTGAGTGAAGGTCTGCCCAACTGTGATGAGCCACACACTGCAGGAGATTTTCTCCCCTGCCCAGCTGGACCACCTGCTCAGCCCCACCCCCTGCAAGTCTCTGCCTCTGTCCCACAAGGGGGGTGGGGGGAAGGAGGCCCTCCCCAAAGCCAAAGTCTGTCCAGCTGTGGGAGCCCCACAATGTGGGGATTTTCACATTCCACAGGTGGGGCATGGGGCTAAGCAACCAACCTGGCCAGGCAGGGCAGGGGGAAGCCACCATGGCACAGGGCTCCCCCAAACTGGGTGGGGAACAGGGCTCCACACAGCTGGGCAGACCCTCACTCAGTGGGAGCCCAGGGCTGGGGCGGAGGGAAAACCCCTGAGGCACAAGACTCCCCAAAGCTTGGCAGACCCTGGTTCAGGAAGAGCCAGGGGATGAAGTGGGGGAAAGCCCCCATGGCATTGGGAACTGCCCTGCTTGAGAAGCCCAGGGCCCAGGTTGGGGGCTCCATTCCCCTGCCCCCTGTGGGTCAGAGGCAGAGACTTGCAGGAGGCAGGGCTGAGCAGCCATCTGGGCCAGGCAGGAGAAGGGGAAATCCCTCATAGCATACGGCTCAACACAGCTGGGCAGACCCTCTCTTGGGGAAGTCTAGGGCCAGAGTGGGGGAAACCCACTGTGGTGCAGGGCTCTCCACAGCTGGGAAAATCCCAGCTTGGGGAGGCTGAGACCAGAGGAGGGAGGGAGGGGTCCCTTCCTTTCTCCCTCCTGCCTGCAGGTCAGAGGCAGAGATTCACAGAGGATGGGGCAGGGGGAAAACCACCATGGCACAGGGCTCCCCACAGCTGGGAAGACCCCAGCTTGGGGGAGCCTGGGGCAGCAGTGGAGGAATCCCTCCATGCCATGGGGCTCCCAACACTTAAATAGATCCCACCTCACAGGGCCAGGAGCATGTGCTGGGCAACCAATCAGGGATGGTCCCTACTTGGCTGGGCTCAGCAATGGCTGGCAGGTTGGGAGATATGTTGGAACACCCCTGCCTTCCAGCCAGGCCAGTGCAGGCGTCTGCCTGCCTTCCCCAAATGAAGAGTGAAGGTGAATGCAGTTAATCATCTGTTCCATCTATGCAGTTTAGAGAAACCTGTGAAGACTGGATCAATTCTGCCTCTGGCTTTTTTGACTGTCTGTACTTAGCTGAAGTGTTTTTCTAAAATGAGCTTCATTTAAAAAAGAAAGACACCCCATTGTAAAACAGGAAGAGGAAGAAAAATGTATTCTCCCCTAGAAGGGAAAATAGAAAAAAGTAGCCTTTTTGTCTCATTTAGATACAACCTAAGTGAACATAAGAAGTGCCATACTGAGTCAGACTGATGGTCCATATAGCCCATTGATATAATCCCTAGCTTGCTCCCTGAAGTGGGACAGACTGGAGAATGAATAGGAATTTAATTCTCTTCCCTCAAGGTCTAGATGGACTTTTCCCTCTGATAGTTCCCTCCAGTGCAGCAGATGGAAAATAAATATAGTTTTAAAGGTCTAACAGGCTGGTCCTAATAGAAGAGATTCCTAGCTGCCTTTCTGAAGCCACTAGGTATTTCATATTTCATATGCAAAGAGTTAATAGGAAAATGTATGAGGGAAAACACAATCAATGCTTGATCCCATTCCAGCTCTTTTATATCCTTTCTTAAGTACATTGGCCTCTATTGTCCTGTTACCTGTTTATATCTAGCCAGGATGAATATCAATTGCAACCTTCATTTGATTCTCCCTTAAGATTTTACTGTAGCATATAGCTCTAGCTTCAGCCCTGACTTATTTCAACTGCATACCTGAATATTGTACTTCTTCATTCAAATGATATAAAATAATAGAATGGCACTGGGGGATATTAATGATGTAGAATACACTTTGTGCTAAATCCTATTTTGCCATTATATACTTAATGGTATTTATGTAGTGACAGAACTGTATTTTTGACCCTTATACAGAGTTTGGATTCGGCAGTGAGTTGGCTTTGTGAAATGAGACCACGGTCTCAGAGTATATCACCAAAACCACAACTGTTTTGTTTTTGTTCTCAGCAGAGAGCCTATTCTTCATGATGAATCATGGGAAAGGGAAAGGGAAAACTCCTGGTACAAGTATGAAGGCACATTGGATTAACAACCCAGTTTTGAACTAACAATCCTCCTCTCTAACTTCTTGCTATACAGAGGCTAAATGAAATCTGTAGTGCTTAGATCACTTAAGATCACTCCTTGCATGCCTGTGAAATTAAGGATCATGCTCTCATTTGTAGAGAGAGCAGTGTTAACCTGGAGACATTTTTCTTTACAGTTCATCTAATGGGGTAATGGAAAACAGCAGTACACAATGAACAATTCAGTCATAATACTAATGATTCTGATTCATAGTAGCCTTGGTATCACAAGGCAACTTCTGCCACAATCTCCCAAATGCACAGAACTAGAAAATAACCAGATACTGGTTACTACATGCGCATGAATGTGCCTTTCCGAATGTGCATTAAATTTAGTACGTCCAATATGAGGCACTAAATAAATGTGCATTAGGCAACACTAATGTGCAGTAACACAAGAGCATGCTTTTTAGATGACACTTAAGATACAATAGCTTATTCTACTGTTCATTAGAGTATTAGCATTTCTTTTACATGCAGCTTTAATGTGAAGTAGAATAGTCTACTGTGCATTAAAGTGCACATGTTGACATGCCCACTGTAATTTCCTGTGCTTTGAGATCATGCAGTAAGAGTATCAAGACTTTCTTTATAGTTTCAAGCCTCCAGCAGCATACTGTTGGCAGGATGGCTGGGCCAACTAGTGGGGAGCTCCATAGTTTTATCATAAAGTACACACTGTTCTCATAAGTAATTCTACAAAGGTGAAGTGAGTTGCTGTACAAAGATTTCACATAGCAATCCTACTCCACCATACAGCCCAACCAGGGTTTTTGCCTCTGGTTTGCTCCACTTTGTACTGGCAATCCAAGAAAGATTTAAAAGCATCCCTATTAATGTCTCAGTATTTGCAAAGAGAATTTCTGGTTAAAAGAGAAAAAGAAAAGAGGCTTCCTCTAGCCGGGTACTACAGTACTGGCTTAGGATGATGGAGGTTAAGTCCCTGCTGATGCAGAATGCACTGATGCACTCCAGGGCTCTTCTTGTCCTCTAACACTTTTAGAGATACCTGGCCAGGTTATTCCTTCAATCATATTCTTCCAGGCCTGGGTTAAAACTACTCTTCTTCAATGCTGCCACATTTCACTTTATGCACCTATGTTCTAATTAACAATTTAAGACATGTTTTTTCTGTGATGAACTTAGTACACCTCACGCAGAACCACAGAGCAGCTTTCTTTTGGTTCCCAGGGAAAAAACAATCACCCAATTTTTCCTGCAGCAAATTTATACTACCTCTATTGCCACATATTACTCAAGTACTTAAAGAATCAGTTCCTTCATTAGCTTTTCACAGGAATAATTGTGAAGGTTATGCATCTCTGCAGAACTTGGCAGACACAGTAATTCTTACACTTCATGATATTTCCATTATTAATAAAACTAGAGCAGTGCCAAATGTTGACATGCAACTTCCACATCCCTATATGTTTGAGGTTTATTTTCTGGTATGTTCCAGTTCACTAACACATGAAATTTTGAGGAAAGAAATTCATTTGTCCACAATCTCATCCCAGAATGACTAAAATAAAGATTAGACTGTAGAGCTCATTCAGCAAATGCAAAAAAGAACACAGAAAAAAAAACAACGATTTTTTAAGGAATAGTCACTCTGTCAAATGCCCAGGAGAGAAGAGAGGGGGCAGAACACTTCAAAGATGAAAGACTATACCAAGGGTCAGAAAACACAATACTTTCCCCACCACCACCACCTCTCTACATCATAAGAAATGCTGTAAAGGCTGGCAGGCATGCATAGCTCTAGAGACAGTTGTGTGAGAGAGGGTTGAGCCCTCTGCCCGTTTTGCCTCTAAGCAGCCGCTTGTTATGGCTGTTAAGATACGTATGTATTTTGAACCATTGCTCCACCTGAAAAAATGCATTCTGCAGAATGAAACCTGCTGAGTGAGACAAGGATATTGAAAGTGACAATGATCTTGACATCTGCAGTGATGTGCTCATCATGGCAGATCCTCATCATAGTATCATTGCAACATTTTTTCCCCTTGGCCTGTATCAAAACTCTCCATATTAAAACACTCCAGGAACTTTTGCTGTTCATAGACAGACTTTGAAACACTTATTCCCACCAATGAGTCATCACTTCCATGAATAGCCCTCATCCATTTGAAGGTCAAGGTTAATAAAAATAAATATATAATTTTTCTAAAAAATAAAGATATCCTTCCAATTGCTCCGAGACAAAAAATAAGGGAAGAATTGAGATTTCAGTGCTTTTATTGTGTTATATCATTATATATTACCATACAGCCTTAGTTGTAGTGGGTTTTTTTGTTGTCTTTTTGCTTTTTTTTATAATTAGTGAAGTGCTGCTGTGCTGCTAACTTCACCAATTCTATTAAATTTATCGCAAATATTGCAGTATTTGCTGTTTTATGTAAAGCCCCAGCTGCTAACAATGATTGCATGAGAATATCACAGTTCATTTAAAGTTAAATTTCTAGTCATAATTGTGGGGAAAAAATTGCCCTAACCGGTCAAAAAAAAGAAAAAGCAAACACTGAGAAACCTCAAGAGACTTAGACTGTGGTAACTCCAACATAATCTTTACATATGAACATCCATGATTTGAGAAATATGTATTTTAAAAAAACATAGGATATGTAAGAAAATCTCAAAATATTTTGGAATCTGTTTCATGGTGTCCAAGTGCTTGAGTTTGACAATAGTGGTCTTGCTATCTCAGCGTTCCTTCACTTATAACATTAGGTCTGGACCTCAGAACCAGTGTAGATTGGCCTATCTGAGTCAAAGCATTGCAATTCTGATTTACACCAGTGAAGACATGGCTGACTCTTTAAAAATGTTTACTTCCACAAGACTAGTTTTTAGCAAAATGAATTGATTACTCATAACTATGGGACCAACGGACTCATTTTGTAGTTTTTATTAAGCCACTATTTGTAGACTGCCAATGTAGTTCATAAAGATCCTTCTCATAAACTATTAATATTGACTCTCAGATTTAATGAGTTCATTACAATAACCATTACAGTATTATTAAAATTCAAAGGGAAATGTAAGCCTGATCGGATCAAATGGAAGCAATGGTATAATTAATCAAATGTTGCTGCTATGATGATGACGATGATAATGATCACCATCATAGCACCTAGGAGCCCTAGTTATGGGGCAGAACCCCATTGTGCTAGGATCAGCACGCATATAAAAAAACACAATGCCTCACTTCACTGAGTATTTTCCATCTAAATATAAGACAATAAAGCAACCAAATGGATACAGGCAGAGCAGTGCAAATCAGTTGGATAAAACTATTTAGCCTTGTAATCTCAGCATACAACACCTTACTTGTTGTACAGGCTTTTTTGTAGACATGAAGAAAATGAGAGAGTGGTAAGGAGAGAGCTGAGGGAGGGTAATGAGGCAGATTTGTAGATTTTTATGGGTAGTTTCTCCAAAATGCAAAGGGTAGCATGGGGAAAAAATGGTGCTTCTTTGACTTGACAGCCAAGTGGTTAAGGCATTGAGGTTGGGGGTGCCAAGGCTGTTTCTATATTTTACATTAAACAGTCATTTAATAAAATGCAGACACAATAGGTGAAAGGGACAAGAACCAGGTCTCACACCTCCCAGTTGAGTATTTTAATCATGAAGTGATGTTGTAGTTGTGATGGTCCAGGAATTGTATGAGAGGCAAGGAATTTTGTGCACGATATCTCTTATTGTGCCAACTGAATGGTTGAGATAAAGTTACACAAGCTTCTGAATGCAAAGCATTCTTCATCAGGTCCAAGGAAAGAATAAAGCACAGCCATGATTAAAAACAGTAGGTAAGCTATGAGACTGGAGAGGGAAGAAATCACAGGGATAGCAAATTAACAATTAGCAGAAGAAAGAAGTTTGATTGATGGGATTAGGGCCTATCAAAAGAGAAGAGAATCATTATCATTTGTAGGTGAAGAAAGAATGTCAGGATCAGGTTGATCATAATGTGCCATAAACTCAATATCAGTATCCAGTCCTTAGTTGTTAGTGTCCAATCATCTTATGATTTTTTGTTCCCAAATTCATCTTGTAAAGCTGTTTGGTAGAATTCCTTTGAGGATGAGGAAAGTGAAGTTGAAAGCGGGTGTTCATTCTGTGAAAAATGCACTCCTACTGGTGTTCATGTCTCTCTGTCCCTTACATATTTTCTGTGAGAATTTGTTTTGGGCATAGCTGTTATTTACTTTTACCCACACAATTACCTGAGGACATTTGATGCATTGAATCACATATCTCATGTAAAGGGAAAGGCATGTAGAATCCATGGGTTCATGGGGGGGGATGTCGGTTGTTGCATCAGTGAAGATGTGTTTATAGGCTTTACAGTGACTGCTAAGGCAAGTTTGCATCCCATTTGATGTTGGTTGAGCAGGGGAGAGTTTGCTTGTGGTGATGAGCTGGATAAGGTTAGGGAAGGTTAGTAGCACGATTAGGAATATTTCTCTTTAAATCTGGTCTTTGTCAAGTATAGGCTGTAATTTTCTGATGATTCTTCCAGTGTGAGGTTACAAGGGGTGGAAGTCATAGGGATGAGGTGAAGGAGGTTCTTTTCATATTTATTTTCTTTTTGTAGTAGGTTACTGTGAGCCATTTGGGTAGCTCTTGCAAAAATGTGATCTATTTCTTTACTGTAGTATCCTTGTATAAAGTCAGATTTCAGACTTGCCAGGTGAGTATCACAAGTGTTTTCCTCAGAGCAGATGCAGTAGCATCTGGGGGCCTGACTGAAGATAAGAGATTTCTTGGTATGCTAGCTGGTGGGCATAAGTATGGTGGTTCCTGGATTTTTGTAGATGGTGATTTGTTCAATGTCATCCTGGATGTAGATTGTGATGTCTAAAAAGTTGATATTAGTATAGGAATATTCCAGAGAAAGTTTGATTGGGGGATGATAATAGTTAAATCTGTGCTGGAAATAAAAAGCAGGTTTTGATTTAACCATAGTTAATTAAGACTATTTATATCAGCTGAAAATATGTTCCATGGGATACAAAAAGGAATAGAATCAGTCATCCGAGCTAGGTACACACATTCAAAAAGCTTGAGCCTGAATTGATTTAATCTTTGCAGGTTAGTCTAACTTGGCTAGACTAAATCAGTTTTGTAACCAGACAGACATCCCAGAAATGCAAGTACATGCCTGCAGTGACTCAGACTAGAAGCCAGGGGGTGCTAAAACAGCCCTCCCTTCCTTTCCACAGGTCTGAGCTAAGGGGCGTATGGCCAGGTCCTGGCAGGATGCTCTGATTTCCCCCTCCCCCCCAAGCAGCACAGTAGGAAATGTTTATCATTTCTAACTCAGTGTTTATCAACCCATTAAGAAAACAAAGCCTCTCTCCATTAACTAATGGAGTTCTTCTTAAACAGATCTTCTTAAACAGGTCTTCCAAGGAAGGACATTAAGCTACCGTTGATTAACTCCAAAAATCCTGTAGGCCTGTAGTCTGCTACAGCACGGACTGTAGCCAGTACGTGGTCTGCTAGCTAATGTTGAGGTGTCTGCGTAAGGCAGAAGGGAGGGGGGAATAATCCCTGCTTAGCAGGGAGAAGCCAGGCAGATGCTCTGTGCCTGCAAGTCTCTGCTAGAGCTTTGGCCAGGGAGCAGAGGGGAGGGGCCAACTCTGCTGTGGAGCAGAGAGCCCTGCCTAGCCCAGAGAGCATGCTGGGATGTTGGGGAGTCTGGTTTATCTTAAACCAGAGAATTGTGCTGTGCAAAACTTCGGTAGCTGATTCGATTCAGAGGAGAGTCGGCCCAATTTGGGGACTGAAACTCCTAATCTGAATTGAATTGGGAGACCAAGTAAAAGCTCTGAATTGATCTGAAGCATCTGAATTGATTAGGAAAAGCTTCAGAAAAAGATCCATTTGATTCAGAAATTTGGCCATAGACTAAACAGGCAGCTGACAGCTGCCTCCAGCTGGTAAATCTGTTGAGATTGGGGGAGGGAGAGGGTGTGGGTGCAGGAGGGATTGGGGCTGGGGCTGGGACAAACTGTGCAGGTGGGGAGGGGGCCAAGTGGCAGCAGGACAGAGCCCCCACTCCAAGTGCTGATGCGGGCATGGCAGCACTGGGAGTGGTGGCTATGCCCTGCTGCCACTCAGAGTAAGCCATGCATGCATCATGCCCCCCCCCCGGCCCCCTGCACCAGCTGGGCAAGCTGCAGCAGGGCACAGCCCCCACAGCTCCCCCCACTGGGGCAGAGGCAGGCACAGCCAGAGGAGCCATGAGAGAAGCCCCCATGGCTGCCCTGCCTGACCCCATGCCCCACCTGGCCCCAGCCTCCTGGCACTTAAAAAAAAAAAGCCCCATTCTCACCAGCTCTGGCAGCAGGAATCAGGGCCTATGAGGGATCATGGCAGAGCTCCCCCGTGCACCATGGGGCAGTGGGGAATCAGCCCCCTTCCTGGTGTCACAACCCAAAGTTGTGATTTTTTGTTTGTGTGTGCTTTGGCACTGATAAATTATTTTCCCGCTAAATTGCAGCTTCTTTGCACGATGGAGTTTTCTGCTGCAGAAGAGAACCCCGGTGCAGCGGAGAATTTCCCGCCAATTTGAAGCTTTCTTTGCATGGTGCATTTCTTTTTGCATCTAAGAAATGCAAGGTGCATGGAGTTCCCGCCATTTGTATGGGAATTCGAGCCACATTATTGGCTAGTTCTAAAATATGCACACGTAGCGGCTAGCAATTGGCTTGCTAGCCGTATAAAGAGCTTGGGTGGTTTCCGCCCCAGCTGGAGAGAAATCGGAGTGAGAGAGAAACCTTCGCCCTGTGTGAAGATCTCTAAGTGCTGCGGATCCTTACGGACCCAACACATTTCTTAAAAGGCAACAGAGGCCTGAGCAGCCTCTGGCCTCTCCCCGTCGCCGATAGATTCCTAGACATATCCCTTCCTGCACGAGAAACAACCGAACCCACGGAGCTTCAACAACTCCGTGGGAGAGAACGAATTTGTAGTAGTCCTCTAACGAGGATTTAAGCGGAGCTGTGCCTGGAAAACTGTCCAGCCTACACCACGACCGCCTTTGGTGTAAGTAAACAATCTTTAAATCAACCACAACGCGTCCGTGACTAATTTTAGCTCGCCTCCGGTCCTCTCCGACCCCGCGTGCCTGGGCTGCTGGCCACGGCCCACGTGCGCAAAATGGGCCCGGATCGCTCCCGGCCCGCACACCTGGTACCCATTCAGCAGCTGCCCCATGGCGTGGGTGCAGCACATTTCAGCAGGGTGCTGCACACTGCCTGTGAGCTGGGGCACTGGGCTGAGTGCTGCTCAGCTCTGGCTGATATGTGAGGCTGCCGCAGCTCCCAGGAGAATTGAACAGGGAGCTGGGGAATTGAACTGGCTGGTGAATTGAATGTGGAGCTGGGAAACTAAGCTGAGGGCTGGGGAATCGAACCAAGGGCTGGAGAATTGAACCAGGCACTGGGGAACTGAACTGGTTCAATTCCCCAACTCCCTGTTCAATTCCCCAGTCCCTAGTTCGATTTGCCTGGGAGCTGGGGTTGCTCCACATGTCAACTGGAGCCTGACAGTGCTCAGCCCCAGTGGTCCCAGCTCCCAGGCAGTGTGCAGTGCCTTGCTGCAACCTTTGCAACTACCATGTGTGTTCAAAGTCCATTTGGGGAAATGTGTAGGAGATCATTTGCAGTAGTTGCACCTCACTTCTGGAATTCCCTCTCTACTTGGGACTTGTCAGAACCCAAGTCTAGCATCTTTAGAAATGCTAGATTTTTTAGCATAACATTCCTGAAGATATTTTTATTTGGGCAGGAGGGGTTAAATTTTGGGGCACTGCTTAGGGAATTTATCATTTGCTGTTTATTACACAGAATTCTATTTTAAGATTTTATCATTCATCATCATTTATCTTGTTGTTATTTATTCTGGGGAGGGCAAGATATAAACCTAATAAATAAATAAATGAAAGTAGTAACAGCCTATCTTGTGGTGTCACATCTGGATATAGTAGTACTGGTCTGTGTAGAAACATAAAGCAAATGCAATCCTAAGGAATTTACAATTAGTTTCCTTTTCCTCCAATCTTTTGGATTAAATCTTTCTGCTATTGTATTTACATTTTTGTGGACTCCTGCATATATGCACAGCCTCTCTACCTTTAGCTATCCTCCATTCACATCTAATGGAAAGCTCAAATCTTCCTTCTATTGGTCAGGGAGGGGCAGGATTTTGCTATGTACGTTTCTTGCATTAGACTCTCAGGCCCAGATTCTTAAAACATTTAGGTGCCTACCTTCAGTTGTTTTCAGTGGAAGTTAGCCTTCTAAATAGAGGTAAAGCCAAGGGTGGGCCTTAGTGATGTGTGACCACCTAATGATCACCCAGACCCATCCACATATGAGTCTCTTTAAAATAATTTGCAATATAAATGATCTGGTATGATATGAGACCTTTGGTCAGTATGTATTAACCATTTGGAGCTCTGTTCCATTGCAGCAGCTGCCACCTCCTGCCAGGGGCAGAGGGCTGTGGACCCAGGTCCCTGGCCCCATAGCCTTGACAGCTGGGGGCCCCCTCTGGCAAGGCTGGGGAAGCAGGAGCTGTGGATGGGGGGCAAGGGGCACCAGACGGACTGGGGGGTTGTGGAGGAGAGTAAGGGGCAGGGCAGGGCTGGAAGTTGGGTGGGGTGGGAGTGAGGGGTACCAGCAGGGCCAGAGGGGTTGTGGGCGGGGAGAGGGTCTTTCATTTTAATCACATTTGGGGGGATTTATCAGACAATTTGAGATTTTTTTTATCAGAGAATTTACTATTATTTTATCAGGGAAAACCAAGATCCCCGCTGATGACTACACTCACATGAGTCAACTGTCTTTTGGCTTGTCTTCCAGCTATATATATTTGCCTTTAATTTTTGCTTAATTTAACAAAGAGAATATGGTGGTTTTGTCCTTTGTCTTCATAAAGGGCAAAACCCCACTGATTTATTTGAAGCTTGCTGGCCTCAAACAGAATTAAAACTTATTTGACTAATCCTCAGACACATAGAGGAAGACAACTCAGAGTAGAGGGAGATAAAAGAACAAAGTATGACCAGCAATAAACCAGCCAATCACAGCCACCCATTTTTCCCCTTGCTGATGATAAGCAGGGATCCTGGCATTCAACCTCTTGACTTAGATATTCCACACTATATATTAGTGGTGTTTCATTTTAATCATGAAAGTATGAATTTTAGGTTACTTTTTTTAATCCATGGGGATTCTTTTTTTATCAGAGAAAATCAGGATCCCTGATGATAAGATTGCATATCACTTGGACTGTGGAATATGTAAGTCAAGAGGTTGAATGCCTCTTCATTCCATAATATCGACTAGAGAAAAAAATCATTTCAGAGTTTTCAAGCACTTCAAGACTAGTCATGACAGGATGATTCAAGTTAGGTGACAAGAGTTTCACTATGCCTTGTGGTGATGTCTAGTTATCATAAGCTAAACTGATAAACCAATTTAAAATAGATCAGCTGATCTGCCTTTGTGAATTTTCACAAAACAGTTGACAAAAGTACATATAATAGAGTATAAGATTGGATATAGCTAAAGTTATTTAGCAATATATGATGGATCTGACATAAGAAAAGGAAAATCTTTCACTGGGTATACAGAATCCTCTGACCTCAAATCATCTTTCTTCAAGGGATATAGTAAGTTTCCTCAAAGAGAAAATCAAATTGACTTGTGTATGGATATAACCAATAAAATAACAAATAGAAAACACATGGGTAATCTTAGCATTATTTACTTCCCCGTGTTTGGGAAAATTATATGAAGAGACTCTCTTCAAAGAGTATTTGATGTTTAGAATTCTCTACCTCAAACTTAGTGTCAGAGTCCATATTACTGGGTTTCAGGAGGGGAAAATAGCAACACCAAAACATTACCTTTATCAGTGCCAATACTATAATAGAGTCTCAAGTACTGACAGGTTAGATTACTTAGTCTGAGTGCTTTCATTCTCCATTTAATTGCTTTTGTTGATACAAATATGAAAAAAGATAAATAGAAATAATGTCTGTCATAGCTATACTTGCAGAGTAAGTTAGAAAAGGAAGGTGAGAATAATGCAAACATATAATATCACTGTTTATACCCACAAACCTTTAAAAATGCACTACAGGATCTATTTAAATAAGGACCTAAACTAAAACCCATTGCAGGCAATGATAATCCCTCCATTGATGTCGATGGAGTTTGGATCAAGCCACTAATAGAGAAATAAGAATTAGGATAGTCTATCTGAGAAGAGTTTCCTGAGCATAACTCAATCAATTTTAAATCAAATTAATTTGACACCACCTCTTTATGTAGTTGCACTTAAATAGGGTTAAATCTTGTTTTAAAGGGTTTTGCTTGTGCCTGCAAATGTTCTAATTAAGTTAGGCTTCAGGATTGTACTCATCTAAGCGAATTTATATAGGGAAATAGTTGTACTGGTCTGCTTAAACTGTTTTTAAATACATGTCATTAAGAGTTCAACTTTTCTAAAGTTGGACAAATCACAGATTAGATGCTGCTTTAAAAATATTTGCTTTCAATGCCAGAAAACACCTGTTAAAATTATAGAGATTAGAAAACTCTTTCAGCATATTTTCCTTTTAAACATACTCTTCTAAATGAAAACAAAAAACTTTTCAATTGAAGAACTCACTGGGTACATCTACATGTGCTCCCAACTGCGTAGTTGTTACTGCACAGTAACCAGCATTACTGCACAGTCCCAGTGGCACACTGGTCATTTTTTACTCTACTGAGCAGTAGCAACGAGCTACTGTGCAGTAGCTCGTTGCTAATGTGCAGTAGCATTGGCATCATAGTTCACGTTTGCCAACACTACATCACCACAGCGACAAGTTATGTCACCATAGCTTGTCACAATGGTAGTGTAGCATCTCGTGTAGATGCACCAACTCAGTCTTCAATTTACTATTGAATATGAGAGAAGAGATATATTTGCCATCTTGAAAAATCAGATAATTAAATAATATATTGCATTTCATAACATATTTTCTAAACGAAGATCGTAGGACTCAAGGGAAAATGGATGAGGCTAGTTTTTAACACTGTTACCCAATGAATCATTTTTAGATTTGATATCTTTACTTATTTGAAAGCTCAAACTTCTTTATTCCTATCACGAATCTGGTACAGTGACATCTGGTGTCCTATAGTGTTCCACCACATTTTCACCAATTCATAAGTACTGGGAAATAGAATAGAATACTTTACCTACAGATAAGAAGATTCTTATCATTTATGATCAATAGTGTTATATCTAGTGATTCAAGCAGCTCAGTTAGAACCATAACAGACAGAGTTTATTACTAGTAAATCAATATGATGTTTCTTAGACATGCATCTCTTTCAGAATTTGTATAGAATAATGATTATCATTATATAATAAAGTCCAGTCTCTCTCTCGCTATTTTCTGGTTTTGATCTTTCAAAACTGGGAATTGATTTTCTAAAAATCAATATTCTGTTTCTATTGTCTGGCAGATGCACCATTTAGTAACAGTTTTAGGTGCCCACTTTTGAGGGGGGATTGAGAATGAGTGTGTGTTGAGGGAGAAATTGCTAAAAAATATCAAGATAAGCCTCTCAAGGCTGAAGAGTTATTTAGGTTTATGTCAGGAGTACAACACAGCAGTCTACCATAAGCACATCCTGCATGTGTTTCATATATATATATATATATATATATATATATATATATATATATATGCATTTCCATGTACACACAGGGGGGTGTGTGTGTTCTCATATTCTCAGCACAATTAAGTGTCAGGAGGATGGGTCTTTTCTCCTTATTCTGAGTTTCACTTGAGGTGAATAAATTTAACACATCTCACAAAAGCAAAAGTATTAGGAAATCAGACAGACAGCTGTTGCCCTAAAGAGTGGTAGAAAGCTCCTCCACTTTGATGACGAAAAAATTATTCAAAATTTCAGGCGTTTATGCTTTCAGCAATCCTTGTCACAACTTTAGTCATTTTGACTGAGACGGCACAAAAAAAGATGTAAGGAATCACTTTCTTTCTGCCCAGGTATTAAAGGACTATAAGTCTTCACTAGACAGATGAGGGCTGATAGCAAACCTGATTGTCTTTAGGCTATGCTGTGCCTCTGAGATCTCATCAGTATCTAAATCTGTCATAAGGTATGTTTAACAAAAAGGAAAAGTATTGTCTGTTTGGACAACTTCCTTTCTTCATTAAGATCCTGACACTCTCTTCTAACAGAGATAAGAGATATTATCAACGTTATCTTAGTTGGGTTTTTTTTACAAGCCAAGCTACCTGCTCCTTCATAGTGGTAATTTTAAGCAAACAGAAGACTGGGTAAATTTGCACCTTTATAGACTAACTAAACCAATAATACCTAGCATAAGCTTTTGTAAGGAGAGGACTGGCTTCATCAGATTTTGTGAGCCCTCTGCTTACAAAAGTTTATGCTAGACATCATCACTGATTTAATTAGACTACAAAGGTGCTACTATTCCTTTCCTTCTTCCTGACTTCAGACTTGCATGGCTAACTATCTATTTTTTCATATCGTGCATCCAGTGTTTGTGTTTCCTAGAGACCGTCTTTCCCTTTATTTGTGTCTTTAGGCAAACTGTAATAGAAAAGTATGATTTTTTTCAAGACAAATGTTTTGTGAATGTGATTAGTGAAGCTTATTCCTCTAAATGTACAAGATAAATGTTTAGAGGTTGTTCTCTCTTACTTCTCTTTGTCACATCAAGACATTTATTACTACTTACAGTATTATTTCCATGTTCTTAAAACACAGACAAAAATTATGTTTAGTTGTAAGATCATAAGAACTGTAAAGGTGATGTAATAGAACAGAGGTCAGCACAAGCCAGAGTTTGCAACCCAGCCATGACTGTGGGCGCAAAGTTTTTATCCCTGGCCCAGAGCAACCAGCTGCCTACACTCACCCTCTTTGCAGATATCTGTCCCCTCTGTAGCATGGAAAACTCAAGGATCCAAGAAGCAGAGCAGTGCTGCAGGGAGGATGGGTGGCACAGAGCTGCTCCCTTCCCTGCCACCAATCCCTTGTGCTGAATCAGACCTTTGAGGATTGGACCTCTTTGTGGGCTGGATCCAGCATGTAGGTTGTAACTTGCCAATTTCCATAATAGAGGTTTGATTACAAATACACTACAGTTGTACAAATAAATTAAAGTACCATTGTGTCTTCCTGGAGGTGCCCATGTCCTTTACTGGCCCACATCAGACTTCCAAGTAGCCCACAGACTTTGCTTCTGCTGCATGCCTGTGCAAATGATACAAGAGGGAGTCCTGTCATGCTAAAATGTTTAAATTATGCATTTGTCAGTCTCCAAGTAGAACTATCTTCTATACTATTTTATGCTTCTATTTGTTTGGGCTGCTACACAGGAAAGGAAGTATCTTAATAAATATATGTCTTCATTGATGATAAATTAAAACGAGGAAGTGTCTATTGACAGAAAAAACTTCATTGGGACAATTCTGAATGTTTACTAGCTAAGGATCTGGTCCTCCATGGTTTTGGCACATTATTTCATTCAGCATAGCCAACTTCATAGCCTAGTTTTATAAATAATAGTCAGTTTAATTCAGAATAGTGTCTACTGTAATCTATTAAGATCTTCTGCTAGAATGGGAGTTATTTATAATTAGATCTAATCCTCATCTATAGTTACTGAATGCCATTGTTTAGAATATATCTCTTTTTCATGTTTCTTTTTAAGAAAGAAAGACCCTTTTTTAGGGTCTTTACTTCTTCTGCTTACGCTGATTTCTGAGAATTTGAAAATGTTTCATGTGGTAACTTTCTTCTTTTTTACAACAGTAAAAGTAGTGTGTAGGCAGACAAGGTTCCTTGGGTGAATTTCATATCTTTTATTAGACCAACCCAAATGGTTGGAGAATAGTTATTAAGCAAGCTTTCAGGTTCAAAAACCCTTCGTCAGGCTAAGGACGCTGCAGCAGTTGCTGCGTGCTCTTCCTGGATAGAATGAAAAGTAAACAAGCCAGGGGCTGGGCTGGGCTGGGGAGTCAGTTGCCAGGCAGATTGTAATGTATCAAAAATCCAATGTCTATGTTTAGTCCCTGATCTCTAGTATCCAGCAGGTTGATGAAATGGAGCTCATAGGCTCGTCTCTGGGATGTGTTGTGTAAATTTCCCTCGAGGATCAGGACTGAGAGATTGGAGAGAGAGTGGCCCTCCTGTGAGAAATGTGCCCCCACCGGTAATTGGGTGTTTCTGTCTTTGATGGATTTCCGGTGTGCATTCATTCTGGTGCACAGTTGTTGTTTGGTCTCTCCTACATATCTTCCATCAGGGCATTTGGTGCATTGGATGAGGTATACTACATTCCTGGAGGTGCAGCTGTAAGATCCTGGGATGCAGATGGCTCTGTTGTGGGGTGTAGTAATAGTCGGGGTGGTGGAGATGTGTTGGCAGGTTTTGCATTTCTTGTCATGGCACGGTCTGGATCCTTTTGGTGTGTTCTGGGCTTGAGGAAGTTTGCTTCTGGTGATGAGGTTGGCGAGGTTCGGTGCTTGTCTGAAGGCTAGGATGGGTGGCTCTGGGAAGATTTTTTTAAGAATAGGGTCTTTTTCTAATATGGGTTGCAATTTTTTGAGGATTTTCCGTACAGCTTCAAGGGATGGGTGATAGGTCATAACCAGCGGTGTGCGATTTGTGGGTGTTTTTCTTCTGTACTGCAGCAGTTCTTCACGTGGTATCCAGGTGGCTCTTTCAAACGTGCGATCTACCTCTCTGGAGGAGTGTCCTTGCTGGGTAAAAGCCTTTTTAAGATTGGTGAGGTGGCGATTCCGGGTGTTCTCTTCAGTACAAACGTGGTGGTATCTGAGGGCTTGGCTGTATATCACAGCTTTTTTGGTGTGTTTCGGGTGATTGCTGGTTCTGTGCAGATATGTGAGTTGGTCTGTGGGTTTCTTGTATACTGTGGTCTGTATTTTACCCTTCTGGATACTGATCATTGTGTCTAAAAAGGGGATGTTGGTGCTGGAGTATTCTAAAAAAAGTCAGATGGAGGGGTGGTGACTGTTGAATTTCTGGTGGAACTCAATTAGAGATTCCCGGTTCTCACTCCAAATGATGAAGATGTCATCGATATATTTTAAGTACAGCAAGGGTTTGATGGTGCAGTTCTTGAGGAAGTCTTCTTCCAGGTGGCTCATAAAAAGGTTGGCATACTGTGGGGCCATTTTAGTGCCCATAGCTGTTCCCATCATCTGGAGGAAGTGTTGATTATTAAAAGTGAAATTGTTGTGTGTGAGGGTGAAGTGTATAAGCTCAGTGATGTCTTTGGGTCTGTATTCTGGGTTGTAATCTTGTTCCTGTAGATATGTAAGTCAGGCATGGATGCCATCCTGATGTGGGATGTTGGTGTATAGGCTGGTAATGTACATGGTGGCTAGGAGTGTGTTGCTGGGAAGGTGGTCTATGTTTTTAAGTTTCCGTAGCAAGTCTGTGGTGTCTTGGACAAAACTTGCTCTGTGGGTGACAAGCGGTTTTAGGATGGATTCAACAAAACCTGATATTTCTTCAGTTAGGGTCCCATGGTTGGATATGATAGGTCTGCCAGGGTTCCCTTGTTTGTGGATTTTAGGGAGCATGTAAAAAGTCCCTGGTTTAGGTAGTGGGGGGATCAAGGTCTGTAGTTTTTCTTGTAATCTTGGTGGAAATGATTTGAGTAGTGTGTAGTAGTGTGTATATTCTTTAATAAAGTAATACATCACATATTAAGGAAAAGTATTATATATTCATATAATTTTCATCCTTATTATTCAAGGTAAGTACATTCACTTAACTTATAACACATGGAGTTTGTACTAATGTCTTCAGTTCAACAAGCCACAAAATAAGTCAGAGTCTAACAACTTCATCATTCCTGTAAACAGTGCATGAATTATTCCAGGAACATGCTTGCTACTTGTTTCACAAATGAAAAAAAAATCTACTAATGCCTAGCATCATCTTTATTTATAGGAAACCAGCATGTAGCAATCATGACACAAGAGATTAACTGTTCTTCATCACCCAGACATTTTTCTTTAGAGTTTTAAACCAGAGTTCCTCTGCATGTGGCTATTCATATTCCTACTTGAGGATCAATGCATAATGTTGCTGGGAGGTTCATGGACAGCTTGCACCTAGATCCTGCCTGATCTCATTTTTTCATGATTAATCAGTTCTTGAATGGAGTACTTTATTACACACAAAAAAGAATTGGGAACTAAGACACTACAAAATCCTCATATTTCATAGTATTTTACATATTTCCAAAAGGTTAGTTTAGTTTTCATTTACATTCTTTTGTCTCTTTCTATGTACATTTGCAAAGTGAAAACAATACATTCTAATACTTAATATCAGGGGTGCACTGATAGAGGTTTCTGGGGTTGATATCGATAGCTGATTTTTAAGGAGGCATATTGGCCAATACTGATCTGATTTCTGATACAAGCCCAGCAGCTTGAAGAGTAGTATCCAGCTGGTAAGTCTGTTGTAGTGGAAGGGGAGGAGAAGGGAAAGGGAATGGAGGGGCTGATCAAGGCCTGCCAAAGTGAGGGAGGGAGTGGGGCTGGGGCTGGGACAGGGGCTGGGTTAAACCCTACCCAGGACAGAGCCATGGCTCATGGAGGGGGTGCCAAAGGGGGGGGGGGGGGCGGCTCCTGCCACTGTACTTCGCTCATCTGGGATGTGCTTATCTGGCATTTGCCTGCTCATCTCGCAGCTCTTGTCACTGCATGCTGCTTATCCAGGAGGGCATAGAGGGTGCGTGTGCCCCCAGATCTGCACAGGGTGAGTAGGGCTGGGGCTGTACCAGGCTGCCCTTGGGGCAAGTGGCAGTGCTCCCAGTGCAGCTGTTGCCCTCCCCAAACTCAAACCACTGCTGCTCCAGCCCTGCCCACCTGACCCGGTGCAGATCTAGGGGCACACGCCCCCCACATGCCCTCCCGGACAAGTGGCAGGAGCAGGAGCTGCCAGATGAGTGGGCAAGCACTGGACAATTTGCCATCTGGGTGGCTCCCAGATGAGTAGTGTGCAGCAGCAAGAACCATGCCCACCCCACCTTCTCACTTCCCCACCTAAGCCGTGGCTCTGTCCCACACTCACCCCACCCCACCCCAGCTAGACAGTGCTTGCCCCAGCCCCTGTCCCAGTCCCAACCCCACTCCCGCCCTCACCAAAGGGGCCTTGATCTGCCCTCCCCCATGCCCCTTCCCTCCCCACTCTCCTTCCACCACAACAGACTTACCAGCTGGACACTGCTCAAGCTACCAGGATGTACTACCGGCTACATGCTGCACTACAACTGTGCATGTATGGGCCATATATCAGCCAAATTATTGGCCATATCAGGCGAATTTCCAATACAGACAATTTTCTTTATATCAGTGCCAATCTGATATCAGACTGGTGTATCAGAGCCCCTCTAGTTAATATGGATGTATTGTTTGGTATCACAGTAACCATTTTTAGATACGTTTATTAAAGAAGATGAAATTTGATTTATGTTACTATTTTTTTTCCTTTTTAACAAGTATTGGATAATCCCTAAAGTCCTAATCTATTCCTCTTTTATCTAGAATGTTTGGTAGGTGGGTGGCTAATATTTAGTCTTTCATCACTACTGTTTTTCCATCTGCTAACTGGACGCTGCTCATATGAATATTTTTAATCAGTTCTGAGTTTTGACCTTCCCTCAATTAGAAATAAAATTACTCCTGTGTCTTTTCTGTCATGATTTGTCATTTATTTTTCTTCAGCCATCTAATGGTTCAATAAGCTTAGTTTGAGTTTCAAATGCATAGTGGATCCTTTAGTACATTTCTATTAGACTAACACAGTGACTCTCAACCAACGTGCTACAGCATTCTGGTGTGGCTTGAGAACCTTTCAAGTGTGCCACAGAGTGCCACACAAATGCTATCACTGTTAGGTGTACAAACACGATTTGCAAGATAAACCCAGAGATTTCAAGTACGAATCTGTAGCGTTAAAACTATTCTGACGTGTTATGGTGTTTTTGAGTTCTTTGCAACAGAAGAATTGCTCTATTATCTTTTCTGTAGTAAAAAAAAAAAATGAGTGAAAGCTAAGAATTTTCATTTTTGGAGGAATGTTGTGAACCTAAAAGGGTTGAGAATCACTGACCTAGTAGCTATCATAAAAAATCCTAATTCCTAAAAACATATACATGAATGTACTTCCCTCTGTAAAGTGAACATAAGCATGCTATTTCTTTACTGGAAATAAGCAGAATGGATTTAGCTAAATATGGATACATTCATAACTTGATCACCTGTAAACTTTTACATATTCCTAGAGAAATAGATAATGTCTACATTTCAAATTATATATATCACACCTGGCTCCAATACTCACCTCACCCAGGACATGATGATGCTAGAGACTGGGCATATAGGTTAATCAAAAAATTGAAATGAAATTTTTGAACAAACATGGGACCAACTATAAGTGAATCCAGGATGGTATACAACTCTGCACTATACTTATACAAAATGTATGGCATTGAAGTTAATTCAATCTGAAAGCAAAATATGGTTGGTACAACACCAAATTTATTCCAACAAAAAATACAGTTTTATGAACTCCAGAGGAAATTAAATCAATGATTTCACAGTGCTCTAGTTTTTACATTATGTTGACTAGTGTGAAATCACTATTTGGACATACAAAATAAAATCAACGATTTATCTTTTCCCTTCAGATTCAATTAGTGGGTCACATTTTCTTACCATAACTGCATAGCTTATGGTAAAAGTCCAATCAAATTCAACACACAATATATCTCTTGCAGAATGCTACAGTATGTGCGGGCCAGGAGCAGTCTGAGGCCTTCGGGGGCGCGCGGCGGGCTGTGGCCAGCAGCCCTGGCACGTGGGTCGGGGAATGCAGGCCGGCAGACTAGAATTAGGCACGGATGCGTAGCGGTTGATTAAAGATTATTTTACTTACACCGTAGATGGTTGCGGTGCAGGCAGGAGAAAACTTCGCTTAAGTTGCAGTTACAAAACTCGTACGAACAAGTCCCGTAGAAAAACTCGAGCCTCTTGAAATAACTCAGAAAGAGCTCTGGATACACACACACACAAAGTTTGCTAAGGCTTCGTGGAACGAAAGCGCGCAGGGAAGGGTACGTCAAGGGATTAGGCGGTGATGGGGAGAGGCTAGAGGTTGATCAGGATCCTATATCCTTCTTAAGGCACACGCTGGGTTTGTTAGGCTCCACAGCGCTTAGAGTTCTTCACAAGATGTGAAGTCCTCCTTCTGCTCCTCCAGATGGTTGTGGAGTCCTCCAACTTGGGCGGAAACCGCTCAAGCCTCTTATACGGCGAGCAAGCCAATCACTAGCCACCACGTGGGAATAATTTAGAAACAGCCAATAGTGGGGAACAGATTTGCATGCGGGTGGCGGGAACTCCTTTGCACCAGGGTTTTCTCTTTGCAACTGAGAATTGCACCGTGCAAAGAAAGCTCCTCGTGGCGGGAAATAATTCTGCAGTGCCAAAGCACACACAAAATCATACCCTTGGGTTATGACACAGTACAGTTCTAATACTTTATGGAAAGATGTAATTCTTGAAATACAATAGTTCTTTAAAAGCAATATCTACAGAATTCTTCCATATTTCTTTAGAACTCTGTTGCCATCAGCCTCACTATGAAGGAAGAAAAAAATTTAGAACAATTTTTAAAATATATATTGTATTCCATAACTTATCCAAAGAAAACACAAAAGGCAACACTCACTAAATATGGTAGCCAAAATAACCAAAAGATCAAATAACCATCATCTATTCATAAAAATAATAATCTGGTGGGAGTGCATGGAAGGATTTAGGTACAGATCAACAAAATAAACTTAGATATCCTAATAGATATCATAGATATAAGGATAAGCATTGCAGCGCCCGGGATGCAATTTTAGATACCTACTCAGTTTGTTGAATTCAGAAGATCCAAGCTAAAGGCCTATGTAAGACCGTGAGAGGAGTTGTTTTTTTAGAACATGATTCACATATTGCTGAAGACAGTGTATGTTATAATCCCTTCCTCAGTCCATGATTTAGACACTTTGTTCTGGTCTTCAGAGAAGTGTCTTGCTTTACAGTTTTGAACCATCTCTTAGGATTTAATACCTACACCCATGGGTGGATCTAAGAAAAAAGGAGTGTAGATAATGTGGTGCATCATCTCATATAAGACAACATAATTTTCTCCAATTAAAGAGAAACTAGAAGCTTTACTAATAAGCTACAGGCCTACCACTATATTATCCAGTTTAATACTAAAGAAAAACAAATGTAACTTTATTGGAATGTTCACTAATTTGCTACCTTATACCTTAAGTTAAAAAAAACACAAGACAAAAAATGGTCAAAAAAGTAGAAAGATATTGTTTCATTAGTCCTGTAGTCATTATAGTTAAATGTATGTCTTATTTAATTTTGTAAAACAAAGTCTAGTTTTATTGATCATCTTGAAAAAGCCTCCAGTACTTTACTCAATAATTTCTTCACCTGGCTTAGTATTACCACCCCTGAGTTAAGATTTTTATCTTGAACTAAATCATAGAATCATAGAAAATTAGGCTTGGAAGGGACTTCAGGAGGTCATCTAGTCTCACCCTCTGCTCAAAGTAGGACCATCCCTAAATAGATCATCCCAGCCAAGGCTTTATCAAGCTTGATCCTAAAAGCCTCCAAGGATGGAGATTCCATAACCTTTTTGGGGAACCAATTCCAATGTTTTACTACCCTCCTAGTGAGAGAGTTTTTCCTAACATCTAACCTAAACTTCCTTTGCTGCAACTTGAGCCCATTGCTCGTTGTTCTGTTGTCTGCCACCACTGAGAACAGTCTAGCTCCATCCTCCTTGGAACCACCCTTCAGGTAGTTGAAGTCTGCTATTAAATGAAGATGAAGTCTGCTGTTCTGTCATCTGCCCTCAGTCTTCTCTTCTCCGGCTTGGATGACTTCAGTTCCCTGACCCTCTCTTCATAAGTCATGTGCTCCAGTCCACTAACCATTCTTTTTGCCCTCAGCTGGATTTTCTCCAATTCCACATCCTTACTGGAGTGGGGTGCCAAAAACTGGACGCGCTACTCCAGATGTGGCTTGGCCAGTGCAGAATAGAGCGGAAAATTACCTCCCTCGATCTGCTCGCAATGCTCCTACTAATGCAGCCCAGTACACGGCTAGCCTTCTTCACAACAAAGGCTATATGTTGTAGACTCATATTCAGGTTATTGTCCACTGTAACCCCCAGATGCAGTACACATTACCACTTTAGAAAAGAGAGACATTACCTGAAAAACCTAACAGACAGAAACATTTCAGAAGAAAGTATACTTTGGATAGTGGAACATTAAGACCATTAATAATGGGAGAGGATTGTTAACACCTATGGAATGAAGAGAGATTAGAAAGAACCAGGTAGATTATAATGAGTTATGAAATCAATTAACTCCCTCAGTGCCCCTCCAAGGCAGTTGGAAGGGCAGTTGACTGCTCTCCAAGGGAGTTGGCTTTAAAGTTTGGGAAGAGCAGGAATCAAAGCAGGTGTGCGGGGAGTGCAACTGCATCATGCATTCACTAAAAAACAAATGGGTAGCCACCATTTTCTTTTAGCACAGAAATGGAGGAAGTGGTAGTGATGATGATACCTTTTTATCCTATACCTAGCACTGTCACCCACAACATAGAAGACATAGGTTTAATTCCTTCCTGAACCTGAGAGGATTTCGATGTATGTTGCCCACCTTCTGGCAAACTGCTCTAAACTTACACTGTTGGCATTCAGTGGTTAAGAGGGTAATTTTTAGCCTCTCTTGTTTAAGCTGCTGTGATTTGCATAACATAAGAAATATTCACTGGGCCAGAGAGAGAGAGAGAGAGAGACTGCCCTAAACACTTGGCTGGGGAGTCATCTTTTTTGCTATCTCTGTCTCTTTCTCTCTCTCTAAAGAAATATAAACAATATTTCATAAGTGCATAGCAGCACACTTCAATTTGAATCAGGTAAGGATCACTAGAGGAACAGGAAGTCGCCAGAGAGATTATCATCTCTTCCACCTCATCATCATCTTTCTTACCTCTCTTTGAAGAAACATCATATTTTATTTCAGCTACACTAGTTGCTTTCCCTCCCCTTACTAGGCCTGCATTTTTTCTCGGTTAGAATATAACAATATTGTAATATGAAAATACTTAATAAAATCTTTGGCAGTTGATTGTGGTTAATATAAGCACAGAACCACTGCTTAGGGAAAGATGAATTCCAAATAGGTGGTAAGATATACCAGTAAAATTAACTTAATATCCCATCTGGTTGTTTTTCATACATTCATGGTTTTAAGGCACAAGGGACCACTATAATCATTTTGTGACACCATGCAAAACCCAGGCCATAGTACTTCACCCCACAATTCCTTCATTATGATTTTGTCTGCTAAATGCAGATAATGATGAACAGTAAAATAGTGAGTAACTAAATTGACTTCATCATTAATTAATATCCCATCAATTTGTGAGCCATTCACAAATTATAAGGTTTATAAAATATATTTTGAAGAATAATCTCCTTTTTAACCTTAGAATTGCCTGTTATTCTGGATAACCTGAACTATGTCCCCAGTTCACTGTCTCTTCCAACTGCTATTTCTTTTTAAGAAACCCAATGTGTGTATGGTGTATATGCACACAGTAATATGATATGACATTACCTGCAAAAAGAAATAGGATATGAGAGAATCTCAGTGCCCACTGAATTAAATCAGGAAGGTGAAAAAAGATATTCTTTAATATTTTAAGTCAGAAACCAGCATCCTTTCTGAGACACAGACTGAAACAGTCTGGCTCTGGTCTAATGCAGGTTAGAGGCTTATGGTAGCTGGGGGTTTGGTGGCATTCCAGTAACAAGGGCTTTGCCTTCATAGATTTCATAGATTTCATAGACATTAGGGCTGGAAGGGACCTCGGAAGATCATCGAGTCCAGCCCCCCGCCCAAAGGGCAGGACGTCAGCTGGGGTCATAGGATCCCAGCAAGATAAGCATCCAGTTTCATCTTGAAGGTGTTCAATGAAGGCGCTTGAACAACCTCCGGCGGCAGGCTGTTCCAGACCTTGGGGGCTCGGACAGTAAAGAAATTCTTCCTTATGTCCAGCCTGAAACGATCTTGTAGTAGTTTGTGACCATTCGTCCTCGTCATCCCTTGGGGCGCTCTGGTGAACAAACGTTCCCCTAGATACTGGTGATCACCCCTGATAAACTTGTAGGTGGCCATCAGATCACCCCTGAGCCTGCGCTTTTCCAGGCTAAAGAGCCCCAGGGCTCTCAGCCTGTCATCATAGGGCCTGCTTCCCTGACCCCTGACCATGCGCGTGGCTCTTCTCTGGACTCTCTCAAGCTTCTCCACATCCTTTTTGAATTGTGGAGCCCAAAACTGGATGCAGTACTCCAGCTGCGGCCTCACTAAGGCCGAGTACAGGGGGAGAATGACATCCCGGGATTTGCTTGAGAAGCATCTATGGATGCAAGCCAGCGTTTTGGTCGCTTTACTAGCCGCAGCATCACATTGCAGGCTCATGTTCATCTTGTGGTCAATGATGACCCCCAAGTCTCTTTCTTCCATAGTGCTAACCAACATAGCACTGCCGAGCCTATAAGGATGCTGCGGGTTTTTCTTCCCAAGGTGGAGAACCTTGCATTTATCGGCGTTGAACACCATCAGATTCTCTTCATCAGGGCCAGGTAGTGGGAGGCTACACTGAGGCTGGGCAGCTGGAAGTTGTACGTGTACCACATCCAGGGGGTAAAGAAAAGCAGTGCCAGTATGGGCACAGCTCTTCAACCCCCAGCCCAGGTGCAGACATTGAAACAAGAATGGGCAAAGCCCCTGGCTGACAAATGTTGCTGAAAACCACCTGCCACCAACACACCACCACAGCCTCTGACACACAGCAGACCATGGGCCTTATGCTGCTGACCCCTGTTCTGTTTCAATCTATCAGCTTTGGACAGAGCAAATGTTTTGGCTGAATAAGAACCAAGTCTGAAGAACAATCCAAAGCACTGCATTGGAAGGGTGCCTATAGATGTGTAGGGAGTCTGCTCTGATGCACTATAATTACCAGGGATCCTGGTTTTCTCTGATAAACAATAATTTCCAATTTTCAGATGTAAAAAAAGTAATACCAAATCCACATTTTCCATGATTAAAATGAAATGCCATTAATATATAGATTTTCTCCTCCATTAATTAAAATGAAATGCTACATGCACACATATACATATGAAGCGCCACACATGTACACGCACACATATATATGGGGGGGGATTTCATTTTAATCATGGAAAAATGCAGCTTTTGAGTTACTGTTTTATATCCAAATAATAATAGCATTTTAATGATTAATTAGCATGCTCCAGCAGCCCTTGCGTTTTGTGCATCAGCATTCTCATGCTTCAAAATGGTGGTTGGGGCACTTTAAAGCTCATTGAATGATCTTTAGTTAATGCGCCCCTTCCATCATTTTGAAGACGATGCAGGCACTTTAAGTAGATACACAAGATGATGCGGGCACTTTAAGTAGAGTGGCTCTTTGAGCCACTCTACTTAAGCACCTCCCCCTCCCTCTTCTCACCCAGAGTACATGTAAAAATTCCCAAACAGACCTCCTGGGTCAATACATCCAGTCCCTGGAAACTGGAGGAATGTCTCTAGCCATCAAAGGCATTGGATACTGAAACAGACTCCCAATAGAAGTAGAAAATACAGAAAAGCTGACTAGTTTCAATATGTAGCTTTATTTTGTTTTTGAAAATAATATATGTTGTGGCAGTCCATCTGGGGTCATGGTGATGCCATGGCCAACAGGCAAGAAGTTAGAAGATGAAGACTGGAGCTGTAGAGCCCTTCTCTGTCTGAGGGTATTCAAAGTTATATCTCCCACTTCCCAGAAACATGACTCTAACAAAAAACTATAGAATGACTAGTGGAGGGATGTGCCCTGTGCCCTTCCTGCTGAATCTTGCCCATTGAGCAACTGGTTTTCTCTGAGTTAAAAAAATGCTCAATTCTTGGTTAAAAAGATGTAACCCCAAATCCACATTTTTCTGTGATTTAAATGAAACACCACTAATATAGAAAGATATATAGAGATCTCTATATATCTCTATATCTCTATATTAGTGGTGTTTCATTTCTCTATATAGATATATAGATCTCTCTCTATATATATATCTCTATATTAGTGGTGTTTCATTTCTCTATATAGATATATAGATCTCTATATATCTATATATCTCTATATTAGTGGTGTTTCATTTAAATCACAGAAAAATGTGGATTTAGGGTTACTTTTTATAGAGATATATCTGTATATCGCTAGATAGATATATAGAGATATATAGATATATCTCTATAGAGATATAGAGATATATTTCCATTATATTTCCAATATATTTCCATGGTTTCCATATATATATATACATTTTTCCATGATTAAAATGAAATACCACTAATACATACATATATACATATTATATATGTAATCCAAACAGTAATTTGGATTGTATATTATATATATGTATGTATGTATGTATGAATGAATGTATGTATATATTAGTGGTGTTGAGGTCCCTTCCAACATCCCTCCTGAGGTCCCTTCCAGCCCTGATTTTCTGTGATTCTGTATTGACACAAGGGGAAGATCTTAAGGCCATATTAGCCCAGCTCTGGGAGCTAAGGACATTTGGAGGGTTACTGCGAAGAGGAGAGGAAGTTCTGAAAGGACTGCAGCAGGCTACAGCAGCGGAACCAAGCCCAGCAAGGCTGAAGCAGTATTGCTGCTTCTAACAGGGTAGAAGATACCTGGAAGAGTGGAGAGGGTTGCTGAGACTGCAGGTAAGATGTAGGGAATCTATGGCCTTTTGGCTTCCTTTAAGAGCAAGGTATGGGGCAGTTGCTGGAGAAGCTGCTGGAAACTTTTGGAAAAGAGGTAAGCAG
Source organism: Alligator mississippiensis (assembly GCF_030867095.1). Classification (NCBI taxonomy): domain Eukaryota; kingdom Metazoa; phylum Chordata; order Crocodylia; family Alligatoridae; genus Alligator; species Alligator mississippiensis. Next base: position 406,562,173 of record NC_081824.1, read on the forward strand.
GTGTGTTCTGTGGGGGACAGAACTCTGTGAGTTGCTGCAAGCCTGAGTGACTTTGTGAAGCCACTGTCAGGTACCATAGCTCCAGGAGGGGGCATTGCCAGGCTCCAGAGCTCTGTGGGAGCCACTGCCAGGGCCATGGGCTCTGTAGGGATGCTGTGAAGCCCAAGGACTCTACAAGGGCTACTACAAGGCTCTGAACTAATGCTTGGTGAGAGAAGTGGTGCATGTTTTAGGGTTAGCTCAGTTGGGAGGTGAACCTTATGGCACAAAGGCAGGGCAGATGCCCACAACCAGGAACAGACCATTGTAGGCATATATTGACTTACCCAGTGTAGACTCTGGGAGAGTACCATGTCCTACTCACTATGAAACAAGGAGAAAAAAGAGAGAGAGGAGAGAGAAAGAGATGGACATCTGTGCAGCAGGGATGGGCTTCTATATCATCAACCAGGATCATCAAATATAGAAGCTGTCCTGGAACCTAGACATAGAATCATAGAATCATAGAAGTAGGGTCAGAAGGGACCTTGTAGATCTTTAAGTCTGACCCCCTGCCTGGACAGGAGGAAAACTGGGCTCAAATGACCCCAGTCAGGTAGGCATCAAGCTTCTTCTTAAAGACCCCCAGGGTAGGAGCCAGCACCACTTCCCTTGGAAGTTGGTTCCAGATCCTAGCCGCCCTGACTGTGAAGTAGTTCTTACGAATGTCTAATCTAAATCTACTCTCCAACAACTTGTGGCCATTATTCCTTGTTATCCCAGGGGGCTGTAGGGGAAACAAGGTCTCCCCCAAACCCTTCTGGTCCCCCCTAGTGAGTTTATAGATGGTCACCAGGTCCCCCCTCAACCTTCTCTTCTGAAGGCTGAACAGGTTCAGGTCCCGTAGCCTCTCATTGTAGGGTCTGCCCTGCTGTCCCCGGATCATGCGGGTGGCCCTCCTCTGGACCCTCTCAATGCTGTCCACATCCCTCTTGAAGTGGGGTGCCCAGAACTGGACACAGTACTCCAGCTGTGGCCTGACCAGTGTCGTGTAGAGGGGGAGGATCACCTCCTTGGCCCTACTTGAGATGCACCTGTGGATGCAAGATAAGGTCCAGTTAGCCCTGCCGACTGTGGCCTCACATTGTCGGTCCATGTTCATCTTGGAGTCAATAATGACTCCAAGACCCCTTTCTGCCCCCGTGCTCTCAAGAAGGGAGTTTCCCATCTTATAAGTGTACTGCTGGTTACTACTGTCCAAGTGCAGAACCCTGCACTTGTCAGTATTGAAATGCATCCTGTTTTTGTTAGCCCACCCCTGCAACCTATCCAGGTCTTGCTGCAGTCTTTCCCTCCCTACTAACATGCCCACCTCACCCAAATTTTGGTATCATCAGCAAATTTAAACAGGTTGCATTTCACTCCATTGTCCAAATTGCTGATAAAGAAAGTGAACAGTGCGGGCCCAAGGACCAACCCTGGGGGACTCTGTTGCCCACTTCCCACCAGGTCGACTATGACCCATCCACCACCACCCTCTGAGTATGACGCTTCAGCCAATTTGCAATCCATCTGACCGTGTAGGCATCAATGCCACAGTCACATAGTTTTTTAATGAGGATGGGGTGGGAGACAGTGTCAAAGGCCTTGCTGAAGTCCAGAAAGTCTACATCCACGGCGACACCTGCATCCAATGCTTTTGTGACCTGATCGTAAACGGCTGGTCTGACATGACCTGCCCCTAACGAAACCGTGCTGGTTGCCCTTGAGCATCATCTCTGATGCTGGCCCATCACAGATGTGCTCTTTGATGATCTTCTCAAAGAGTTTCCCCAGGATTGAGGTAAGACTGATGGGCCTATAGTTGCCCGGGTCCTTCCTCCTCCCTTTTTTAAAGATGGGGACCACATTGGCTGTCTTCCAATCATCTGGCACCTGGCCCGAGCACCATGAGCACTCATAAAGCCATGCCAAGGGCCCTGCAATAACCCCTGCTAGCTCCCTCAACACCCTGGGGTGGAGAGCATCTGGACCTGCTGATTTGAACATGTCCAGCCCCTCCAGAAGCACTCTAACCCGGTCCTCCTCGACCTTAGGTCTGGAGGCATTCCCCTTGAGTCTGTCTTGAATCACAGTGGAGGGGTCCCGGTCCCTGCACAAGAAAATGGAGGTGAAGAATTTGTTAAAGAGGTCTACTTTCTCCTCTGGTGCAACCACCAGATTGCCCAGCATATCCTGTAGGGGCCCCACGTTTCCCAGTGCCTAGTCTCTCTTCTTGCAAGGGAATGCCCATTTCACTGGCCCACACAGCCATCCTCTTCCTCTTTTATGTTTTTGGCTCACCTTCTGCCCCCATAAATCTTGCCATCTTGCCCAGTAAGCCAGTTCAACCAAGAAATGAAAGAGGCTGCCTCCCAGAAATACCCTGTAGCTTGCTGGTTAAGATATGGTTTGGGAAGTTGCGGGCTCATTCAGGGAAGGCTAAATCTCAGCTCTCCCACTTTCTGAATAAGTGAACTAAGCAATAGGATATTGGGCAAATGAATGGCAGTGTCCAGATTTTAAAATGAACTCCATGCATACAGCCAGCATCAAACACTTACTGATGCATTTCACAATTGCCCAATTTTCAGGGATTTGGGCAGATATTAGGTCTTTCAGAACAGTAATTTGGATTGCAAATGTGCCCGGCTGCTCAAACTGGGTTGATTATGAACATGCACAGTAGTCCAAGTCTAGGGACATAATGATCTTTGCAGGCCCAAGTGGAAGCCCTTCAAATCAGTAAGCCAAAGAGGTTCTGCAGTTGCTGATGCGGGACTAATCTTAACCATTTTTTGTGACGTAAACTATGTTTATACTGCCTAATTATGCTGTCTGCCTGCTATGTCTGAGACTACTTAGACATAGGTCTTACCCATCCCCACTCCTCCCTCTGAATATAAGCCCAGCAATTAGGTAGGGTAGAAGGCTTAAATGGGCCCTGAGCGCATGTTTTAGTGCTCAACAAGAAACTGAGATAGACTTGACCTTAAGTGACTAAATTCTTCCTACTTAGGTCCCTAAAAGAATGAATCTGGACCCCAAGGTCCTCAGTGCCTGATCTTGTACTTTGAACTAACACATTTCAGTGTATTTTCACTGCTTTAGTCCTTGAGGACTTCTAATTCTTCCGAAATATTACTTGTACCTCCTCCATATGAGTAGTGTTTCCAAACTGTATCAGCAAATTCCATTAGCACGCTCCTCCTTTTTGTGCCAGACTTATTCATGAAATATTAAACATCAATTTCAAGATGGTTCCTCCAAGGAATCTCCCCTCTAGCCCAGTTATTTACATTACAGCAGCCATGTCTGTACTAAATGAGTGCTCAATAACCAGAGTTACTGCACAGTAGCATTGCCGAATGGCTTTTCTGTGACACTGTGATACTGGCTGCACAGTAGCCTAAGACTACTGAACAGTTGCATTACATCATGCTTCCTGCCACACAATGCTACTGTGCAAAAGTCATGGGCTACTGCGCAGTCAGCTTCTCATGTAGACAAAGCCAGCATAACACACTAGGGTCTCTTTTTGTCCATTCCCACCTTTCAATTCTTTTTCTAAACTCCATCATCTCTAGTTTAACTAATAACTTTACATATGGCATAGGATAAAATACCTTACAGAAATTCAATGACATTCTCTCTGCCACATTTCCTCTGTCTTAAACATCTGTTCTCTAACAAAAAGAGGTATCAGTTTAGTCTGGCATGATTTACCTTTGGTAAACCTGGGCCTTTATACACACTACAAAATTGGCCTTTAAAGCGGCTTAAATGCCCTTTTGTACTACTTTAATACTGTTTGCATGCTCAACGGCGTATTCTGCTTTAAATGACTTTGGCATGTAGCAAGATAAAACACCTCCAAGGTGTTTTAGTTTGCTACATACCAAAGTATAACAGTGCATGGGGTGCTGGAAAATGACATGCTTCAGGCTTGACAGGCTTTATGCAGTTCAGGGGCTGTGGGGCTCAGTGTCAGCCTGTGAAGGCAGGCTCCACTGAAGGGAAAAAAAAGCAGCGACCCTGATCTTTTTTTTTCCTCCCGAAGCCTGCCTGTCTGAGCTGTGCAGGGCCCAGGTGCTTCTCTTCAGGGCTGCAGGGGGCTGGTGCTCCCCTCTACGGTTGCAGGACCCCCTGGGACCACCCAGGCCACTGCATAGCTCAGGGACTGCTCAGCCCACCGGCAGTCACCCCACCACCGAAGAGGCAGGTAAAGATCGGTCCCCCACCCTTGTGTACATGCCATGGGGGTTTAGTTTGGTTTAATTCTCCCTAAATTGAAATGGTGTTTTTAAAAGCCCATTGTTTCAATTTCAGGAGAACTAAACTGAATTAACCCTCCATGGCATGTACAATCAGCCCCCGGTGTCCTATTTTCCACCTACCTCCATGTTTATAATATTTTTTTTCTTCAAAATTTGCTTTAAGTGATAACAGGCCAATAACCTGTTATTATTTCTTTCCTTTTTTTAAACTTGTCTTAAATATAGGATCTCCATTTGTTCTCCAGTCATACACCCCTAGTTTTACATATTTATTAAAATGCCATGTTAGAAGGACTTCCATTTAATGGGCTATTTCTCTTAGATCCTGTTGTGGAAATTCTGTGATCCTTTCGGAGCATTAAGATGCTTGAGCTTTGTTTCCACTGTCAATGCTGTAATTCCCATTTCTTTACCTTCATTTCCATTACTCCGCCTTTCCCTCTGGGTTCAACTTCATCATCATCTTTGAAAACTGAAGCAAAATATTCACACACATTTTTGGTCATCCTCACTACAAAGCAATCCCAACATTTTTTCCTTGTTCTATTGTCATTTATATGGCAAAATAACTTTTGCTATTCATGTCAATTCTGATTTTTTAATTCCCGTATTAGACTTGGATGCTTAATTCTCAGATTCCTTCAAGAATTTTGAAAAATCTTAGGCATTAACTATACCTTTCTCCTTCCCAGTTATGTCTATTTATCATAGGAGGATTGCTAGAGGGCCAAAGTACTATTAAACATATTTGGCCACAAACTGACAACTGTGACACCCCACAAACCATTTTTAAAACCCCCAAAACCATGTTTTTAAAATTATCTTATCAAATATCTGAGAAGTTTTAAGCAAACCAGAAATTTTAACTCCAGCTTTTCTCAAAATTGAACCTTGGAGGTTTTAAATTTCTTTTATTCCTTTCTATATAACACACACACTTTTCATGAAGTTTAAGTCAGTTTCCTCTTTGTTTTTTAACCTGGTAAGTGCATAAATACAATGAAACACAGAGATGAAGAAGATGGGTTCCCAGGTTCAGCACTTGAAGTCCCAATTCATTATTGAATTTGTTATTTATTATTAAAAATGTATTACTGAATTGAAAGAGCAGAGCACATAAGTAACAGTCACCCGGGGGAAGCAATAAGTCATGTTGTGACAGGTTATATGTGTTTAATGCAGCTATTTGCTTTTTTATTCATGAGAAATGAGTAGATTTTACATTAATTGTCAAATACTTTAGTGGCCTTGGCTACCTCCGCAGTATACAACATCTTCTTAAAATACATTTACCACAATGTCATGTGGACTTGGGCCCATTCTAAAATGAATTAAAATGGATCACACTCTGTCAACCTTCATTACAAAGTTATATCGTACTTCATTTTGAGAGGCAGCTTGAGAGGTACTTATTAATTTTTTTATTAATTATGAAAAAAGAACAAGGAAATGGATGTTGAGCGAGAGGTTAGGTTTGTCCTTTACAGCAAAGAATACCAGAATAAAAAGCATCTAGAGTGGTGGATAATCCTTTCAATGACCCTCCACCACCTTCTGTCCTTATTGCAGAGATGCAAAAAATGTCATGCCTGATATTAATTTAGCCATAGATATCAAGTGGCTTGTTTCCTTAAAACTGTGCTATTCAGAACTGATCTTACAACTGTTAGAAATTGGTATAATATTCTATTTAAAGAATCGGATACATTAATTTCAAAGAGATTGTATGCCTTCTCATAGTAGCTTCTACAATATGTATCAAGTCATCTATCTACCCAGGGAAAAATTCTACAGTCTATATCCAGGATTAGATTTTCACACGCCATTGTGCAGGAAGACAATTACACTGGAATTCACTGTCCTGTTTTCCTTTTCCAGGAACATCAAGGGAAGAAGTCTGCACCATCCCATGTGGCGTCTATATATGCTTAGACAAGGGTTGCTTCTGTCTATGCATGGTAGAGTTTAGAAATATCCTTAATTCATACATTACATTCATAGCCAAATCATCTGGCTTTTCTAATGAAACATTCCCATTTATGCTAATAAGAGTTTCACCTGAGTCGCTATAGTGATCACCGGGGATCCTGATTTTCTCTGATAAAGAAAGAATCCCCAATTTTTGGATTAAAAACAGGAACCCAAATTATACATTTTTTCATGATTAAAATGAAACACCACTATATATATACACTATATATAAGTGGCATTTCCTTTGTGGCTCTCTCTCTCTCTCTCTCTATATATATACACACACACACACACACACACTATATATTGGTGGCACCACATGACTTTCGAAGGGAAAATATGGAGCTTTATTATATGAGGTAAACAAAAATGTTCTCTAGCTGTCAAAAGAGAAAGATAGGTAACACACATGGAATAGCTGGTTCAACAGGATATGCAGGATTATGACGCTAGAGTTCTTGCTTGCCCTACTCTTCACTGGACATTTTCACTGATGTTGTCCAGATCTGAAAGGAAAAATTATACATTTCCAGGTTTCCTAATAAAAATACTTCATTTGACAGCTATATATGCTTGGTGCAGCGTGGAATGATGAGGAATGACCACATTCCTCAAAATATTGTTACAGATGTCTGGCAGTTATACCAATTTCATCTGCCCCAATCAAGGTGTAGGTTTAGCAGGATTCTGGTTTCTGGGAGCTCCTAAATAATTTAGGAACAAATACTGATAGCACTTCCTTTGTTCCTCCCAACCTACTCTTTAATAAATCTGAAAAATTAGTTTCTTTAATAAGTTTAATGATAAAAAAACATTCCTTAAAATGTGTATGCCTCCTATGCATTTTGTATCTATCTTCCATTGCACTTATATAACTGCTGTACCTGTACTGTTTGAGGACCCCAAAGGAATCTATTGACTTTAAGCTTTTTAAACTCATCTTTAATGGCAGCCTATTCAAATTACACTTATTTCAATCAATTGGTCACTATCATCCATGTGCATACTAAATCTCTCTTCCCCTAAGATTTTTTTCCATCAAACCTGATCCTCCCATGCACAGTTTACACTCCATTAAAGATCCCTTACTGTATTTTCAAATAATATTTAATTATTTTTAGGACATTGCTTATATTTGAATTATGTTTCACTGGAAATATCTAAATAGTTTTATTATTAGTATTATTATTATTAATGATACAATTCTTTTTAAGTCCATCAGCAGCTGAATTTTAGAAACTTATTTTAAAAGGATAGAATTTAAAAGGAGGAAGAATGAGAGGTAGAGAGTGAACCAACTAAGTGCTATACCAAAGAATCCAACTCACTGTTCAGTGCTCCTAAATTTAAAATTAGAAGTGTTTCACTGCACCTGAATTACTTGAATTACTTGGGCTCAGATAAGTAATTCCAATAGATCGGCTTTTGTGATAATCTTCTAACTTTAAATTTAGACTCACTGAAATGTCTGGTTTCTTCAAAACATAATTTCCCAGGTTGAGGAAGTTGTCCTACAGAGCTCCAGATAGAATTAAGTGGAGAGAGAGATTAGGAGTCTTACCCAGCATGCATGTATACCAAAGCTTGACTCGCTTGTCAGTGGTCTGAAATTTTTATGTACAGTTTAATTTTAAGCACTGTGTCAATTTACTGTTATTAATCAGTTGGTACAAAGGAACAATTAAAAGTTAAAGCATTTCATTAATAAAGAGATAATGGAAGTAGGAAAGAAAGCAAAGTGTAAGTGGATAAGGACTGAAGAATGACATTGGGAATTCAGATTTAGGAATGAGCCACAAAGAAGAAGCAATAATGGAATAAAATAGATAATAAAACTGGGTTTAGCTAGATCCCTAGAATAAAATTTAAAGAAATTATCTCAGATTTTGTTCATAATAGGCAACTGCTTTACATTCTGTGGCCCCTTCTACATGTTACACTTAAGGCATGATTAACCAGCTAATCGCCCCTTAAGTTGTGACCCAGCTATGCACTCAACCAATTAATGGCCTGATAAAACAAGCAATAAGCTATAACGTTATTCCACAAAAACTGTGTAATACCTTATAGCTTGTTCTAATCATGCCATTAATTGAACATGAGACCAAGTGCTCCCCTGTGGCTGGGAGCCCCAACAAATGAAGTTCTTCAACCCACAGGGGTGAACCACCCACTGCCAGCTTTTCAGCTGACAAGAATGTAAGTCAGCAGAATGACACGGAGTGCTAAGTGCTTAATGACCAGCCTTCTAAAGTAGGGTTGGAGTGTTGTTGTAGTCATGATGGGCAACAAACTCCGTGGCAACTGAATATCTTTTAAAACACGAAAAACAAGAATTTTATGGCTATATATTCTACTGGGCCAACATCTCTCCCACCTATTTATTTGGTCCAAGAAAAAATATCACCAAAAAATCCTTTCCTCTCATGCTTCTTATGCCTCTCAACTAAAGATATTTAGTTGTCAACTGATACATATATGCCACAAGGTGTTTGTAGAAGTGCTTAGACACTTAACCCCTGATTCTCTAAAACCCCAGTACATGGGGAACAAGCAGGAGGAACTCACCCTCAGAATAGTCAGTTCAAACCCAGACACAGTAGGGCTTACAGAAATGTGGTAGGATTCATCCCACAACTGGGCAGTTAGCACTAGGGGCTATAGGCTCTATAGGCAGGATAGAGAAGGAAGGAAGGGAGTGGGGGTGGCGCTCTATGTCAAAGAGCAATACACATCCTCTGCCAGCAAAATGGGGTCAGAGGAGGGGCAAGCTGAAGTTTTCTGGGTCAAGATACAAGGGGGACCTGGGGAGAGGGATTTAATGGTGGGGGTCTACTACAGACCCCCCAACCAAGGAGAGGAGCTGGAACGAGAATTTTTGGGCCAGCTTGCAGAGGCACTTAAGGCAAGGGATGTGGTTGTCATGGGTGATCTAAATTACCCGGACATCTGCTGGGAGGAGCAGTCAGCCAGGTCGGACCGTTCCAGGAGGTTCCTGGCCGAGATACAGGACCTTCACTTAACCCAGGAGGTGCACGGTCCCACCAGAGGAAATGCCCTGTTGGACCTGGTCCTGGCCTCAGGAGATGATCTGGTAAGGGGGCTCCAGGTCCTTGACCACCTGGGTGATAGCGATCATCACTTGCTGGAATTCATCATCCAGCGCAGAGTGATAAGGGCCTGCAGCAAGGCGGTAGCCCTAGACTTCAAGAGGGCCAACTTCAATGAGTTGAGGAGATTGGTGGGAGAGGTGCTGGGGTTCTCAAGGGCAGGGGAACTCAGTGCCCAAGATGAGTGGTCGTTCCTTAAGGAGACGATACTCAGGCCCAAGGGGTGACGATCCCAACAAGAAGCAAGGGGGACAAGAGTGCCCAAAAGCCTCCTTGGCTCACCAAGGATGTCCAGGAATGCCTGGTTGCCAAAAAGGCAGCGTACACCCGGTGGAAGCGGGGGACTGTCTCCAAAGAGGAGTATACCTCCACTGCTCGGGCCTGTAGGGGGGCTGTTAGGAAAGCTAAGGCAGACACAGAGCTAGGACTAGTGTCCAAGATAAAAGATAATAAAAGGTCCTTTTTCAAATGTATAGTGCGGATGAAGAAGGCACCGGGAAATGTGGGGCCCCTGCAAGATACACTGGGCAATCTGGTGGTTGCGCCAGAGGAGAAAGCAGACCTCTTTAACAAATTCTTCACCTCCATTTTCTTGTGCAGGGACCGGGACTCCCCTACCATGATTCAAGACAGACTCGAGGGGAACACCTCCAGACCTAAGGTTGAGGGGTTAGAGTGCTTCTGGAGGAGTTGGACGTGTTCAAATCAGCAGGTCCAGATGCTCTCCACCCCAAGGTGTTGAGGGAGCTAGCAGGAGTTATTGCAGGGCCCTTGGCATGGCTTTATGAATGCTCATGGTGCTCAGGCCAGGTGACAGATGATTGGAAGATAGCCAATGTGGTCCCCATCTTTAAAAAAGGGAGGAGGGAGGACCCGGGCAACTATAGGCCCATCAGTCCTACCTCAATCCTGGGGAAACTCTTTGAGAAGATCATCAAGGAGCACATCTGTGATGGGCCAGCATCGAGGATGATGCTCAAGGGCAACCAGCACGGGTTCATTAGGGGCAGGTCATGTCAGACCAACCTGATTGCCTTTTACAATCAGGTCACAATAGCATTGGATGTAGGTGTCGCGATGGACACCTTTCTTTCTTTCTGGACTTCAGCAAGGCCTTTGACACTGTCTCCCACCCCATCCTCATTAAAAAACTAGGCAACTGTGGCATCACTGCCTACACAGTCAGATGGATTGCAAATTGGCTGAAGGGTCGTACTCAGAGGGTGGTGGTGGATGGGTCATATTTGACCTGGTGGGAAGTGGGCAGCGGAGTCCCCCAGGGTTGGTCCTTGGGCCTGCACTGTTCAATTTCTTTATCAGCAATTTGGACAATGGGGTGAAAAGCAACCTGTTCAAATTTGCTGATGATACCAAAATTTGGGTGAGGTGGGCATGCTAGTAGGGAGGAAAAGACTGCAGAATGACCTGGATAGGTTGCAGGGGTGGGCTAACAAAAATAGGATGTGTTTCAATACTGACAAGTACAGGGTTCTGCACTTGGACAGTAGTAACCATCAGCACACTTATAAGATGGGAAACTCCCTTCTTGAGATCACGGAGGCAGAAAGGAATCTTGGAGTCATTATTGACTCCAAGATGAACATGGGCCAACAATGCGAGGTCACAGTTGGCAGGGCTAACTGGACCTTATTGTGCAACCACAGATGCATCTCAAGTAGGGCCAAGGAGGTGATCCTCCCCCTCTACACGACACTGGTCAGGCCACAGCTGGAGTACTGTGTCCAGTTTTGGGCACCCCACTTCAAGAGGGATGTGGACAACATTGAGAGGGTCCAGAGGAGGGTCACCCTCATGATCCGGGGACAGCAGAGCAGACCCTACAATGAGAGGCTACGGGACCTGAACCTGTTCAGCCTTCAGAAGAGAAGGCTGAGGGGGGACCTGGTGACCATCTATAAACTCACTAGGGGGGACCAGAAGGGTTTGGAGGAGACCTTGTTTCCCCTAGCACCCCCCGGGATAACAAGGAATAACGGCCACAAGTTGTTGGAGAGTAGGTTTAGATTAGACATTCGTAAGAACTACTTCACAGTCAGGGTGGCTAGGATCTGGAACCAATTTCCAAGAGAAGTGGTGCTGGCTTCTACCCTGGGGGTGTTTAAGAAGTGGCTTGATGCCTACCTGACTGGGGTCAATTGAACCCAGTTTTCCTCCTGCCCAGGCAGGGGGTCGGACTTGAAGATCTACAAGGTCCCTTCTGACCCTACTTCTATGATTCTTTGATTCTATGCCTACCTGTATTTGTAGGCACCTACATTCATTTAGTATTTATTTGTTTTTATTTTATTATTTTAATTTGTTTCATTATGTATTTATGAATGCCCTATTGGGTTACTCATTTTTTACCACTCCTAACTACCTAATAAATCCTTTGCTTGTTAGCTGATCCCATAGCTTTTGCTTATTGGTGATTTCTTGAGTGCTTTTCACTGTCTATAACAATATCACCTAGCTTCTGTATTCTGACTGCACAACAAAAACTATATGAACTAGAAGAGTATAGAAAGAAACCACTGGGACTTTGTAGCTCTATATGAGAAAATAGATTTGGGAGAGAAGAGTAGGAAGAGACAGTCTTAAGAAGTTTTAGGACACTTCAAATCTTTTCCTTTTGCAGAGAAAGGAAATTAAACCAACATTATCTCTGGATGTGAAGCCAAAGGTGGAGAATCAATTGCATAAGTAAAGGGCCTGACTCTTTGTTGCTTTGTAAAATGAGCTTAAAATGCTACAGAATCCAGATGGTAGTATCATATGCCTATTTTAAGTGTGTCTATGTCTAGAATGCAATGAAAAGTCTAACTTATTTTTCTAAATAAAATAAACCAGCCAGAGCCCAGAGCTGACCTTGCCATTATGAAATAAAAATAATTCCTTGTTTATTATTATGATTCATCCTTCCCTCCCTCACAAAGCATTATCTTGAACCCAAAATGTACTTATCACTGCCCCTTATCTGCAACAAAATATATTTTCATAATTAAAGAGTATTTCTGCTAGCAGAACCACCCTACTCCATAGGTACAACAAATGAAATGCCAGTTTACTAGATAGGATGTCTAGTTGTATTTGTGTTATGTATCATTTCCACTCCATTTGTATGTCAGTTTGGCATAAGCTGAAGTCTTAGTAATGCAGGAGGAAAATGCATTTCTACATTTTTTTCCCCCTGCAGGGGTCATGGAATGTCAAAAATTATTAGAGCTCTTGGTTGACATCTTAAAACCCCCCTGGATGGTACAGTACCCCTGGGTAAAATAAGTAAGAAAGTAATCTAATGTAAACAATGAGAGAGAGAGAGAAAACAGGACAAAATAAACTTTTAAGGATCAGAATTAAAAAGAATGATCAAGGAGGCAGGGAAATCACGGTGAAATCTGTTACAAACATAATAAGGCTCATCTAGACAGTTGCCATAAATATTCTGTAAGCTCAGACCAAAATCCATTTTCATTTTACTTCACAAGTGTTTTAAGTTTTCCCCTGTGCTGTACAAGAAGTTGAATGTGGCACCTTCTGAGATCAGTTCACAGGGTTATAACAGTATTATCATGAACAAACTACTCCACAAGTTTTGAATAAGGTGAGACACCATCAACTCTTGCTTCTTGTGTATTCCCCAAACCATCAAGGCTACAACACAAAAATCTATTTAAATTCACATAGACAATCTTCTTGTTAAAAACAGATGATAACATCCTGTTCCTATTTAAATACATGGCAAAACATACATACTTCAGTGGATCCAGGATTTTATCTTGAAATGTTATATTCTAATTGCACTTCACAAAACACTCTAGTATGGTGCATAATACACCACCACTGTGTTAGAGCTACTAGGCATATTAGAGATAAAATTTGCAAAAGAAAATTCCATAGCTTCTATGCCACCCAGTACTTCTTTTCTGGGACCTACACCAATCCATGCTGTACAATGAGGCGGAGGTCAGCATGGGTCCCAGCGTGGAGGCCCAAGGCACAAAGTATTCCCCAGCTCCTATGCCACTCTGTGCCACCTCATGCCAGGATCCATGCTGATCTGTCTCCATGTGAAGCACAAGTCAGTGCAGGTTCCAGCAAGGATATACGGGACAATGAGGGATGTGGGAATTTCTCAGGCAACAGGAACACGCAGCCCATTATTCTGCATCAACCCTCTGTGGGGCAATGGGTGACATATAGTTGCCCAGTAAAATAGATCAGCTATGGCTGATCTTGGGGCTCTTGAGACTAAAACGTGGGAGGGGCCTCCTCCTGCTCCCCCACCTTTTTCCTGGGTTTCCATGCAGGTGTTCACACATAGTCACATGCATAACTGCTACGTACATACTAACACACCTATAAAGTAAAGCCAGAGCTAAAAAAACAGCCAGATGGATGGTTAGGAGCTGCCATTTCATGAACAAATAGAATTGTGGTCTCCATCTCTGAAAATCAGATCCCTCTGGGGTACTGCAAGTTGTGAGACACCCTGAACTTGCTACACACTTTTGAAAATATTACCCTTATTAGTTCAGACTCTTCTTTTTCATTGGCACGTAAACATTTTTCTTAAAAAATGAATTGAGGCAAGCACAGTCTAAATTAATAGTACTTTGTAAAAACTCATACATCAGAAATGAAAAAATAACCCAGCAAGTGTTAAGGTGCAAAAGGTAAAATGGATCAAAACAAAAGACTACATAAAGGAAACACCCTAAGAAAAGGTGCAAAAGAAATCACAGTATGCCTGAAATGAAGGCAGTTTGAATCTGATCTGACATTATTGAAGGCAATAGGATCTTTGCTATTAGCTTCAATATGCAAAGGATCAGGGCTAGAGTTAGATTACGAAGTACAGATTGTATTAGTGTCATTGTAGGAAGGCAAGCACAACAGTGAGAAAAATTAAATAAAAGAGTCAATGGAAATACAAAGCTACAAAGGCAAAAGGTAAAAGAATATAATCATCTAATAGATCTGCCAGTGCTGTAAGGATAAAATCCATAAGCTCTTAAAATATACTGTAAAGCAGAGAAGTCAGGCATGTCTACATGAGATGCTATTGCATAGTCATTGCTGCGCGTTTATTTAGTGCTTGTATTAGCAAGTACTAAATAAATGCATAGGAACCATAGTTGCTGTGCAGTAGCACTGGCAATTGTTGTTTAGGTGACCCTACTGCATAGTAGCCTAATAATACTGTGCAGTAGCATATTAGCACTGTCCATGCTGTGACATGCTACTTCATAGTGTTTTTTGGCTCCTGTGCAGTCAACATCTAGTGTAAACATGCCCGCCTTCAAGGAAATTCAAATACAGTTTTTAATTCTGTTGTGTCTAGATACTTTCAGAGATGAATCTTAACAGCCTACAGAATTTCTGCCCTGTTGCAGTATTTTCCCAATCCAATTTCTAGTCCCAAATAGAATCAGGAGGTGCAAAGATGCATAAAAATGAAAATCAATGACTTACATTTGTGTATATGCATCTGGTGGGGACAGTGGAAACAAAGAAATAAAAGTTAACTGGTTTAAGTTTGCTTTGAAGATTTAGGCTGCTGGTTATTTTATTTGAACTGATTTGTCCATTGCTGGATGTTTTACTGTTGTGAGTCCCAGGGATTTTGAAGTTATTTTGCTAAAGTGCTGTTGTATTCAGTTGCAAATGACTGATTATCATTAAACTACTTTTCTATTGTTTGTATGATTTTCAGAGTGAGAATGCATAAGCTAGGTACCATTACATCACCATTGCTCATGACCCAGATAGAAATGATAGACGATAAAGTACTGAAAAGTGATTTTATACCTGAAGCCAAAAAGTAGTCTAATTCATTGCTTTCAGAGATTGAGTCCTTCCAGCTGTTTACTCTTACAACTGTAATTGATTATTATACTACTATACAGTTTAATTTTAAGAAGTCCTCCAAACAAATGCACAATTACTATACATAATAAGAGCTGATTATAGATTGTGCTAGGTCTAATTTATTAACAACAACTTTTCTGCAAGACTATTTTGGGTTTAATTTAAATGTTTTAGGCTGTGTACAGACATTCCCTTCTACCAGAAGAAATTCCTTCCAGAAGAAAAATAATGTGGAAGCTGGACCATACAGATCTTCCTTCAGCCCAATGGCTGGAGAGCTTCACAGTCAGGATGTACAAAGCCTCCTGACTCTTACCTCATTTCCAGCCTTAGCAGAATCCATTAATTGACAGCCTGTCCTCTCCCCTGCTGGGAAGGGGACAGGCTGTCAGATCACAGCTATCCCACACAGCCGTGGGAGTATGGCCTCCCCCTATCCTGCTGATCCACTGATTGGCAGGGGAGCATTCACCCACAGTGTGAACCCTCCCATTTCTCCCTTACCAGAGAACAGCCCCACATCTTGCACTCCTCTGAGCTAACCCAGAGTAACCCAGAGAGAGAAGGGGAGCACTCCGCCAGTGCAACAAGGCTCTGGGAGCCTTATGGCAGGGGCATAGCAATCTGCCTTGCCATGTGATGCTCTGGGATGACCCACATCTATGTAGGATAAGTCAGGAACATTTCACTACAACAGCCTGCCTTGCACTACACTGCTCCAGATTAGTGGGGCAGTGTGGATGGCAAAAGGGTGGTGGAGAGTCCAGGAGACAGGAGCTGGAAGCCAGGCTGGGATAGCCTCCAGACACCCAACTCCTAGCCTTCCTATACAGCTGAGAGGCAAGGCAGCAATTTAAAAGCTGGTAGGTCTGGGAGCTAGGTGTACTGAGGCTTTCCCCAGCCTGACTCCTACCAGCTCCTGTTGCTGTCCCACCACCCAGCTGCTCTCCTCATCTCCCAATCTACTGGGAAATGGTGGAGGTAGAGCAGCTGCCTTGCCTCCATGCCTTTTCAAAACTTGTCTCAGAAAGGCAAGGGACCTTTCCCTGGCTCCAGTCCTCCCGGCCCCAGTGAATAGACCAGTGTTTCCCAACCAGCGTGCCACAGCACAGAAGTGTGCCATCAGAAATGAACAGTGTGCCATGGAATTTTGCCATGGCAATGAGCTACAATAGGTATGAGGATGGGGAATGCCTTAACAGGTGTACCGTGGAACATTTTTATGAAAGTAAGTGTGCCTTGGACTGGAAAAAGTTGGTAAACACTGGAATAGACTTTTAGGGCCCCTATAGATGTACAATGAGGCTTCTCCAACATGCTGTAAACCCAGCACATCAGATCTAACTCAATTAATTGAGTCTGCTGGAGTGCTCCAGCAGCCTCCAGCATCACATGTATCATGTCCCTGCACTGAAAATGTTGGTGGGGTGGTTTGATAAACTTTAGTTCAAAGCATCCCACCACCATTTTTCAGAGTGGGGGTGCTGATACATGTGATGCTTGTGCACTTTTGATTAGCATGGCTCACTAATTAAAGTGTCTCCTTCCAACCTCTACCACCCAGGAACACATCTACAAATGCCCTTAGTCTCTCAGGAGAAAAGCTCCAGGGAGCATTTTAACCCTGGTTGTTTCTGGGTTATTTTTCCTCTAAAATGGCCATGTTTGCTTCAGGAGAAAAAAAAAAAAACAAATGTCTGCACACTTTGGTTTCTGCTAGGAGAACTGAAAGTCTACGAGGCCTTAGCAATGTCCAATACCTGTAAAATGAACACTGTAAAAAAAACTAGAAGTAAATGACTAAGTGTTGTACATGGATTTAAACAATTCATAATTGAGTCACATATTTTTTTCAAAGGTCTCCAAAGTTATCTGAAATGATTACAAACTCAATAGGCCATACGAAGGAATTCTGGGTTTTCATTTCACATACAGGGATATAATATTGCTTTTTAAATAAAAGAAAAATGTAGATGTAAGGGATTGGTTAGAAAGTTTAGTTTTCCCTGTAGTTTGTCATTTGGTAGTCAGGAGGACTCCTATATTTTTGTATATTGTTCTTGGTTTATTTCCACTCTTAGGCTATTTTTCTTTTGGCATTTAGAAGAGTCAGTACTATATATCATTCACAAACAGATAAAAGTACTCCTTCCCTCCAAGCAGCCCTATAAAAATAAATGACCCTACTGAGCTGTGTCCACTCACTTGCATAACATTTAGTTATTGGGGGAAATATGGCAGGAAACTGAGACTTTCATTTTAGATTTATAACACTAACAATCTCTTCTGAAGCAGCCACTTCAGAAAAGATGTCATAAATATCATTAATTGTCAATGACTTCATCCTGAGTTATTAGCTAGTAAATTTTTAATAGTAATAACATTTTTGTAGTAACCAAGCACTTCATTATTCATATAAACCCCAATTCATTTTTTTTAAAATGAAAATATATGTAACTCTAATTAGAAAGATACTATGTTCTGGAAAAGTGTTCTTGGGCTACAAGTCTTCTGAATCAGCTCAATGTCCTTTTTGCACTTTTGTTTCATGAAATGCTGTATTTTTATTGTGTTTCTTGATTCCATTATTATTATTCCATTATTCCATGACTATGAATGACCACAATGCTTTACATAATTTAACTGTTCTATGCCAGACAGACACTCCTTTATAATTTAAAGAAAACTAGAATGTATTTATTACCCAGATAAAATAATGATGGATGGACAACCATTGAAGGATCACTGCTTCATCAGAAGCAAAGGCTACCCTAATGGACATTAAATAAAGAAGTAAATGACTGATTTTAATGTCATCATAATCTTATAATTAAAGCTCAAAGTTAAAAATTAAGCCACTCCTTCAAACTCTTAATTAACCAGGGACAGGGGAAGCTGTAAAAAATTGGCAACATCTGTGTATGTACTGCTTATGAATTCTGTTTGTAACTGGAGGCTGTCTACACATGTAGACACTATGTCTTACCTGATACTCAATTTTGATGGCTGGGTTTATCTGCCTTTTCTTTTCTATATTTACATCTATGTTCAACTGAAATACTAAGAGGTATGAAACAGAGTTTACAACAGAGGTTTTTTTTTTATTTTTAACTTTAACAATCCTCAACTCACATAGAAGCCCTCTTAGACAAGGCAATGGCGACTGCTCAGGGCAAGCTAGACAAACTTCAAAGAGTTTCTTACTAAAACAAATAATTAATGCACACAGAAATTATTGTAAACAATGTAAAACACTGTAAATAATATTTGGAATACTATAAAAAACTCTTAAGCAGAAGCTGTTTGATACTAAATATACTTTTTATCCTGACGCAGACTCTCCTGCTGCTACTTCTATTTTCCATATTTACTCAAATCCAAAATGAGATTTTTTTTCCCCCTGTTCAATATTTGTGGGGAGCCCCTCAGCTTGGAGTCAAGTACAAGGCAGAGGCACAGAAGGCAGATGGCTGCCACAGCTTTAACTCTGACCCCAACCCAGGCTCAGGTCAGAGTCAAATCTACTCCCTACCACCCATCTGCCCCCAACCCCCACCTGTCTCCTTCCACCTCAAGGTCCACTTGCTCCCACATTCCCTGCAGGGTGGGGAGGTAGTGCAGGTACTGTAGAGGGACATAGATTTGGGGGTCAGGCATCAGGAAGAGGTTGCATGGGGTGCAGACACCATAGGTGGGGCATGCAGGGGAGTGCAAGCACCAGGGGAAGCAGAGAAGTAAGTGATAGGGGACAGGGAGGAGGAAGATGGCAAAAGGAAGCAATCAGGCTACTTCCTCCCCCACTGTCTGCCCCTCTGCCACCCACGCCCCTGCTGCTGATTTTCCCACTGTGGCATTGGGGGATGGGGGGAGGCAGTGAATATAAGATGATCCTCCAAAAATTAAATTTTATCCATGAAAAATGATAAAAAATTTATAAATTTTCCAGGTATAGAATCGAATTATTGAGGGTTTATTATGAAGTCAAGATCATCTTGGACTGGGGTAAATATGATAACTATTACTTTCTACCTTGATCA
Organism: Alligator mississippiensis; assembly: GCF_030867095.1. Lineage (NCBI taxonomy): Eukaryota > Metazoa > Chordata > Crocodylia > Alligatoridae > Alligator > Alligator mississippiensis. Next base: position 406,581,457 of record NC_081824.1, read on the forward strand.
TTACAGTTTTATATTTTAACACACATAAGAAAAACACATACCCTTCTGATCTTTGTGCAGAGATAATTTCTTGCTCCTTATAATGTGTCCATAACCTGTAGTATGTACCACCTGGACACTTTAGGGCTTGAGAAGAATAGCAAGCTCTCTGTTAGTTTCCCAAAACTTGGCCACATCTACATAAGGTGCTGACTATGCAGTAGCTCATTACTACTGCCCAGTAGCATTGTGTGGCATGAAGTGTAACATGATTCTACTGCGCAGTAGTAATGAGCTACTGCACAATCAGCATCACCTAAAAGCTGCTTGGCGATGCTACTGCACAGTAATTCCAGTTACTACATTATCATTTAGTATTTGTTTATACAAGTACTAAATGACTGCACAGTAATGACTGTGCATTAGCGTTGCATGCAGACATGGCCCTTCTGTACCTTTTCAGTTAACTGTCCTTTGGATTAAGTCTACTGATTCTCAGTTGCTGGTGAAATACATGTGTATATTCTTTATTCCAAGTGCTAAATGTATTGAGAACTTCACTAAAAATGCCTATTTCCTTCATCTCAGAAAGTTTCTTGGTTAGCCCTACAAATTCATTTAAGCATGTGTGTCGCAGGGCACCTCGGTGCCCCTGCTCCTATAGAGGAGAAACTGCCAGGGAGCGAGTGAGCGCGCCCTGGCCTGACATAACGAGCCCAGCTGAGGCTTGCTCAGGTAATGAGCGCAGCTGCGGGTTGCCGGAGCAACCAAGGGGAACCAGCTGCCTGTAGGAGGCAGGGCCTGGCCCTTATAAAGCTCAGGGCTGAGGCCAGGCTGGCAGCTCTCTGCCAGCAGCTGGAGAGGCAGGAGCTCCCTCAGCTGAGATGTGGAAAGGAGCATGACTTGCAAGTACAACTCATGATAGCCCTGAGAGGATGGGCACTATGGTTTAGCCAGGGGGCTTTAGACTCTGTATATTACACCCGGAGGCTTGGGTGAGGCTGTAGGGGTTGGAGGAGGCCTCAATCACAGGGACCCCAGAGAGTGTGGGGTGCCCTAGTGCCAAGAGGGCGCATTATTTTCATAGCGCCAGGGAAGGCGCAGCTCACACACCAGGGCGTGAGCAACTGGCGGCGAGGAGCGCGGCCAGTGGGTCGCGGGTGCAACCCGTAGGTTGTGGACGGGGACCTAGACCCTGGATTGCGTGTGGGGGAACATAGACCCCGGCCCCAGGAAAGGGGTGGTATTATTGAGTAGCCCAGAGTGGGCACGGCGAGCCCCAAAGAGGGGGAGCGCCATTGTATGTTATTGAGTAGCCCAGTGTGGGCACGGTGAGCCCCAGAGAGGGGGAGCACCATACTGAGCAGCCCTAGAGAGCAGGGCCATATCGAGGAGCCCAAGACGGGCATAGCAAGCCCGGCCGCAGGCTAGTGCGGTAACACCCCTCAGACTGAGGCAGGGCACTGCGGTTGCCCCGAGAAGACAGGGAGTAGCAGCGCAGTGAGCCAGGGTCAGAGAGGGTGTCCGTGCGGTTGGCCCATAGGACCGGAGGCCCACTAGGGAGTCCCTGAGCGGGATCGTACCATCAGGGGAGGCCCAGCGGGAGGCTGGGCACGAGAGACAGACCGGACAACGTCTATTACATCTGCGAGGCTTGGGGCGTGGTATCAGGGGAGGTAGGAGCCACGCATAGCCCATAAAGTTGGGGTGCTTGGGTAGCACCCATCACACGGGGAGACCCACGAGGGGTCTAGGAGCTTACGTGCCCGAGGGAACACAAGGCAGCCTCCCTATTATATATTCCATCAAGACGTGGCGGGCGAGAATGGAGGGTGCCCTCGGGCCGAAGTAGCGTGGTGAGAGGACCTCAAGGAGATCACGGCCCTCCGCGAGGACCCCGCCGTGACAATGTGTAAACCCTCAGGCTCACTCAGTTCAGCCCATGTTCTCTCTTTGAGATAAAATCTCAGGCTAAAATAATTAGCTCATAGCTAAATGTAACTTTCATAGCCTGTGACAACCACTTCCCTCTTAGCTTTCTCTCTAGTTTTCCAAAACACAAAAGAGGGGACTAAATAGTATCCTAATTTAGGTAAGTAAAGTTGCAATAAAACCCTAACTCCAAAAGGTACAGGTATCGTAACTCATTCCTAAGAGTTGACACACCTTTCAATTCTGTCCTAACTAGCCACTGGCCACTGCCCTCCCCTCCCCTGCCCAACCCAGCCAACCCACTTAGGGCTATCTTTATCTCTTTCAATATAACCTTCTGCCCTCCGCTCTAATTGACTCAGATCTAAGAATATGGATGTGACATGTAAGGCTCCTTATTTGCAATGAGACCTCCCTATACAGTTTCAGAAGCAACATATCCTGCCACACCTTGCTTCGATGCCCTTCTACCTGATTAACCCTAGCTTGCACTTTATACAAGTGAAGAGCCACATTATTCCAACTAAAACCCATGTCTTCTCTTCATTACTTTCAAATCAATGTCTTGTCTCCATTCCTTCTCTCATTTTCTGTGGGACAAAGACAAATAAATCTTGCTGGATAAAGCATGCAGGTTGTATTTGCTGAACTGCTGACAGAAAAATGTAAAGATAGAAATAACATGCAATATAAAAGTAACATTATTATCAGGTAAAGAAATCATTGCTATGGTTCATATTGACCTTAAATTATATTGGCATTGAAGCTCGCTCCTGCTCATTTTGTAAACACATCTAGTCCTACTGTGGCAAGCAATTCAGCTCCCAGATTCCCCATTGGAAACACTAGTCTATTAAAAGGAAAAATGTCCTATTTGCTGGAGATATTGAAAACCAATACTGATCAGTCGTAGGGGGGATAAGGTCAGGAACAGAGATTCAGGAGGGGAAAAGAGGATTATTATGATGGAGCCAATGTGAAATAAAGTGTAGATGTTAAAAAGAAGAGTCACTGTCAACAAGGAGTAGAGAAATAAGATTAAGTGGGCAAAATCATATGATATCCAGATGCCATAGCAGAGCCTTTTCGTTTAACAATTGCCACATAACAAAAGAAAAATCATTTAAACTATCTTTTTACAGTGTAAGCATGCAATGTAATTGAGTAGGGTTAAATGTGATAGTTCCTGGCATATGAAGTATGTAGAATTAGTTGACGAATCTTGATAAGAAAATAAACAAGCTAAAAGTTCAATTTAAAGCATGTGAGCAATTACATTAGGGTGGGGGAAAGGTCCATACTAGTAACTAGTGTGTCAAATTCTTTAAATATAAACAATTATACTGGTTTCATAACTCTTGAAGGAGACTGGTATCAACCTACTTGAGGTTAAAATTAGCACAGACCAGAGATAGTAGGTTTTACTTAGTCAAGGAATCAAAAAGGAGAATGTTGATTGCTTTGGATGAGAATCCAAGTATGGAGAATGTTGGATTCATCTGCATTGTGTATATAAGAGAACTTCCTGGGTGGGGGGATGAAATGAGCATTTTTCTGCTGTAATATCTAAGCAAAAGACTCCCACATTGATAAGCAAAGTAAAATATGCCTCTATTAGATGTTAGAGAATTCATCATTCACACTGTTTATTACACCTTGTATCTCAATTCTCATTATATCATTTGCAGTCATCTGGCACTGAATTAGAATCCTGTTAAAAAAAAAAAAGAGAACTATCATTTACTATTGTTTGTAAAATGCTTAACCCAATGTACCCTATTTGCAATAGGGTGGCCTGCCCCTTTATGGAATCATGTATCTTCCCTGACATACAAAAGACTGGGATAAGAGGAGGCTACAGATTAAGAGAGACTGCTCGGGAATGTTACCACCAGGAAGCAATACTGTGCCATCCTGGTTCTGCTCTCTGGCTATCAAAACTCAGAAATGAGGCAACAAAAGTGGCTCTATAATGGTTCTTAGCACATGCCAATATGCATGCCTAAAACAGACCACTTAAGACCAATTTTGGGGGCATGAACTTAGTGCTATCCTAAGGCAGATATATTGCTTCATTCCTAAGATTCATTGGGTATTTTTACACATGCAAGCACCATTGAAAAGTGCCCAGCACTGCAATGCTTGCAGTTGTATAAGCTGCAAAATACATGTAGGTGCTGAGAAAATTGCAGCAGCATGCTTTTGAACTAAAGCACCTCAGAGGTACTTTAGTTCAAAAGTTCACTACCACCATTTTCTGTGTGCTGATATGCATTTTGGCGCTTATACAACTGCACAATGCTCAGTGCAGTTCACCTCATTTCGCATCATGGGCAACTGGTGCCTACTGAGTCTGAGTGGGGGTCACCAGGTTGTAAACTGGGGGGGGGGGAAGGGTTTCCCCAGTAAAATTAATATGTGACACCTTACACAATAACCTGCAAACAATACATGGCATGAATTTGAGAGACTGCAAAACCTAGAACAAGTGATTCACAGCACAGGCAATAATTATTCATCTGCACAGATGAATATTAACACCCTGGAACAGGTAAGTCAAGGCATCAACACAATAAACACATATAAGCAATCAACTTAGATAAACCCAGGTAAGTTAAGGTAGCAATGCAACAGACATACACAGGCAACAATACAGACAAGTTCCAATAATAGGCAATAAACACACATAGGTAATGAAGACAGATAAACGCACATAATCCCCCTTAACGAGTGTCCATAACTATATTAACCTCTACAGTACAAAGCAACATCAATCACAAAATATGGGGTGTAGCAACAAGCTACTGCACAGTAGGGTCGCAAATGACCCATGTGTCACTGGGAATATGCAGAACCGTTGGGTCAGACTGCACAGCCAAAGGATTGTGTAAATATGCCCAGTAAATATTTTAAAACTAAAGTATGTAATTCATTTAGCCTATTCTCTGCATATGGAATATCTGTAAACAAATCTAAATTATTTAAACGTGATAAATTATTAATTTATTTGATTTAAATTTTAGGTATTTGATATTAGGCTGTGGGTATTAGCTACTCAGTGTTCAAAATTCATTTTAAAGGGTTTAGTTGAAAAGATCAGATACAATTGCACACTGCTGTTCCTGTTTGGAAGAGTATGGAAATACTTCCATAAGAAATCTCTCTGCTAATTGACTTCTGAAAATACTTGTGACTTTGAAATTTGCTTCTTTAAATGTTCATGTCAGCTAAATTTGATTGCTTGAAAATATTCAAGTTAGTTAAGAGATGCAAGCACAACGGGAGCAAAATCATTTCAAATATGCAGTGAATATTCATGCAATTTATTTGAGATTTCTCCCAACTGTAATTACAATTTCTTCACCTCTTTATTGCATTTAATGGTCTCTAAAAGTGTTAGATAGACAGCTTTGAGGTGAAAAAAACCTTCCAACTAAACAGTGAATTTCCAAATGTATGAATACCTTAAGTGGAAGCTATTGGGTCCTCGCTAATTTTTTGCATGTAGGCCACTTATTTGGACTTCTGTATAACCTTTGTGTGAGATTCCTCAAGCCTTCCCTTTTCCAACACACTGTGTCATACATGTACAGGTAACTTAAATGTATCTATGCTGACACCATTCATGGGTTTTTGTAGGTGCTCAGACTAACTCCCATATCCATATACAAAATACTTAAATAGATGATTATGTGCACATTGAACCTCTGCTTGATTGCAGTTATGGAGTAAAGCATATGTTTTGCTTTATCACTGTGCCTACCCATTCACTTTGCATTGAAATTCAAGATGCTCAGTAATTTTTCCAGGCAGGGCAAACTTCCAACAGCTGCTTCTGTGGTTTTCCAGCCCTCTCCATTTCTTGTTAAGTTATTGAAAAAGTAGGCAATAAGCAAAATTAGATGGATTCTATCAGTAGCCTAAAAAATCTGTTCTGTTTCCTCTGGAGCCTCAAAAGGATTCATATCCTTCATGTTCTTGAGCCTGAAAAATGTCTCAGAGGAATAAGAATCTAGTCTGGAACCTGAGTTCAACACGGAGCTGTCTACCACTACCAGTCCAAGTTCCAGCATCATCACTTCCTGCAGACTCTCCTCCACAGAACCACATCCCCTGGAACCACTGGCAAACTCTAGGAGTGGATGGGCTATGAATAAGTTAGAATGGGCAGATGTATCCTGTTTCTTCTATACCTGTGAAATGGCGTATAACTTAGTCCCCCAGGGAGGAGGATAACAGGAAATAAATATCTGATATCTACCTGTGAGACCAAGCAGCTTGCATTTAAGTTAATGACACTCTTTGCATGTATCTTCACTCTTCACTTCTATATTTTTAGATTATGATATTATATTTTAGATTATGATCTAACAAAGTGCATTTGATTATGATCTCATAAATAGCTAGTGGTGGACAGACAGCTGGGAAGCCCGCAATTGTTTACATACCTTTTAGCTATTTCAATATGTATGTTTTTGTTAATTGGATGGTTTCTACAATACATTAGTATCCAATCACTTCAAGAAGAAAACTTTATCCAAAGGTTTAACATAATAATTTGATACTTTATTTAGTAAGGTTTAAAGGGACTAAACTTCTACAACTACTATAATAAAGCACAGGACCATTCTTCCTTATCATTGTCATCCAGCAATGCAAAAATATAAGCACACAACACAAAACTTCCCTTGTTTACCTGATCACCTGCACTCAGTCTCGAAGATAAAAGATGCATTCTCTGTTTGCTGTACCATATCTGCAAACCAGCCTATTCCAAGCAAAATTCTAGCCTGATGTTCACTGATGTTGTTCACAATAGTTCAGATAACATTTGCTACACTGTCATCCAAAAAGTTCTGTAGACTGGACCATTCTGTTTTCAGTCTGCCAAATGCACATTTCACCATCCTTCTCTAAGACACAAAGTTGTCTCACATCAAAATATTTCATTTAAAAAAGCCTTCCCCCCCATACACAAACAAGTCAGCAAAACTGAGACAGCCACAAAACATTTTAGTGTTTGTTGAATCTGCAGTTTTTGGCTAAATATTTTGCCTGGTTGTACTTGACAGGCTGAAACGTTTCTGCTGAGGAGCCCAGAAAGGATATACAGATTCTCTTACAGAACAAAAAGACAATGGTAAAAGAATTTTTAAGGATGGATTTGAAAGGGACCAATGAAAAGACATTGCAAGTTTTTATAAGAATCAATTTCAAGAGTGGCAATATGGAAATGCCTATTTTAAAAAGCAGCTATGAGCAAATTGAGCCAACCAGAATTTGAAGGTGACCTTTTGATGGTAAAAGGTGACTACTACAGTGGTAATGCAGCCCATGTTGAAATAAGGACAAATCACTTTGTGCAGTAGAGAAGCAGGAACATTGGAGAACTGTAAAAAGAGACAGTGACTTAGAGCAAGAGGCTAGGAAAAGTAATGTTTTAGCATGGATATAAATTTGTCAAGGCCATTTTTGTTAAAGGCTGTTGCATAAACTGGGGACAAGATGGTGAAATGATCAGTGTCTCAGTGGGTTTTGGATATGTGGGTGGATAAGAAATGCCATAGATATTTTTTTCCATCTGCTATTGGCTAATGCAAATGCTACCTTTATACATTCAGACATGCCAAACATTTTTGTGGTCAAATATCTAAAAGATGTTGAGAGAGAGAAGTCAAAGGCAAAGCATAGATTCTGGGACAAAGTTACAGGCAGAACACTGATGTTGTCCTCAATGACTGAGAAAAGCACTATTAGGAAAGCTCCAGGGAAGAGAGAGTACTTCTAATTTCCCTGTGCCCTGAATATTGTGATCCCTGCACTGTTTTAAAATGTGATCCATAACCAAGTGAAATCAATAGAAGGACTCCAAACTTTTGAAGTTACCTGGTTTAACATTCAGCCTTTAATTATCAGAAATAAGAATATTTATAGACACACACCATTTTCAATTTGGATGAGAAAGAAATTATGGTAATAGGAAGGAGGAATTAAAATAGTGGAAACAGCTGTAATTGTGTACCCCATTTAGTGTGTCAGAGATTTGCCAACATGGCTTACTATTCTTGGGTTATTTTGGCTCAATCACTGATCCTGACCTCAAAGGTGTAACCTGGAGCATGATAAGATTTTTTTTTTCCATCTGCTATTGGCTAATGGAAATGCTACCTTTATACATTCAGAGCTAAAGAAATTTCAGCTGGTATTGAACGTAAAGATTCATGGTTTAAGTGACAAAAGCAGACTTTGTAATATCAGTACTCTGATCTACAGGGCCTACCCGTAGATTTTTTAGTGCATTTGATTATGATCTAATAACATTTTAAATGGTGTGGAACTCAGAGATGTCCTATTTCTGTGAAGCCCATCCTGAAAGCTAACATTTTTTAGGTCATTATAAGTCTCTGTCAATAATTTATATTCCCTTAGCAGGAGAAAAAGCTAAGGGGAGTCTGTTTTTGCTACCATTCTATTCGATAGACCATCCATTTTGTGTGAAAGTACTGGGGACCTAAGGTGACTGATATTTATAACATTAAGGAAAAATAACATTAAAGAACAATAGTTAAAATAGTAGCAACAGAAAATAATTTTCTATTTTTTTCTTTTTCTGACTGGAACACATGGCTTGATATAAAAGTTGAATATAGTATTAAAAATAAAACCTATTTATGGTTCCCCATGTACTGTTCCAGCAAGTATCCTTAAACAAACAGCTATGGAAGTTAGACAGTAGCATGGTGTTTATATTCATTCAACCTTGGTCTTTGGAAAAATGAAAACAACAGTGTCCAGTAGTACCATGTAATACTATTTTTATTTTGGGCATATCTGTCTCTTGGGAGATAGATTTGTTCTAAAGAAAACCATCAGATGGAGAACTTTCAGTCCCCAGCAACATAGTAGAAATTTTGATCAATAGCTTCTTGTTTCAAATAATATACTGCTATAAATCCCCCAACAAATTTCAGTCCCTTCTACTGCAATAGTCTAAATATGAACATTTTTAAAGGATGTAACAGAGAATACATCACCCCAAAACACTAAAGGATTTGCAATCATACTTTTTCAACATATTCACTTTTAGTGATATTAATGTTTACTATAGAGCAAATATGCTAATAATAAAATATGCAAAGCAATATTATGTGTACAAGTGTATTTTGTAATCTATTTTTACCTTAAACCAAGACAAATATTGGACAAAAGGTCTTAAATATTCAATTTTTTATTTTAATCTTTTTAAACTACATTCTTTAAACTCTTTTAAAGCCAATTTTAGACATGCCATTTAATATTTACCAAACATTTCCACTGACTGATTTGATTCTTAATTTATAACCAGTTTACTGGTTATAAATAGAACAAGGGACAATGGTCTCAAGTTGCAGAAAGGGAACATTTTCTCACAAGATGGGTAGTAAAGCACTGGAACAGGTTACTCAGAGAGGTTGTAGAATTTCCATCCTTGGAGCTTTTTAAGATATGGCTAGACAAAGCCTTGGCTGGGATGATCTAATTGTGAATGGTCCTGTTTTTAAAACAGGGTTGGACATCTAACATCCTTTCCAAACCTAAGTTTCTATGATTCTATAAAAACTGAGACTTGCTTTCCCAGTCCTTAAACCAACAGATTAGAGATGATGAGAATAAGACAAGTTTAAAACGAACAAAACATGACAATAAGAGTGAATGAAAGTGAGAAATGCATTTTTCACTCTTTGCATTTCCCACCATGATACACAACAGTGTACATTCTATTTGTGTTTCCTTTATGTTTTTGACTGCCTTTAATCCCATTGATTTTTTTCAATGCTACCATGTACCCTTTACCAACCTCTCTTGTCCTTTTTATGAAAAAATAAATAAATAAAATAAATTAAAAAAAAATATATATATAACTGCAAAACAACTGACACAAGCTTTTTGTCTAATGTTATCAAAAGTCTAATGTTTTCCTTAAAATTGTCTGCAGAAACTGTGCTTGCGCATCAGCATCCAAATTATTGTTATTATTATTTTGGCTGGGAAACAAATCAGGCTGTATCTGGAGACTGAAATTTAGCCTCTTGTTAATTGTCTGAAATGAAATTTGTTGACTACTTCCCTTAAGAGATATGCATTCTAGTATGCAATATTCATAATGGAGCTATATCCTTCATATGAGAATAATTTAATTGTCTGTTCTGCTCAGCCGTTGTTTAATAAATTCCTAACAATTTGAGAGCAAGCTGTTTGGAGGACCATTATTAAATTTCATATTTGCTTTCCAGTTTTCTTCCACCATTTCTTCATTTTTTTTTCAGATCTGGCAACATTAAATTCTGATCTCTTAAAAAAAACCAAAAAAACCTTTCAACATTTGTTACTTGCCCAATGCTAAATTTACATTTTCATTGCTGATGTATATTAGCTAAAAGAAAAAGGAAAAGAAAGGGTAACTAATGTTAAAATGGATGCTCATATAAATCAAAGGGAGATTATTATAACAGTCAGAGGAACAACATGTGGCTACCTAAGAGAAAAGCATGCAAGATTAAATATGCAGAATGTGCAAGTAAAATCAAATAACTGTGGCAGAAATTATTTTTCTAGTATTAATCTTAATAGGTTCTCTCTTCTAATTGAATTACATGTAAAAGTAGATAGGAATATTTGCTTGATATTTATTCTACTACTAGCCAATTGCCTGTCATGAATAACAGAGTGTTTAAGGGAGTGTTTACATGCCCCCCCACTCACCCTATGGGCCTAGCCATGTAAACAGTCCCTCCATTGCCGCCACCTCCTCCTCCAGCCTCTGGCTCAGTGGCTCCCTCCCCCCTGCCTGCCTCTGCCTCCACCTCTTCCCACAGAGCCGTGAGGCCTCCCTCTACCTGAGGGAGTGGTGGCAGCAGCAGCGGCAGCTCTGTCCCTCCAGCCCACTTGCCCACCTGCCTCCACCTTCTCCCATGGAGCAGAGATGCTTCCCTCTGCCTGAGGCAGCGGCAGCAGCAGCAGTGGTGGCTCCCTCCCCGCAGCCCACCCTCCCGCCTGCCTCTGCCTCCTCCGCAGAGCAGTAGGGCTTTCCTCTGCCTGAGGCTGTGGCAGCAGTGGCAGCTCCTTCCCCACTGCCTGCCCACCTCCGCCTCCTTCCATGGAGTAGCAAGGCTTCCCTCCACCTGAGGCGGCAGCTGCAGTTCCTGCTTCCCCCTGCCTGCCCGCCTCCACCTCCTTCTGTGGAGCAGTGGGGCTTCCCTCCACCTAAGGCAGTGGCAGTGGTGGTGGCAGCTCCCTCACCCCACCTTCCCGCCTGCCTCCCCTCCTTCCATGGAGTAGCACAGCTTCCCTCCACCTAAGGCAGCGGCAGCAGCTCCCTCCCCCCAACCACCTGCCCTTCTCTGCCTCCTTCCACAGAGCACCAAGGCAGCTCCCTCGCCCCTGCCTGTCCGCCCACTTCTGCCTCTGTCTCCACCTCCTCCTGCAGAGCAGCAGGGATTCCTTTCACCTGAGGAGGTGGCAGCAGCTGCTGTAATGGCTACTCCCTCCCTCCTGCCCACCCACCTCCTTCTGCAAAAGCAGCGGGGCTTCCCTCCACCTGAGGCAGCTGCGGCAGTTCTTCCCTCACCCCTGCCTGCCCACCCACCTCCACTTCCACCTCCACCTCCTTCTGCAGAACAGCAGGGCTTCCCTTCACCTCTGGAGGTGGTAGTGGCAGCTGTGGTAGCTCCTCCCTCTCTCCTGCCCACCCACTTCCACCTCCTTCTGCACAGCAGCTTGGCCCAAGGAGGTGGCGGTGGCTCCTCTCTCCCTCCCACGGGGCACCTCCACCTCCTCCCATGGAGCAGCAGGGTTCCTGCCTGTCTGCCTCAGGCAGCGGTGGCTCCCTCCCTGCCTGAGGCAGCGGAGCCCCCACAGCCAGGCGCTGCCAGCCCCCTCAGCGCCATATGCGCAGTTGCCCCCAAAGTGTTATGGACAGACAGACAAATCCCTTTCATAGATTCATAGATGTTAGGGTCAGAAGGGACCTCAATAGATCATTGAGTCCGACCCCCTGCATAGGCAGGAAAGAGTGCTGGGTCTAGATGACCCCAGCTAGACGCTTATCTAACCTCCTCTTGAAGACTCCCAGGGTAGGGGAGAGCACCACCTCCCTTGGGAGCCCCTTCCAGGCCTTGGCCACTCTAACTATGAAGAAGTTCTTCCTAATGTCCAATCTAAATCTGCTCTCTGCTAGCTTGTGGCCATTATTTCTTGTAACCCCCGGGGGCGCCTTGGTGAATAAAAACTCACCAATTCCCTTCTGTGCCCCCGTGATGAACTTATAGGCAGCCACAAGGTTACCTCTCAACCTTCTCTTGCAGAGGCTGAAAAGGTCCAGTTTCTCTAGTCTCTCCTCGTAGGGCTTGGTCTGCAGGCCCTTAACCATATGAGTGGCCCTTCTCTGGACCCTCTCCAGGTTATCCGCATCCCTCTTGAAGTGCGGCGCCCAGAATTGCACGCAGTACTCCAACTACGGTCTGGCCAGCGCCCGATATAGGGGAAGTATCACCTCCTTGGATCTATTCGTCATGCATCTGCTGATGCACAATAAAGTGCCATTAGCTTTTCTGATGGCTTTGTCACACTGCCGACACATGTTCATCTTGGAGTCCACTAGGAGTCCAAGATCCCTTTCCACTTCCATGCCACCCAGCAGGTCATTCCCTAGGCTGTAGGTGTGCTGGACATTTTTCCTCCCTAGGTGCAGCACTTTGCATTTCTCCTTGTTGAACTGCATTCTGTTGTTTTCTGCCCACTTGTCCAACCTGTGCAGGTCTGCTTGCAGCTGTTCCCTGCCCTCCGGCGTGATGAAGACATTAAAGAGTATCGGTCCAAGGACCGAGCCCTGCGGGACCCCACTGTCCACACCCTTCCAGGTTGAAACTGACCCATCCACCACGACTCTCTGGGTACGACCCTCCAGCCAATTTGCCACCCACAGGACTGTGTAGTCATCCAAGTCACAGCCTCTTAACTTGTTTACCAGTATGGAGTGGGATACCGTATCGAAGGCCTTCCGGAAGTCTAAGTATATGACATCCACCCCTCCTCCTGTGTCCAGGCATTTTGTAACCTGGTCATAAAAAGAGACTAGATTAGTCAGGCATGATCTGCCTGCTACAAACCCGTGCTGGTTTCCCCTCAGCATAATTTGTCCTGCTGGGCTCTCGCAAATGTGAGCCTTGATAATTTTTTCAAAGATTTTGCCAAGGATGGAGGTGAGACTGACTGGCCTATAGTTGCCTGGGTCCTCCTTCCTCCCCTTCTTGAAGATGGGGACCACATTGGCCCTTTTCCAGTCCTCCGGGACTTGGCCCGTGCGCCACGAGCTTTCAAATATTCCCGCCAGTGGCTCTGCAATGATGTCAGCCAGTGCCTTCAGCACCCTCGGATGGAGCTCATCTGGGCCTGCCGACTTAAAGGCATCCAGTTCTTCCAAGTGACTCTGCACCATCTCAGGGTTTACGCATGGTAGACTTGTCATGCCCCTCGCTTAGGAACACTGAGGAAAGAACTCATTGAGGAGTTCAGCCTTGTCCCCCCTGTCCGTCACCAATTGTTTCTGCCCATTTAGCAGGGGTCCTATTCCTCCCTGGGCCTTCCTTTTACTCCCTATATATCTAAAAAACAATTTCTTGTTGTACTTTACTTGGGATGCCATCCTCAGCTCCATGGTAGCTTTGGCCCGTCTAACTGCCTCCCTACAAGCACGAGCAGAGGAGGTATATTCATTGGTGATCTCTCCCTGTTTCCACTTTTTATGTGCTCCCCTTTTGGCCCTTAGGCTGCCCTGGATTTCTCTGGTCAGCCAAGGAAGCCTCCTGGCCCCTTTCCCTCTTTTTCCTCGCATTGGGATCGTCTCGCTTTGTGCCCGAAGGATCGTTTCCTTAAGGCACAGCCACCCTTCTTGGGCTCCCATCCCTTCAAAAGTCCTACTCTGCAGTGCCTCCTTGACTAATTGCCTGAGTTCATTGAAATCAACTTTCCTAAAGTCTAGCACTTTCACCCTACTAGTTACCTTACCCACTCAGCGTCTTATGGTGAATTCTCTTATTAGGTGATCACTGTCCCCCAGATGGCTACCAATCTGTAGGTCCCCTACCATGTCATCCCCCGTTGCCAATACCAGATCCAGTAAGGCATTCCCCCTAGTGGGACCGTGTACCTCCTGTGTCAGGTGGAGGTCCTGTATACAGGTTAGAAACCTATGTGAACGGTGGGACTTTGCTGTCTGCGTCTCCCAGCAGATGTCTGGGTAGTTTATGTCCCCCATAACTACTGCCTCTTTAGCTTTTATGGTCTCCGAGAGCTGCCTCAGGAGCCCCGAATCTATTTCTTTCTCTTGGTGTGGGGGTCTGTAGCAGACCCCTACCACCAAATCCCTTTCTCCTTGCCCCCCATGTAGCCTAACCCACAATCCTTCTACTTCCTCATCCTTCTATTCCGTCTTGATGAGGGTCGATGTATATTGCTCATTGACATAGAGCGCAACCCCTCCCCCTTTTTTCCCCACCCTGTCCTTTCTGTACAATCTATAACCCTCAATATGTACCGCCCAGTCGTGGGATGAATCCCACCAGGTTTCCGTTAGCCCTACTAAGTCATACGTGTTTTGTGCAAGCAGGAGCGCTAGTTCATCCTGCTTGTTCCCCATGCTCCTAGCATTAGTATATAGGCACTTGAGCCCTGCGACTGGTGCCTTTGCTGCCCCCCCCCCGCTCTGAGTCCCAAGGGGCCCCACATTTCTTACCTTCTCGTTTCTTACCTGTGCCGTAGTGCTGGCTGCCCCATGGCGTGCAGGTTCCCAATGTTCTCCTTCTTCAGGCTGGGTTGTCCTTGTGGGTGCCACATGGTTTGGTGGTCCACAGCTTCCCCCTCCCTCATCTTCCCCTCCCCCCGATGAGCCTAGTTTAAAGCCCGCCGGAGGAGATCCGCCAACCTAGAAGAAAACACACGCTTACCTTTGGGGGACAGGTGAAACCCATTCCAACTGAGCATGTCCCTCATCGTAATTATTATATTAGAATTTATTATATTAGAATTCACCTCTATGTTATCTTTCATTTCTTTTCCAAACTAAATAAGATAATCTTCTGATTGCTCTTCCAGTAAAAGTCTTTTCAAATCTTTAAAAAAATATACTTCCTTTCTACGGAATGTTTCCCTGTTATATCTTTTGTTACGATGCAGAAAGATACAGTGCATTAAGGGAGTATATATCATCAGTAAAATAATTATTCTATTCCATATTTTCCTCTTTAAATGGTTTTATGTGTTCTATGTCTTTTTGGCTGGCTTTCTTCAGTGAAACGATTCATTGAATTGTCCCCAGTGACACTCAGGTCTTTACCCTTAGTGGTTCCTGCTAATTAAGCATCCATCATAAATAACTCAGATTTTTCATTTGGATGTGCTTTACCTTCCACTTTCATCAGTCTTTGGGTTGCCTAATTGTCTGGCTTTCTGGAGTTTGTTTATATAAAGACTTTTTGTATATTATTCATTACAAGACTGCCTAGTAGTGGCTGCTACTACAGTACTTAATGGCTTTTTAGAAAAAAAAATAGTATCCCTATTTCCATTTGAATTATCATTTTGTTTCAGGAACTCCATTTTTGATACTTTATTCTTTGAGGACTTTAGTTAAGGGGGCTGATATTCTCTGGCTCTCTGCAGATGACTGGGAGAGGCTCAAACCTGCTGGTTGACACACCGAGGGTTATAATTTGCTAGGGGTTGAGTGCATTATCTGACTATCTGCCCCTTCTTGTAGAGGCAAGGGAGGAGAATAAATGGAATTGTTTTCTCTTAATTTTTTATCTGACATGCCATGGTATGCCTACAGGCATACTAGCTCCTAACCTTTTATACACATTCCATCACTGCTACAGTTAAACTCTGATCCACATTTATTAAATGTATTTAATACATAAATGTCATTTGGAAGATGACAGAAAGGTGATAAGTTGGTCCCCAAAGCGGACAATGTATATCAAACCATAAAAATACCCTATCAAATCCAAACTAATGCCTAAGATGGAGTTCTTAATTAATTTTCCTCGCATCTCCTGTCATCCCAAATAATTTTCCCTGCCGGTTTGTACTTACCATATGCATTTATGTGCTATGATCAGTTTATTAGAACATGAATTTTCTTTCTGTATCAAGTCATTTTTTGAGACATTACCAGTGTTCCATTTTACTGACTGTAATGGAGAGTGGCAGTTGGGGATATGTGCATGCGCCTTTTTAAATTTAGTGTTGAGCTGCTCTGTTGTTCTAGTCACCAGTCTAAACTCAACATTCTCTTTTTTCATAGATATCATTCTTTCACATTTTGAAGCATGCATCTACTACAGATAAGGACCAATTCAACCCTCTTTTACACTACCAGATCAGGTATTCAAGTCCAGATACATTGCTGCGTGCAGCATTTGATCTATTCTGTTTCATGTCTTCTTGCATAGCCAATGCAAAGGCCAGTCATAAGTGTTAATTCTTTCACTGTGCTGCTTTACCAAAGCAAAGATTTCTCTTGCTGCTCCTGCACAAATATCAGTCCTATACATATACATATACATATACATATAATGGTGTTTCATTTTAATTGTGGAAAAATGTGGATTTTTTGAGTTATTTTTTTTTTAACTGGAAATTTGGGATGTTTTTCATCAGAGAAAACCAGGATCCCTGCTTATAACCACCACTCTGGTGTTTGAAGAGTTTTATCAAAGTAGTCTTCCCTTCTCTAATCCTTAATCCCAATGCTTCCAATCGTTCCCTGTAAATTGTTTCTCAGATCTCTAATTGTTTTTTGCTGTTCTTCACTGTATTCTTTCTAATATACTCACATTTTTGTTGAAGTACATTGCCAAAAACCAGATGCAGAACTTCAGGTAGTGAACAGAGTGGAAGAATCACTTCCCTTGACTTGCAAGAGACATTCCTATTTAACACAACCTAATACAATAGTGGGAGGGGGGGGAGGGGGTTGCAACAGGAACATACTATAGCCTCGTATTTTTCTTACAATCCACAATACTCCCATGTCTTTTTTCTGCCATAGGACAGTCTAGCCAGTCATTTCATCGTCTGTATTCATGCATGCAAATGTTCCATCCCAAATGCAGAACTTTGCACATGTCTTTACTGATTTTCATTGGAATAATTTTGAACTATTTCTCAAATTTATCACGGTCATTCTAAATCTTAATTCTGTCCTTCAAAGTGTGTGAATCTCCACCAATCTTGGTGTCATCTGCAAATACACTAATTCTGTTCAATCACATTTTCCAAAGCCTCAATATAAACATTAAAATAAATCATTACTAAATACAGTACTGAACCCAGAACACCCCTGGGAAATCCCTCCTGATATCCCCTCAAAATTAGACACCAGGTTACATTTTCAGCACAATGATCCAATCAGTTATGTATCCCTTAAGTACTTTAATCCAGCCTGTATCCATAGTTTACCATGTTTTCTTGCATACAGCATCCCATTGAATACGTACCTTGTTTTTGAAAGGCAGAATGAGAAAGATTTTTTTTCCCAAACTTTTGGCTTGATAGAGCTGAAACAGAGCCTAATCTTCAATTGACTCATACTCCCCTTGTCCACTCTAGGGATCAGCTAAAGCTGAAATCCTAGGTTCTGCTGAAGACTGGTCTCCATAAGTGAATTCATTATTTTGAAAAAAGCTAGAGTCTCTAGGGCTTAGGAAATAAGAGGCGAGAGAGCAGAAGTTGCTAACAGCAAAACTGCTCTAAAAAAGGTTAACTTAATTAGTGGACCATCAAGATCATTACAATGGAAATATGATTGTTAAAACCTGTGGAGGGAAGAACAATGGGTCATTAAGTCAGCTGACTACCTCAGATGCCTGAATAGTAGGGCTGTCAAATGATGAAAAAAATTAGTCACAATTAATTGTGATTTAAATTGCACAGCTAAAAACTCAAAATTATGCACAGGAAAAATCAAATTATGCAGGCACTTTGTACAGTTGGGGGGTAAGTGTGGGGTGTCTGTGGAAAGTTGTGAAGGTGTGGGATTTGCAGTCCAGGGAGGGGAGTTCCTGCATGCCTTGGAGGATGTGGGGTACTGTGGGTCATTTGTGTGGGACAGCAGCAGGGCTGGGAGGTGGGGCCTGTGGCTTAAGAGTGAGGGGCAGACACACACACACAGACATACACACCATCCAGCCAGTACAGTTGTGGATGTGGAGTTTGATAAAGGGTAGTGCGGGCAGATCAAGGCAGGTTGTAAGTCAGATTCGCGGGTGGTTTGTACACGCACCCTTGGGGGAAGCACAGGGGACATGTGCCCACCAAATTTGTTCATGGAGCAGGTTTCCCTCTGTGGGATTAGGTCTGTGCATCCTGCTGCCATTGCCTTGGGAGGCACACAATGTCATGCTGCTGTCAGTCATCAGGCGGGCAGGGAACATGTAACATGGCCATTACACAGCTTCTGGAGCAAAGACAGCAGGGCCCAGAGAGCCCCAGCTCATAGCCCACCTCCTGTCTCTGCCCTGTGCACAAATCTTGGGGATATGTGCCCCCTGTGCCTTCCCTGGAGGTGCACGCAGTGGCAGGAGCCATATCCTGCACCCCACCCTGTGCTCCTGGACAAGCTGACTGCAACTCCATCCCATGACCCACCTGGGCCCCAGAGTCTGATTCAGCCCAGCCCCTGTCCCAGCCTCTGCCCCCTCCCTCCCTCACCATGGGGGACTCGATCTGCAGCCCACATCCTTTCCCTCCCCCATGCCCCTTCTCTCCCACAGACTTACCTGCTGGTGGTGCTCTACACATAATCAAGCCATGTTCCTGTCTGTGTGTATGCTGTGTCTGCTCATCTGTGTCTGTGTGCACCCCTCTCCCTTTGCTGCAGCAGCCCAGAGCCTGTGCCCAGGCTGCCCTGTGGTCCTCTGCAGTGTCACCACTGCCCCACTGGGTGACTTGGAGGCAGCAGTGATGGTGGTGGAACCGAGCCTGGGCATGAGCTCCAAAACCATGTGTATGACTAATGCATTAACAAAATTAATGTGAACACTGATTATTGTGTTAATCACACACATTAACAGTGATTGACAACCCTACTAATTAGTAATGTCATAGCTACCAAACTGTAAAGCAGTAATTAAAGCAACATGTGTCTATCCTGGGCAAAATATCAGCTTCCTGTCTTAATACATATACCTTCATTTTGGGAGGATGATTTTGGGGAAAGGGAACATAGATTCATAGATGTTAGGAACATGTTGTATGCAAGAAAATATGGTAATTAGAATGTCCTGAAAGACAGAGTCAAAAGCTTTGCTAAAGTCACAGTATGCTGAATCTACTGCTCACCCCTATCCACAAAGCCTGTCATCATGTCATTAAAAGAAATAAGGTTGGTCAGCCATTTTTTGTTCTTAATGAATCCTGTTCACCTTGGTATCCTCTAGGTACTTAGAAATAGTTTATTTGATGTTATGCTCCATAATCTTTCCAGGCCAGACTATCAAAGTCAATCTGACTGACCTGTAATTCTCTGGATTCTCTTTATTCCTTTTCTTTAAAATGGATACTTTGTTGCCCTTTTCCAGTCACCTGGGACCTAACACAACCCCATACACTCTCAAAGAGAATAGGTAATAGCTCTCCAATTACCTCAGTCAATTATTTCACTATTCTAGGGTGCATCGTATCTGGCCCTGCTGACTTGAAAACATCCATTTTCTTTAAGTTTTCTCTAACTTGTTCTCCCCCAACTCCAGGTTGATTATCTCCTCCACTACCCTTGCTGTCAGTTGTGCACATTATCTGAGAGCTGATCCTATTTGTGAAGATTGAAGCAAAAAAGACACTAAACATTTCAGCCTTTTCCTTTTCTACTTCATCTAATACTAGATTGCCCTGTCCATTCAAGAAGGGACTATACTTTTCTTGGTCATCTTCTAACTTTTGATATAGTTGTAGAATGGTTTTTTGTTATTGGGTTTGCCTTTTGTGTCTTTATCTCAATAAATATCTTGGCCTGATTTTTCTCCCTTCATAATCATACAATACTCTTACACTCATCCTTAGTAACATGACCAAGTTTCCAATCTTTGTACAATTTCTTTCTGAGTTTCAACTCATTGGAAAGTTCATGGATTCATAGATTGTAAGGCTGGTAGGGACCTCGGAAGATCAAGTTCAGCCCCTTGCACCAAGCAGCAAAGACAACTGGGGTCAGGTGACCTCAGCAAGGTGACTGTCCAGTCTCCTCTTGAAGATTGCTAAGGTAGGCAATTACACCACCTCTGGAGGGAGCGTATTCCACAGTCTGGACACCCTAGTTGTGAAGTGTTTTTTTCTAATTTCAAGCCTGAAATGGTCTTCCAGGAGTTTGTGACCATTACTCCTAGTTTTCCCCAAGGGTGCCCTGGTGAACAGTTGGTCACTGAATCCTTGATACACCTTTGATGTAGCGGTAAGCTGCAAGTCTCTGATCATATGGGTGGCCCTTCTCTGGACTCTCTCAAGCTTAACACATCTTTGTTAAAGTGCAGCACCCAGAACTGCATGCAGTACTCCAGCTACAGCTTCATCAATGCTGAGTAGAGTGGGAGAATCACTTCTTTGCTTTTGCTGGAGATGCATCAATTGATGCATGGCAGGGTATTGTTGGCCCTGCTGGCTACGGCATCCACTGCTGGTGTTGCATTCGTAGTGGTGGTCAGGTTGGCGTTGCCAAGCCTGTAGGTGTGCAGGGGACTCTTCGTCCCCAGGTGGAGTACTTTACATTTCCCGATGTTGTACTTCATCTGGTTCCGATCTGCCCAGCTTGCAAGCCTGTCTAAGTTCACCTGCATCTGTAGCCTATCTTCAAGCATGACCACACTTCCCCATAACTTGGTGTCATCCATGAACTTGGCCAGTGAGCTCTTCACCCCACACCTTCAAATTATTGATAAAGATGTTGAATAGCACTGGACCAAGCACCAATCCCTGCAGGACACCGCTGGCCACTTCCTGCCAAGATGACACAGATCCATTCATTAGAACTCTCTGGATTCTACCCTGCAGCCAGCTTCCTACCCACCTGACTGTCTCACAGTTAACCCCACAGTCTTCCAATTTTCTTGTGAGAACATCATAGGATACCAGATCGAAACCTTTTTCAAAGATGAGGTATATAATGTCAACCTCCTCCCTCTTATCCAGGTGCCAAGTCACCTGATTGTAAAAGGAGATGAGGTTGGTAAGACAAGATCTGCCCACAATGAAGCCATGCTGGCTGTCATTCAGAATCCTACCCTCCGCAAGCCTATAATGCAATTCCTAGTTCATTGCTTAGCCAGACTGGTGTGTTGCTGTATTTCCTATCACTTCTTTGCATCAGGATAGATTGTTCTTGTGACCTTAACATGGTCTCTTTAAGGCACAACCAACCCTTCTGGATTCCTGTTTTCCTCAGACTTGCCTCTCGTGAGATCTTGCCAACTGGTTAGCTGAGTATTTTTTACTGAATACTTTTCTGAAGTCGTGTCACTATTCTGCTGCTCTTTTTCCTTCCTTTCTTTAGGCTCTTAAACTCTTATGATTTCATGGTTGCTGTCACCCAAGTGCTTCCTACCTTTACATTCTCAAATAATAACTCCCTATTTGTGAGCAGAAAAATTGACAAGTGTTTCCCCCTCAGTTGGCTTCGCCACCATTTGTACCTAAAGGTTATCCCTGACACATTTAAAAAAATTGCTTGACTGTCTGTGCACTATTGAGTTACCCTTCCAACAGATGTCATAGTAATTAATGTCTCCCATCAGCACTGTGTCCTATGATTTGGACATTTCCATTAGTTGTTTTTAAAAATAACCTCATCCACCTCTTCCTCCTGGTTTAGTGATCTATAACAGATACCCACCTTTCACATCCTTTACCTTCACTGAGAAAATTTCAATAGGTCTTCCTTCCCTTTGTACAATATCTCAGAACAACACCATCTCCTTTTTTCCCCCTACCTGTCCTTCCTGAACAAATTGTTCCCATTCATGGCACTCATACAAACTATCTCAGTTGTATCACTTCTGTAAATGTGCTAGGAATTCCAGTTGCTCTTGTATGCTTCTTGCATTAATAAATGATGTGGGAATTGTTACAGTAGTTACAGTAGTATACAGTATAATCCATGGAGTTACAGTATACATCCAGGGAAGTACCCATCCATCCACATTTAGCTTGAGTTTGAAATTAATTAATGAATTATCTAGTTTAGAACTTCTAGCTTCTTGTCGGAACGTGGCAGACTTTGGTTTGAGTTAAAATGAACTCGCTTTTCCTGTTGTCAAATGTCACATGATAGATTAGTTTGATGGTATCATGCTGGAATCACTGGTTCACTAGAATAACTGGTGAGTCTTGTAATATATTAGAAAATACCATCAGACTTGATGCACATGACTTTTCACAGTGAACACAGGTTGAAAGCTTAGCCTGCTGGCAATAAAGCAGATACAGCACAATAGTAAAAATGGACATTTCAGTAATGCCAAAGCCATTGATGTACAGTGGTATTTAGCCATTCAACTGCTATTTAGGTCCTTAACTCCCACTGATTACAACAGGAGTTAGGCACTGAAACAGAATACATGCCTTTGTGTATCTATGTGTAAATCCCTATTATTAATATATATTAATACATATATTAATACATATTAATATATATAATTAAATATAGTTATAGATATGTATATAGTTATAACTATATAAGTAGTTATATATAGTAATATAGTTATATATTAATATAAATCATAGAATCATAAAACATTAGGGTTAGAAGAGACCTCAAGAGGTCATGTAGTCCAACCCCCTGCACAAAGCAGAACTATCCCCAACTAGATCATCCCAGCTAGGGCTTTGTCAAGCCAGGACTTAAGAACCTCCAAGGATGGAGATTCTACCACCTCTCCAGGTAACCTGTTCCAGGGCTTCACCACCCTCCTAATGAGAAAGTTTTTCCTAATATCCAACCTAAACCTCCCTTGCTGCAACTTGAGACCATTGCTCCTTGTTCTGTCATCTCTCTGTGTGTGTGTATATATATATATATATATATATATATATACACACACATTTTAAGCATGGAAAAATGTAGATTTTAGGTTACTTTTTTAAAACTGAAAATTGTACATTTTTTTTTTTAATCAGACAGAACTAAGATCCCTGGTCATGTCACCACTGAGAACAGTCTAGCTCCATCCTCTTGGGAACCACCCTCCAGGTAGTTAAAGACTGCTTTCAAATCCCCTCTCAGTCTTCTATTCTGAAAACTAATGGTAATACTAGAAATACTAGAAAAATTAATAACAGTACCAGTAATTCTACTAATATTATTAATACCATGAACACCTCTTGAAATTGGGACAAATTCAAATGCAGTAAAAAAAAATTTATACATTTTTTTTACACTGTGTTGAAAATATAGTGTAGTTAATTGTGTGTTTTTCTAGATTTCTTTACTTATGCAAGAAAAGAACCCTGGTTCATCGACTGGCAAATGTATGTGATGATATTATATAATTTACTGTACCCAATTATTATGAGGTACTTCCTGCAAATAAAGAATGAACATGTCATAAATACCTTCCACTCATACCCAAAACTACCCATCATTTGCAAGAAAACACCTGGTTATGTGACTGAATTATGAGACCATAGGCACAGTTTGTCAGAAACAAAATGTGATACACTGAATACTGTGTTACACTGTGTCAGGTCAATAAATACTGAGCAGTGGAATATTACAGGAACCATTAAAAAACTGGGAAACCAGCTGCACACATCAATGCAGGAGATAGGTTATGGGTAGTTTCACTTTCCTTAAAGAAAAATATTTTCTCTGAAATAATTGACTGAAAATTCTTGTGTCCAGTTAGATTCTTCTGAACTAAGAATGGCAAAAGAATTATTTCAAGTCCTCTGTAAACTTCCTGTTTGGTCAACATTTTCTATATTAAGTGTTCAATTAGGTCCACAAAGTGGAAAAATGAGGTATTTGTGGTGGGGAAGTGTAGTAATAAGTGTTCACTCTTGAGTACCTTTACCAGAGTACTTAAAAACAAAAAACAAAAAATCCCTTGTTCTCCTCCTTCAGGTGTAATTAACCCAAGAGAATGGGCAATCAGGGAAGAGACAAACTTTACATCACACAGAAATACAAACCATTGGGTTTAATGAGTGCCTAAGATGCAACAGGGGAGGAATCACACTGCCTTCTGTCCAAAGATGTATGCAGTGGCAGCACTTCCTCTCTATTACAAGAACCATCATGGCACCTATATACATACTCGATGCTTGCTCCTACATGTTCTAATTAGGACATGTCAGAGCAGACTTGATTAATCAAATTTGCTGGAGCGTGCTAATTATCACACTCCAGGAGCCTCAGTGTCATGTATATTCAGTGTCCCCATGTTTCAAAATGGTAATGGGGGGTGCTTTAACTAAAGCTTGTTCAACACCCTTGTAAAGCACCCTTGCCACCATTTTGAAACACGGGACACTGAATACATGAGACACTGCAGGCATTTTAGTTAGAGTGGCTCCAGAAAGCTGCTCTAATTAAAGTGCCCCCTCCCAAACCAGAGCATGTGTAAAGACACCCATCATTTGCAATCACAAAAATCCCCAGATGTAACAGGGCCTGTGTCCACACCTTGGGGCTGCCTAGCAGGGTGTGCCAGTGCCAGGGCCAGGCTCCCATTGGGCTGTGCCCATGTGCGGTGGGTTCTCCTGGGCTCTGTGTCAGGCCTGGTGGGTAATTCATGAGTCTGTCAGTTGGCAGGCTGGCATATGAAAACCAAGGTTCAGGTTGGGCAGCACCCTGCTCAGAGTTATTCAGAAGTATCCCCCACTGATAGAGATGTGTGGTTTGGGGTGACCCAAAAAGGATTTTACCCCATAATCCCCACCTAATTTCACCTCTTTATTCAGGGCTATTTACTTGATACATTACATTATTTTCCTTTTTTATTAGTAAATATACAGTTTCTAATGAAATTCTAACTCTCTAGACTGTCTATTTCATTGCTAGCAACTTTTAACTGTGTAAAGATTAGCTTTGAAAAAGGAACCAGGAATAGGATCTGGGAATAGGGAACCAACTTCTGCCTAATGGCTAGTGCAGGGACACAGTCCATCCTCCCAACCCCCTGCCTGGCTGTGGGTCACAACTGGACAGAGGGAAGATGCAGGGTTGGGGACAGAAGATTTACTGACTCTTGTCAGTGACGGCCCAAGGATGGGGACAGTCCAGTGCTTGGGCAGAGCAGACAAGCTCTGGGCAAAGCTAGAGTGCTGCCCCATGAGGGGAGGTGAACCTGGTGCCATGAAGTCCCATAGGATTTTGGCAGAGTGTGACCTACATTGACTCGTGATTGGGATCTGGCATAGACATTCAATAAAGGACTCTAACCTACAGCACCTTACTCTGACACTAGATCCATTCAGGGTTACCTTAAAGCAGGATCCACCATTTTGCAGGCACTCTATGTTCCATGAACATCTGCTCAGTTACAGCTGTAGAGAGTTTTCTGTGTGCTTATCTTGCGATAAGTCTGCTATCTATACCTAGCCCATGTTATAATAGGCTTGGTTAGTCCCTATGTGAAATAAGAAAAAAATCAGAAATCCTAAAAATTCACATGGGATGGAAAAATGATATGCAACTTTCACATTCAATCTGTAAAAATGTTTCACCAAAGCATAGCATCAAAAGTCTTTGCAGCCAAATCAAGGCTTCACAAGGATAAATAACACAGTTCTACTTTTCCTGTCTAATGTATGACAACCAAATCATAATGTGTTTGCTGAGCTTTTGTCACTTTAATGGTCTTAATAACCTTGGATTCAGTAAAGGAGGCTGGGGACTACTTATAGCTAGTATACAGTCTTATAGAAATAATTGAACATCAAAATATAAATCCATGTTGCATTTCAACTCAAAATACTTGCATCCTGATAAAAATCCCTTTTACAAGACATCAGAAAATAGAAATCAATGATTCAATGTTGATGAAGGACACAGGCTAAAGCAGTGAATGTTAACCACTTCCTGACACACAGCAGATTATCCCAACCTGATCTGAAATGAGTGGGTGCCCTTCTGAAAGTGTTGCATTCATAAAACAACCTTTGCCTGAGGTCTGCAAGGATGACATTTTGAAGACTCCAGGCCAATAGGCTGGGATAGAATTTCTCAGGGGAGTTATTCATAGCATGGAAAAAAGCTGATTCTGTCCTCTCCAGCATTACCTCCCAAACTGCTTTTAGATACCTTCATGGAGTTCTGTCCAGTGGCAGATCCTACAGGGGTGCAGTGGCACAGGTTCACCCCTTCCCCCACTTTCAGAATGGATCATGATGCAGGAGTCTCTGGGGACTCTTTTAAAGCCCCAGATCATTCCTGTTTCCTTTCACTCATTGCACAGAGGCATGGCCCCTCCTTCCACTCCCCTTTCCCCACCTGCCACCATTGTTTTCACCACTGTCCTGGGGGCAGGAGAAGCCTTGAAGCCACTGTGCAAGGCTGAGCTTAGCTGGGACAGAGACAACAGCAGCAGTGATGGGCATGAGGTGGATGCCCCCACACTTCCTGGTCCCTTCAGGAGCAAGTGTAAAGAGGAGGAACTCCCCGCCCATCATTGCTGCTGCTGTTACTGTCCCAGCTGAGCTCAGTCTCTGCACAGCCCAGCTGAGGTGGACACAAGCATCTTTGAATCTTCCCCCAGGACATCAGGGAGCAGGAACAATGGAGGAAAAATGAAGGAGGAATTCTCCCCTGCTCTGGGGACTTCAAGAAGTCCATGGAGTCCCATACAGCATGGTCTTCCCACAACAGTGAGTGGGAGAGGTTGGGGGATGACCGGAAGCAGGGGTATAGAGAGACTTCTGAACAGGTTGCAGCTCCCGCCCCCCCTTTTGCCCAATCCTCATCTGCCCCTGTTTTTGTCATCTCCCCTATGGGCCTCTTCTGAGGTTGCTACTGAGTAACTGCCAGCCACTGGCAGTAGAGGGAGCAATGTAGCGGTATGTGTCTTTTCATAGAGACAGCATTTTCCTGCAGAAAGTAGAGAACCCCTTCCCCAGGTAAGCCCCAGAACTGTGGTATTAGATCTCCCCAACTGGAACTACCTGCATTGGTGAAGAATTGCTTTGAGTCCTCTCAGCTAGCTCCATACCAGTTCCAGGAACAGAGGAAGAATGCCTGAGTTAGCAAGCCGTTTAAAAGTAAAATGTGAGTCTAAAAGTCAATATAGAATGACTTTAAGTATGTATCTTTTACTCATCTATTCCCCAGGCACATATCTTTTCACTGTGTCCATAATATTTTAAACGTATACTATATTGACTTAATAAAAAAGATAAAATTTCAGCTAGTGACTCATGCATTCCATCATTCTTGGTCTAGATCATTTCTTGAGCTGTGGCTAAAGACTATTTTTCAGGAGATGTTTTGATGTCCTGAAGTGGCATATCATCAAGAATTCTCTTGATCAACTCTTTGCAGTAAGAGAACAGTTACATTGCTAAACAGATTTACTAATTTATTTCTAAGCCAAAGCTGATGTAAATCTTTTGTCTTATATATTCCATGGTGTTATATAGATACTTTATGCCCCACTCCTGGAAACATTTGATTGTACCACAAGTTTAATCAGTCCAGGTAATAACTAATTAGTATAGAATAGCTCTCTGGTGGAGTAGAGGCTATGTCATGACTATACTACCTTCATGTCAACTTTAGGAGTGCTCCTGAGAAATAAACCCCAGACATTTGCTCTTTCACTACAACCGTGCCATTCAACAGCATAAATAGCTCAGAGGGAACTTAGCAGTGCCTCAGCACTTCTCTTAGGCTCTCTACTTCCTCCAGGATCATGAGAGTAAAGCAATGAGCTTTAACCTCCATTTGTATATGGTATCTTTATTGTTAGCAGCTTACATAAAAACCCTTATCTTTTTTCCAGATTCAGCTGAAAACATTTTTTTTCACTTTCCTTCTTTATTCAACTTATAAGTGAACACTGACTTTCAATATATAATGCAATAGATTTTTGCAAAGTATGCTATTACCGGTACTGTCCACTCTGTTTACATTTTGGGATGTATGTCTTTGCATGAAACACAAATATTTACATTCTTCTGTTGTATAATGCAACAGACATTTTTCTTTGGTCAGAGCCTCTAAATACTTTCTTTGTAAATTTAAATTGTTTTAGAATATTTTTAAGCATGATTGACAAGAAATAGTTGTGCATTTCATATATTATACTGCTTATACTGAATTTCTGACTGCTTTATTTTATTTTAATCACTTGTCACTGAATTTGAATTGTTATAAATATTTTTAGATGTTCTGATGTATGTAATTTACCTTTTCAGACAGCTTTTACTTCTGAACATATAAACATAGGAAACCTATTTGGTTAGTTTTAATGTCTTTTGTGTACTTTCCTGAGCAATAACATAGATTCATAGATTCATAGATGTTAGGGTCGGAAGGGACCTCAATAGATCATCAAGTCCGACCCCCTGCATAAGCAGGAAAGAGTGCTGGGTCTAAATGACCCCAGCTAGATGAGGTATCATGAAACAAAGCCCCATGTAATCTCCATCTAAATAGCCTGATCACACTCCTCCTTTAACTCGTAAGACCTACAATCGGTGCTGGTATGTTTTCATGATAGCATACCAATGCTTGCCCATGGCACTTACAGAAATCATGCCTATTCTTAATATATATTTTAATCTACCAATGCTATTTATTTCTTTAGGATTCCAGAGAATCTTACTACATATCACTGGAGAGACACTGGACTAGATCTTCACCTCCAGGTCTACTCCTTTGTGACATTCAGGCAGATATCCACAGAGCTGCTTTAAAGGATATTAGGAGGGGTATTTTCAGCAATCCCTTGCAGTCAAAGATGATTGTCTTCCATGACTGTTTTATGTATGGGTCCAAAGATGGCTGACGAGACTGACCTGGGATTAATAAACGGTTGCAATTTGGGAGTCATTCAAAACAACACACATGAACCTGAATCAAGAAATACATGTGTTTCCATGCAGGGTGAGTGGCTCTGAATTCAGTCTATGACATGCCATTTCTGCCACTCCCTCTTTTTGGTCTCCTGTTTTTGTTGTGAGGTTTCAAAGTACTGAGATCCTTGAAGCAGCCTCTTCCTGTATTTGGGGTGGTTCCAGGCGACAGTCTCCCTTGAGTTGATGTTGCATTTTTTCAAGTTGGCCTTGAGGACATCCTTCAAGAGCTTATAACTTGACTGAGCAAGGACAATAAAACTTGCTTCAGGAGTCTGGAGTCAGACATCTAGATGACACGGCCAGCCCAGAGAAGTTGATGTTGGATGATCATCGCCTCTATACTTACAGTGTTTACTTGTGAGGGGATGCTATTGTTGCTGCATCTATCATCCCACTGGATTTGAAGCATCTACAGCAGCCAGGTTTGATAGTATTTCTCCAACAACTTTCAGTATCTCCTGTATGCTTTCTATGTCTCAGCTCCATACAGTAAGGTGGGGATCACCATGGGAGGGACATACTGTGTGTGTATAAATATACAATCATATAGTGAACTGTGATAACTTTGTGGTATCTCATAGTACTTTAAAATTACATTTGGCCTTAAGTCATACCCAAGATACTTAACTTTCTCCTTTTCTTTTCTATCACTCCAAAAGCCAGCTTTTAAAACAGTTCTCATCCAAATATTGTACCATGTAAAGAATTGGAGTATACCATATAAAGGCCACATTACACATTTGTAAAATATTTTTTTTACTGAGGGTGAAGAAGCTTGAAACCAGATTAAAAACAAAACAAAACAGTATTTTGGCACTTCACAGTTATATAAGTGCCCAGCCTCCCTATGAATGCAATAAGGCATCTTTGGTACATTAATTTTCCATACTTACACAGGCCAAATCTCTTTCATACTTTGTTTGAAAACATGTTTATCTTTATAACCCCACCGTGGACAGTTAAAAAAAATAAAAATCCCAACCAGAGTTATGGGAACTGCAGTTCTCAGAGGTAAACATGTAAATGTAGGAAGCCAAAGACAGGGTCATATATACTGAGCAAAGGAACAGATTGACCCTTCACTGAAGTACATCTGCCTTCAGAATCCTTCTGTGACAGCAGAGGAGAGCAGACTGGTAATTAACATGGTCTCTCCACTACATTCTGCAGGAGTGAGCTAAACCAAACATCTCCTACCCATTCTGTCCATAATTTATGCTATTCACCATCCTCCAGATGGACTTCTGGTAGAAAGTATTTGTACATTTGTGTGTTTCTTTCTAAGTTTGGCTGTCTATTCGGACTACATACTTTGAATACTTAGACTTATAATAACCAAAATCATCTGCTAAATCCACACTTAGGCAGCTAAATACAATGAGAATGCTGAGGACGAGCAACCATGAGAAATTTCACCAGCATATTCAGGACCTTTGAAAATTTGGATTCTTTATCTCCATGTATTATAACAAAAAAGAATCCCACCATTTCTAGCCCTTTACTTTTAAAAGAACTCCCAAGTGATTGTCCGCTAAGCCTTTTCATGATTCCTATGTAGATTCCTTTGGCAGGCTCCTTTAATGGACCTATTGAAAATTTAACATACAGTGCACTGTGGAAAGCCACATCTTTAAAAAGTTAAAGCATACATCTAGATGGCTGTTGACACAAAATCAATTCTTGACTTAAAACTGTAACCGCCTGGCTCAAACGGTCTGGGGCTCAGCATCTTTTACAGTTATGAATAACAACATCATATTTTAAACACACACTATCATGCCAGTAGTTTTCGCTACCTTTTGTCAAAAGCTAACCACAAATGATAAACATATCTGTACTCTTTCCCATCCTATTTTATTAATAAAGTAATGCAATATTCTACATAGTCCAAAATATTACAGCTTCCCATAGCACTTATGCAGTGTGGAGGTAACTACAGTAGAGTACTGCAATATCTATGATTCTACAGTTGCCCTGAAGGGTCAGGCCAATACTCAGGATCTCAATATTGTGCTGTTAGACAGCAGGGTGTGGTGTACAATTGCACATGCACACATAAAATCAATTAAGCACACATAGACTCACTAGGTGCATATATCCCTACTAGGCATACACACTCACACTACCAGCTCAGGCACATATACATTCAAACTAGCCTAGGCACACGCATACCTATCACCAATTCAAGCACATACACTATACACCCCAAAAGTTAGACACAGATCATGAATTCATATATCATGCACACAATGCCATATAAATATATATATATATATATATATATATATATATATATACACACAAACACTAGCAACTCAGATAAACACACTCAGATACACACACATTCAAAATAACTACCTTAGGTTCATGCACACCTATCACCAGTTTAAGGTCATACATGCTACACACACCAAATTTAGACAGAATCAGTTACCAGTTACCAACACCTGCACATCCAATGGACATATGTGGATTACTAATTCATATACCACACACACACACACAATGATATCTATATATGTATATATATATATATATATATGCATATTCACTAATTCACACACATACCACCCACCTACATATACACACAGGTGAGTTCCTAACTTGGATGGTACAGTGTGTATGTGTGTACTTGGGGTACCTGGGATACTTGGGGGAAGGTTCAGGTGAGAGAGAGAGAGTTAAAGAGTAGGGAGTGAAAGTTGCCAGAACCGGGATTAGAACTGGTAGACTAGAGGGGCATGGGCTGAAGAACTGAGGCAGGGGGGTAACTTTAGGTTAATTGTCTTTTAATCAATTAAGATCAATGCCCAAAGCCTAGAGAACAGGGGAGCAATGCCGGCACAGAGGCTGGGACTGGAGCCAGAGCTATGGTGGAGCTGAAAAGGTAAGTGGGGAGAGGGAAAATGGGACTAAGGGAAAGTGTGGGTGTTAAAGAGGGGCTCTGGATGTGGGGAGCCAGGGGATGGCAGTAGGTGCTGGGAGCTGGAGAAAGGCTCCAGCTGCTGAAGAAAACTGCAGGACAGCCACAAGGAGCTGGGAAGCTGTGGGGGGGAGGGAATGACTACAGAAGGTGTGGGGGAAGCCTGAAAACAGAGAGATGGACAGCAGAAAATCACAGGAAAAGCAGCAGGAAAGACTGAAAGGCAGCAGGAAAGCAGAGAAAGGCAGCAGAAAGTCACAGGGAAAAGGCAGTAGGAATTGAGAGGAGATCAGGAAACTAGTGGAAAGGGATGGGGGCTAGAATTGAGAGAGAGAGAGAGAGAGAGAGAACGAGGCCGGAATTTAAGATAAGGAAGGGACTGGGATTCAGTAAAACATGACCCAACTCAGGATTGCAAATGACAGTGGTTTTATTGAACAGGGGAGATGCTGACATAATGTCTTATTGGTTCCCTTGTACCCCCCCCCCACACACACACACACACAATGGCAGCAGGGGTTAGAGAGGCTTGGTGCAGGGGCTGAAGTCCACTGAAGTCCAGAAGGAGAAAGAGAAACAGAGAGAGAGAGTCCACATTGTAGGGGGAGGTGTGCAGGTAATATCTACCCATCCAGGCTGGAAAGGGTTCCTTGTCCAGTAGGTGTTGTCCAGAGGGGGGTCTCCAGCAGGGCCTCTGGGTGGATAGCTGGTGTGGCATGGTGCTGGTCCAGATGGAGAGGGCATCCCACTGAGTCTGTCTTCACTGCCCTTTTTTATAGGGGCAGACCCTAGTGACAGGAGGCATGCCCAGGCAAGGGTCAGTCCCTGGCGTACTGAGCATGTGTGCTCCATGCAGGGATGTGCAGTTTTGGGTGTCTGTAATGGTGAAAGTTGCTGGTTCTGCAGGGTCTTTGTCTTTCAAATGCTGGGTTTTTGTCTCTGTTCCTGGGTGAGGTCCGTGGTTCCTGGATGAATCAATGTGAGGTGGTGGTCTGGTCGTTACAGGCCATTTAGTATAGGCCTGCTACCATTGTATTTCAATCATTCCCAATCATTCTCATTCATCTGAAAACCAATTTACATGGAAGGGGTACATGACTCATACAGTTGCAACATGGGATGCCCAGGCAGAGGACAGAAGATGGAGGCTTGACATATAAAATGGAAACTTGACATGACTTTGGTCCACTTACAAACACAGGCCTAAACCATACAATATCTATATGAAACAATAAAAATCAATATGAAAATGATAATAATACAATATTCAACAGTAAGAATCAATACAAACCTAATAATAATACAATATAAAACAGTGGATATCCAAAACCAAAAACTTGCTACCAAAATAAAAATGTTGAAGCTTATCCTAAGTCTGAGCTCACTTATATTTATCTATAGGGAATGGAGAGGGAAAGAAAAAGTCAGAACTGGTTGGGGAAGGGCAGGAAATGCATTTTAAAATAAATAAATAAATAAATAAATAAATAAAAGAAAAACTGGGGGTTTTGCTACACTACTTTTATAAGAGGTCAAACAGGTTATAGTGGAATTTTCTCACCCATTAAAACCCTCAGTTCTTCAATCCTTTCTGCCCCTCACCTCATCCGTCTCCCTAGGACAGATGCAAGCTTCCAAGTTAAGAGTTACAGCGCTAAACATCTGACATATTATCTTCAGAGTGGAATCAGAGTTAGTGGTCTAGGCTCTCTATGAGGAAAGTTAGGTACTACAGAAGGGCAAATAATTGTCCCCTTCCAAATGGCTCCCTATTGAGCTAGGAAATTCTTAGAGTAATCCAAATGGAAAGGATAAACTCAGTGGCATGTGTAAAATCCTGCTGTCTTTCAGGGTCTTACACTTCTGATTCAGGGCTGGAAGGGGGCTACCTCTGTTCACTAGAATCCAGAGCCCACTCCCAGCCACAGACATCAGTAAGTATTGTTTGAAATAATTCAATGGGGCTCACTCTTTTTAAGATACAGCTAAAGGAGATAGTGCCCACTGGTTTTAAATCGGCCTACTGGTTAGAACACTTGCCAATGAAGAGCAAGACCTGGGTATAATTCCTTTCTAAGCATAAAGAGCGTCAAACCTATATTTCTGTGGCCAACAGGCTATATATACTGTAGGCTACTTGGAGGGCAACAGGTGTACCACCTGTCATCCTGATGGGCCACCCTACAGCCAAAGATTCTGGCCACTCTCCTGGGAGATAGGGAAACTAGTCTTTACACTCAGGTTCGTTTATGCTTTTACCATTAAACATTAATTGGATAAAAAGCAAAAAATAATCTTGAGAGTAATAACTGATCTCCCCGATTCTAACAGTGCTTTCACCACTGAGCTAGAAAGTCAGGTTCCTTCCTCCTTTATTTCCTTTTTAGTTACACAGTAGCCCAGCTTCAACAGAGGGGTAGAGGGTACATCCAAGGAGCCTAGTCTATACTCTCATGAATCTCCTCAAGCTGGTAAGGGTCTAGAACCCAGATCTCCAATTTCCCAGGCAAGTGCTTTAGTTAGAAAACAATTACATAGCACACCAGCATTTTCACTTCCTGTATTATTACTGATTTTAAATATATTTATCCTTTACCTCACCAGTCTTCCTTAACATTTTCCTATCTCTCTCCTAGCTCGGCTCCTTTTAGGCTAAAAAAAGTGTTGTCTGTTCTACTGCCTTGACACCATTCATGCTGATTTTTTCCTTGATCCTTCCAATTTGCTTTCTGCCCTCTCCACTCCATCAAAGTCATACTATTACTTTTTAAAGCAATTCATGGCCTTGGTTCCTTCCTTTATTTTCAATCATTTGATTCTGTATTTTTTCTACATTGCACTAAGGTTTTCTGAACAGGGTTTACTAACTGACCCTCAACTTAGCCTACAGCCTTTTAATATCAGAGGGTTTTGTGGGGAAAAGGGGGTTTGCCTCTGTTGTTTTTTTGATAGCAGGATTCACTTCCATCAGACCTCAGAACTGTCAACTCAGCAACAATCTTTAAAAATGAAGTTTTCAAATTAATTTTAAGTACTGCTTTTCAATTTAAAGTTCAGCACAGTTTTAAGGTTTTGTTTGAGGTATTATTAATATAAAATACTTTGAGATACTTTGTATGTGCAGTATTATATAAATTCAATTTATATCTCTAATGTAAGGTGCTTTTCATCTTTTAAAGCCAAAAATTCAGATTTTTTTCCTGATCTGCTGCTAAAATTATATCTTTCCTGCAGTCTTTGTATAATTCAAGTACTCTGTCTCAGAGATGCAGGAAAAAAGCTGCCATCTTGGAGATAACTGTGTAATGATTTAGAAAAGCACATAAGTTAGGGGTAGAAATTATGCAAGAGCCAAGGCTTTTTGTGGGTGATAGTTTTTATTGGAGAGGCAGGTAATTTTGTGGGCGATCTATTTTATTGAACCAGTAGCATGGCTGGGATGAAGTTAGACGAGCCTTTGAATCCAAGATCTTCTTCATCTGGTCTGAGGAAAGAAGCAGACATAACAATGATTAAAGTCACTGTTTTTAAAATATCACAGCTACATCACTTCTACACTATCAAATCTTTTATTGCACCAACTACATAGTTAGGATAGACAAGCTTTCAAATGCAGTGCAGACTTCACCAGACCTGAATTCACTGCTTTCAAAAATCTGTCTATAAAAAAATCCACTCACAAAATTCCTTGCTTCCCACATATTTTTTGGACTTTCGTGGCTACAACACCATTTCAACACTACTAGGTATAAATTACCTATTAAGTTGCCCATTTCATCCCTTTTCTAGTACAAACATACAGTTTTATTCTCTTCTAATATCCAATCTAATTTTAAAAGATCCACAGAGTATTGATTCTTGAACTTCCTTTGAGTCCAAAGCAACTGTCAAGATTACCGTTGAATACTACCTTACTTGACAAGTAATGCTAGTGTTGAAAATGATCAAGAGTAGCAAAATCAGCTCTTCTGAGAAGATAAATCATGGTCTAACAAAGCTATCTAGAGATTACACACATACCAACACTCAATCTATTTTTTATCTTGCAATCCTTCCACCATTCCAAATTATATAGACCATTACCATAAAATATTTACATGCATGATTTTAAGCATGTGAATATGCTTTTAAAAAAGCATGCTTAATATTGCTTCGATATATAATTTCAGCTATTAGTATGCCCAGATTTTAAGTAAGGGGTTATTCTAACAGAAGGGTAATTTTTTTTTAAGTTTTTAAACATTTTGAGTATTATTTTTAAGGAATTTCGAACCTAATGACTTTGACAGATGCCAGGTGGAATTTGCACAAGTCTGTAGGTACATAATCCCCACTGAAATTAATAGAAGGTGGGCATTTAATCTGCAAAAGTGTTCTTGATAATTAAATGTGGCACTGATCTGCAATTTGAAGCAATATTGAAAATCTAGCCCACTGACTCTTTAGAAAAATTTTACCCAATGTGTAATGGAAATCCTCAAGCCATCAAAGCCCATGACAAAACACCATTGATTTGGACAGAAGTTACATCAGTACAATCCCAAATCATATTTGAAATGATATTATGCAGTAATTTTTCCTGCATTATAATGTCATTTTTTATGGTTCCTGTAATTTTTGTGATCAATGTACTTGTAGAGATTTATGTTTATAACAGGAGCCAATCTTGTCCATCTCATTTTGCCTGTGGTGACTTGAAGTAAGGACTTGGCCCACAAACTAATTTTTGGTTTCTGTGAAATTACCAGAGCAAACTGGCTATACAGAGATGTAGAGAAGTCTAAAGAGCGGTAGAGAAGTCTATAAAACATAAGGCTATTTCAAAAATACATTATCACCTTTCATCAAACATTTCCAAATGATTTTTGTCATTGCTCCAATTGAATTAATTTCAGTGTCCCTCCTAAAACTATGTTACTCTTCCTGGTTCCTGAAACTTGATGATAATTGCTGTAGAAATGTCTTAGGGCAAACTATCCTTACCATGTTATTCAAATGAAGATTTAGTATGCAATGACAAGATATATGTATATATCTACATCTATAGATCTATATCTAGATATAGATATATACACACACTCATACATGCATACACACATATGTATGCATATATATGTGTGTGTGTGTGTGTGTGTGTGTGTGTGTATAGGCTCAAAAATAACACTGAGAGATAAAAGATGACCATATCTCTAATATGTAACATGAAGAAATAGTTATATTAAATATGAATCCAAACCAAATTTCACCATTACATTTTTGGGAACACGACACTATGGTGTGTCAGATTCTGACTGCTTCTTGCAGTTTTTGATCCAAATCTCAGGAGGTCTACTGACATATCTGAATCCATGGGTAAGGATTATATAAAATTATTTTTCTCTATATCTCTTCCTCCCAGTCCACTCTTTTCCACTCTTATCTTCCACCTCCTTTATGTTCCCCTCCCCACTCCCCCCCCGAGATACTAGGAGGGTAGGTGGAGACAGAAGCAACAGCTGTGTAGACACAGCTTCCAGTTGCTCAGCCCCAGTGCAGCTCCCCACTGGCTAGAAGCTGCACCCATGCTATAGCCAGAGGGAAGCTAAGGAGAAGTAGAGAGAAGCAGCAGCAATGCAGGCACAACTGGAGGTTGCTCAGCCTTGACACATCTCTTTTCTGCTTAGGCATGGGTTCAGGCATAAGCAAAGCCCTCAAGCCCTGTGAGCTGGATCCATAGATGGTGGGCCTCATGTTACCAATGATTGGCTTAAGTTCTTTGAGAAGGTCATGTATTATTGATTTTCTCTCTCTCGAGGAATGAAAGAGCCAGAGAATTTCTGTCAACCCCTTCCTAATCCAAAATATCCACAATGTCATTACAAACAAAATTACAGCAGCAGACGGCATTGTCTATTCCATGTTCAATCCACCACTACATTATAGGACACAAGGCATTATCATCTATGTGCTAGCCTCGTACCTGAGAGATATCTGTTCCATTCCATGCTCTGTCAAAGGCTTCTTATGGGGGCCTTAAGCAAATAATTCAACTAAGACATGGATGTAGCAGTATTTCCCAGTAATAGATCCAGGAGGGGCATGGGGGTGCAGCCCTCCATTTTGGCTGTGCTGTGTATGCGCTAAAAGCTCTGAACAAAGTGCCTGGTCACTGAAAGTTCCTTCCAGAGATCTGAGTGAGTAATGAACATTGAGCTCAGCAGCTGATCAGGATGGGGTCTGGCTGGAGCCCCAGCTTGTGTGTGACTCTGGAGCCCAAGGGGTGAATGCTGCTGTTGTTCATCCTTCCTCCTTCCTTCCCCCCTCACTGAATTCACCAGCAGAGGAAATGCAAAAGTAGGGGATCCAGCCAAGCCCTGCACTTAGAGCTCACATGCAGCACAGCCAAAGGGGGATTGACTGCCATCATACCTCCTCTAGATCTGCACCTAGTTCTTTCCTACCTGAAAGCTCTGTTGTAAAGTTAAATACATTCAGAATTGTGGTATTTACTAATGGAGGACACATAAATACCTCAACTAAGTTGTACAGTTTCTCAAAAAATATTTTGTTAGACAGCCTTCAGGTCATATGTTTCATCCTGTACCTATACATGTTTATTGGGAGCATTATTAGACTTAGTACAATGGACCAACCAGCCAATACAGCCAATAAGATGTATAAGAGAATTTATATTCACAAAGGTGCACGCTCTATTTACACATCTTGAGGAAGCACTTTTCCAGGCACAAAATTGTTGAAGCTGAAAGTGCCCTTTTGGATTAAGTGAGGGTTTCAATCTACCTCCTTACCAAAGCTTTTTAGAAAAATCACTCCATGGTGAATAAATATTGCAATATATATAAACCAGAACATACACTTTCCACAAATGATTGGAATCATTTGCATGATTTTGAATGCATTTTCTAAAAGCCAGGCTCTTTAGTATGACGAAATTGGGCAACAAATATTGAAGCCCTCAGGAACATATCACTATTGAAAGATGAGGTTCATATTCATTGTGTTTGATGCAGTCACTTGTATTTACTCAGACAGAGGCAGGCATAGATTCATAGATGTTAGGGTCGG
Source organism: Alligator mississippiensis (assembly GCF_030867095.1). Lineage (NCBI taxonomy): Eukaryota > Metazoa > Chordata > Crocodylia > Alligatoridae > Alligator > Alligator mississippiensis. The sequence goes on from NC_081824.1 coordinate 406,620,458, forward strand.
AAGGGACCTCAATAGATCATCAAGTCCGACCCCCTGCATAAGCAGGAAAGAGTGCTGGGTCTAGATGACCCCAGCTAGATACTCGTCTAACCTCCTCTTGAAGACCCCCAGGGTAGAGGAGAGCACCACCTCCCTTGGGAGCCTGTTCCAGATCTTGGCCACTCGAACTGTGAAGAAGTTCTTCCTAATGTCCAATCTAAATCTGCTCTCTGCTAGCTTGTGGCCATTGTTTCTTGTAACCCCCGGGGGCACCTTGGTGAATAAATCCTCACCAATTCCCTTCTGTGCCCCCGTGATGAACTTATAGGCAGCCACAAGGTCGCCTCTCAACCTTCTCTTGCGGAGGCTGAAAAGGTCCAGTTTCTCTAGTCTCTCCTCATAGGGCTTGGTCTGCAGGCCCTTGACCATACGAGTTGCCCTTCTCTGGACCCTCTCCAGGTTATCCGCATCCTTCTTGAAGTGTGGCGCCCAGAATTGCACGCAGTACTCCAACTGCGGTCTGACCAACGCCCTATAGAGGGGAAGTATCACCTCCCTGGACCTATTCGTCATGCATCTGCTGATGCACAATAAAGTGCCATTGGCTTTTCTGATGGCTTCGTCACACTGCCGGCTCATGTTCATCTTGGAGTCCACTAGGACTCCAAGATCCCTTTCCACCTCCGTGCCACCCAGCAGGTCATTCCCTAGGCTGTAGGTGTGCTGGACATTTTTCCTCCCTAGGTGCAGCACTTTGCATTTCTCCTTGTTGAACTGCATCCTGTTGTTTTCTGCCCACTTGTCCAACCTATCCAGGTCTGCCTGCAGCTGTTCCCTGCCCTCCGGCGTGTCCACTTCTCCCCATAGCTTTGTGTCATCTGCAAACTTGGACAGAGTACATTTCACTCCCTCATCCAAGTCACTGATGAAGACATTAAAGAGTATCGGTCCAAGGACCGAACCCTGCGGGACCCCACTGCCCACACCCTTCCAGGTCGAGACCGACCCATCTACCATGACTCTTTGGGTGCGACCCTCTAGCCAATTCGCCACCCACCGGACTGTGCAGTCATCCACATCACAGCCTCTTAACTTGTTCACCAGTATGGGGAGGGATACCGTATCGAAGGCCTTCCTGAAGTCTAAGTATACGACATCCACCCCTCCTCCTGTGTCCAGGCGTTTCGTAACCTGGTCATAGAAAGAGACTAGGTTGGTCAGGCACGATCTGCCCGCCACAAACCCATGCTGGTTTCCCCTCAGCATAATTTGCCCTGCCGGGCTCTCATAAATGTGAGCCTTGATAATTTTTTCAAAGACTTTACCAAGGATGGAGGTGAGACTGACTGGCCTATAGTTGCCCGGGTCCTCCTTCCTCCCCTTCTTGAAAATGGGGACCACGTTAGCCCTTTTCCAGTCTTCTGGGACTTGGCCCGTGCGCCACGAGCATTCGAATATTCCCGCCAGTGGCTCTGCAATGATGTCGGCCAGTGCCTTCAGCACCTTCGGATGGAGCCCATCTGGGCCTGCCGACTTAAAGGCATCCAGTTCTTCCAAGTGACTCTGCACCATCTCAGGATCTACGCATGGAAGTCTGGCGCCTTGCTGCTGCCTCTCTACAAACCCAGTGAGGGACTTGTCGTGCCCCTCACTTAGGAACACTGAGGCAAAGAACTCGTTGAGGAGTTCAGCCTTGTCCCCCCTATCTGTCACCAATTGTTTCTGCCCATTTAGCAACGGTCCTATTCCTCCCTGGGCCTTCCTTTTACTCCCAATATATCTAAAAAACAATTTCTTGTTGTCCTTTACTTGGGTTGCCATCCTCAGCTCCATGGTAGCTTTGGCCCGCCTAACTGCCTCCCTACAAGCACGAGCAGAGGAGGTATATTCATCTTTAGTGATCTCACCCTGTTTCCACTTTTTATGTGCTCCCCTTTTGGCCCTTAGGCTGCCCTGGATTTCTCTGGTAGAAAGCCACACTCAGTGTGGCTGCCTTTCCCTGAGTTTTCTGCTATGGGAAAGACCCCACTATTAAAAGTTGTTATGCATCAAATCCCTCTGCTGCTCCCAGTGCAGGATTCAGATATAGGACATGTCTATACATGACACTAGACCCAGAGAAAGAAATGTCAAGTGATCATCATAGGCAACTCCATCCTGAGAGGTACAGAGGGTCCCATCTGTCACCAGGACCCCTCAACATGCGAGGTCTACTTCTACTCGGAGCAAAGATTCAGGATGTGATGGGGATGATCCCAGCCATTATCCAGCCCACTGATTACTACCCCATGGTCCTAATCCATGTGGGCACTAATGATGTGTCCAGGAGAAGCCCTGATCACCTGATCACGGACTACCACGATCTGGGGGACATGCTGAAGGAGATAGGGGCACAGGTGGTATTCTCTTCTGTCCTACCAGTGAGTGGACATGAAAGATGACATGAGACCTGCATCAGAGAGGTCAACTTGTGGTTTCGGGAATGGTGTCTTGAGGAGGGCTTCGGCTTCCTAGACAACGACCCGCACAACAGGATGAGAAACATGCTCGGGTGGGATGAGATTCACCTTTCCCCCAAAGGTAAGCATGTGTTCTCTTTTAGGTTGGCTGATCTCTTCCAGCAGGCTTTAAATTAGGCTCATCAGGGGAAGGGGAAGATGAGGGCAGAGAAAGCCTTGGAGCACTAAACCAAGTGTCACCCACAAGAACAGCCCAGCCTAGACCGACAACAAGCAGAACAAATACCCAGGTAAGCAACAGGGGCCCGGGTAGTACTGAGATTAGTGGGGCAGTGCATGCATCTTTAGGAGGCCTCAAATGCCTCTACACTAATGCTCGTAGTATGGGGAACAAGCAGGAGGAACTTATCCTCCTGCTAGCTAACACCAACCTAGACATATTGGGGCTCACCAAAACATGGTGGGACCCAAAGCATGACTGGGTGGTGAATATTAAGGGCTATAGGGTATAAAGGAGGGATAGGACAGGGAGGAAAGGTGAGGATGTGGTGCTCTACATCAAGGAAAAATACACATCCTCAACAAATAGCACTGGGTCAGAGGAGGGGCACACAGAAGTGCTCTGAATTAGAATACAAGGAATTCAAGGGGAAAGGGACTTAACAGTGGGGGTCTACTACAGACCACCCAACCAAGGGGAAGAGCTAGACCGGGAATTCTTAAGTCAGCTCACGGAGGCAGTTAGATCAAAGGACATGGTCACCATGGGTGACATAAACTTTCCAGACATCTGCTGGGAAGAGAAATCAGCCAGGTCTGACCACTCACGTAGGTTCCTAGCTGAGATACAGGACCTCCATCTAACCCAGGAGGTGCACAGCCCCACCAGGGGAGACGCCTTGTTGGATCTGGTCCTGGCCATGGGCAATGACCAGGTGAGGGGTCTACGGGTGCTCGACCACCTGGGCGACAGTGATCATCACCTGCTGGAATTCACCATCCAGTGCAAGGTGTCAAAGGCCTGCAGCAAGGCAGCAGCCCTGGACTTCAGGAGGGTAGATTTCAATGAGGTGAGGAGAATAGTCAGGGAGACACTGAGGTCCCAGAGGGGAGGAGAGTAGGGTGTCCAATAAGAGTGGTCGTTCCTTAAGAAGATGATCCTCCAAGCCCAAAGGGAGGTAATCAACATGGATCAAAGGGGGCAAGAGGGCACAAAAGCCCCCATGGCTCACTAAAAGCATCCAGGAATGTCTCCTAGCTAAAAAGGAGGCACACACCCAATGGAAGGGAGGGACCATCACAAAGGAGGACTATACCTCTGTTGCTCAGGGCTATGGGGGGAAATCAGGAAGGCCAAGGTGGAGATGGAACTGGGACTAGCTACCTGGATCAAGGACAAGAAGAAGTCCTTTTTTAAATACATAGGGGGTAAAAAGAAGGTACCGGGTAATGTAGGACCTCTGCAGGAAATGCTAGGAAATCTGGTCGTCGCACCAGACAGCAAAGCTAACCTATTTAACAATTTCTGTGTCTCCATTTTTCTGAGCAGGGACCAGGTCACCCACCCCCACTGGGACCCCCATAGGACCCAGGGGAGGCACACCCGGGCCTAGGGTCATTGAGGACCTAGTCAGGGAACTTCTGGAGAGACTGGATGCATTTAAATCAGCAGGTCCTGACAAGCTCCACCCCAGAGTGCTGAGGGAATTAACATTGCATTACAATTAACAGGGTCATTGCAAGACCCCTGGCATGGCTTTATGAGCACTCATGGTGCTCTGGCACTGTGCCAGAGGACTGAAAAAGGGCCAATGTGGTTCCCATTTTCAAAAAAGGGAGGAAGGAGGACCCAGGAAACTATAAGCCAGTTAATCTTACCTCAGTCCTGGGTAAGCTTTTTGAGAGAATTATCTTGGTGCATGTCCACAAGGGGCCAGCAGGGGAGATTATGCTTAAAGGCAACCAACATGGGTTCATTAGAGGCAGGTCCTGTCAGACCAACCTGGTGTCCTTCTATGACCAGCTCACAAAATCCTTAGATGCAGGTGTTGTGGTGGACATAGTCTTTTTGGACTTTAGGAAGGCCTTTGACACTGTCTCTCACCCCGTTCTCATTAGAAAACTAGGAGACTGTGGTGTCGATACCTACACAGTCAGATGGGTCACTAGTTGGCTGGAGGGCTGCACCCAGAGAGTGGTGGTGGACAGGTCTTATTTGACCTGGAGGGATGTGGGCAGTGGGGTTCTGCAGGGCTCGGTCCTCAGGCCCACACTGGTCAACATCTTCATCAGCGAATTGGACAGGGGAGTAAAAAGCACCCTGTTCAAATTCACAGATGACACTAAGATGTGGGGAGAAGTGGGCATGCTAGAAGGGAGGAATAGGCTGCAATCAGATCTGGACAGGTTACAGGGGTGGGCAGATGAGAACAGGATGGGTTTCAACACTGACAAGTGCAAGGTGCTGCACCTGGGGAGGAAGAACCAGCAGGAGACCTACAGGCTGGGGAACTCCCTTCTCACCAGTGCAGAGACAGAAAAGGATCTTGGAGTCATTATTGATGCCAAAATGAACATGGGCCAAAATGAACATGGGCCAAGTGTGGGGACGCGATCAGGAAGACCAACTGTACCTTGTCGTGAATCCACAGATGCATCTCAAGCAGGTCAAAGGAGGTGATCCTCCCCCTCTATGTGACACTGGTCAGGCCGCAGTTGGAGTACTGTGTCCAGTTCTGGGTGCCACACTTCAGGAGGGATGTGGACAGCATGGAGAGGGTCCAGAGGAGGGCCACTCACATGATCAGGGGGCAGCAGGGCAGGCCCTATGAGGAGAGGCTAAGGGACCTGAACCTGTTCAGCCTCCACAAGAGAAGGCTGAGGGGTGATCTAGTGGCCTGTTACAAAGTAGTCAGGGGGGACCAGCAGGCATTGGGGGAGTCCCTGTTCCCCCAAGCACTACCAGGAGTGACAAAAAATAACGGTCACAAGCTGGCAGAGGGTAGATTCAGGCTAGACATCAGGAAGTGCTACTTCATCGTCAGGGCGGCTAGAATCTGGAACCAACTTCCAAGAGAAGTGGTGCTGGCTCCTAAAAGGAGGCTGGATGAACACCTGCCAGGGTCGTTTGACCTCAGTACTTTTTCCTGCCATGGCAGGGGGTCGAACTTGATGATCTGCTCAGGTCCCTTCCAATCCTACCAACTATGAAACTATGTTGCCATAGCAACATGCTACAACAATGTAGTATCCACGGGTGTCTACACATGACCAGCAGCTACTTGACTATAGCGGTGCACTCCCCTATTATAGCGCACCGCTACAGCAATTAGCTGCTAAAAATAACTGTGCACCGTGAGTATGGTGCAGTATGGGCAGTTACTGCACTATGCTTTAGTACTTCCAAAAGGAGTACTAAATGTCACCAGTAACAACATCACCATAGGGCAACATGTAGATGCGCCCATAGAAACCCAGAATGGGAGAGAAATATAACACCTCTCATGGCTGTTTTCCTTTCCTTATCATAGTGGCTTAATGACAAAGCTGAGGGTATCACACTTTGCAACATAGCAACATGTCCTTTCAATCATCAGGCCCTTTTCTTTGCTGTATATTGACATAAACCATACTCTGAGTCTAGTCCTTTTATTGCTCAAAAGTGAGTAGCACAAAGGATGTCAGAAAGGGGAGAATTAAGGACATGTTTGTCTTGGCCATGGCTCTGAATTGCCCTGCTTTTGTCAGTTACTCGTTTAATAGTATTTTTTTAATAATGGTTTCCTTCATTATGTTACCCTGCCTTCTTACATGTAAAATTACTGAGGCACATGGTAGGTTCCTGAATGTAAGGAGTTATTCTGAACAGTTTTGTGTGGCTAAGCTACCTAAAGCTCCTGATAAGAATACACAAGTGATGATTTTTCCCCTTGTGAATGTAGCAGTGCTGAAATTACTGATCTCTTAGCCTACCCCAGTCTTATTTAGAGAAATAAAATTGTACTCTGTCTCTTTTAATGAGAGAGCAGAATGCTGTCCACATCATCGAGTAATCCTTTTTAAAGCAGGGACACTGTGTATAATTTTCTACATAAATGGAAAAAACGTAATCTTATCTACTGCATATCCCCTTTTCACTGTTATGCTGGTTTAGTCAGGCTAAAGCTGTTGACAGAAATTTCTCCACTCAGATGAGAAGCAAAGATGAGAAGAGGTATTGCAACAGTGATGGAAAAGCTTTATATAATGAGACAAATCCCAGAATCTCTAGGGAGCTCTTTCAGCATGGAAACCATTTCATGTTTCTTTCATTATGGGAATGATATTCTATCTATTAAAAGTACAGAAGTGATATTGTCCATGCAGTTATTTTAATAGGATGATCCTGAGTGGATCACCTTTTGGTTTTGAAAACACGAGCATGCAAGCCTATTTGTCAACTGCACCATGCTTCAAACTATTCCAATCTATCATAGTGTGGTGGCTTTAGAACCTCTTATTGTATAAACCTGTCAAGGCATTACAACATAAACAACACAATCTACTAGGCTGCAAAACTATTATTTGAGGAGTCCATTTAGTTTCATAAACTTTTCCCAATTCTCTGACACCTTAAACAAAATATGACAGGCATTTATATTGTATAGTATACAAGAAAAATCACTTACTATATAAAAAAAACTTATCTAGTGACTGTGCCAATGAAAAGAAAAAAGACAAAATAATAGAATGCAAGCAGCACTTTGTGATATTTTGTATTTTTTTTTAAATGTACCAGTAAGGTCATAATTCCTGTGATCTTTGCAAATATATCTTTTCTGTGCATGTTCAGTTATATTCGGTGAGGGCGTACACCAAATCAGAGTTATATAAAGTGACCCGTGCTGCAATGAAGCTGAGGCAAATACAGCTGTTTCTTCTTTGAACAGTCAATTTTATTTTTGCTAAAGTGAAGGGGTTCTTTTTCACTCTTTCCTTGCTGTTTTTCATCCTAATATAAGATGCTGCTTTGAGTATATTGTCCGAGGTGTAATGTCATATATATTGACATGCCATCCTGTGCAAACTGAGAATGCTAGCTAATCTTGAAAAAAAGAAATCAAATGCTGAAGCTAAAGGCAAAACTATGCCTAGCTCACATATCTATTTTCTATACAGTAATTACCCTATTTAAACTGAGCTTTCCTAACTGAAACATACCCCGAGGCAGGCTTGAAATACAGCATTGTGGTTTATAGAACTGGACCAAATTTCTCAAAAACAGACCATTAAGAAGTCTCCCTGAGTATCGACTTGAATAGCACCGACTGATCACATAGGAGAGCATGCTGATATGAAGAGAGACAAGTATACTTTCAAGGGACTGAGATTTGAAATATTGATTCAGTCGCATTAATTGAATTTTTGCCTTGAGAAGTGATTACAAAAATGTTTCTCCAATATTAATTTGTATCTGCTTTGGATAAGATTAACATTAATTTCTTCACCAGTCCCCATTACTCTTTTATTATTCATTAGCATCGCTCTTTGCATGTGTAAGAGACCTTGATGAAGCATGTTTATTCATAGACTAACCTTTTTAAATAATTCTAACAGCTCTCTAACAGAAACCTTCCTGGCATGCTGAATATCTCGGCTTTGTTTCATTATTCAATCCTTGTGCTCTATCCTCCACTTGAGATGCTGAACATGAATCATACTGCTCTTCCTATTGCTCTCTTCCTCCCACTGAAATGTCCTCTGCAGCCTGCTCCCCCAGGATAGCTCTGTTCACAAAATACTGCAGCAAATTGTCTCCTGGTAGAATCTAGGACAGTATAATTTTTACAAAGCTTGAATGCAATTATTGATTTATGCTGTCTTTAGTTCATTACATATTTGTTACCATGTTTTAGTTCATTGTTCATTTACCTTGCATTAGAATATTTAGTCTGAGTGGGTCTTTGATGAGCGCTCTGGAGGCAACATTTTATTTTTCCTTTGTATATGTGAGATGTTGAGTCTATTTTATAAGCAGACAGTGGACAAAGAGCAGGGAGAGAATAGGACTAGTGAATTAATCTCCTGTCTTCTTACATTATTACTGTCTATCTTTAAGCACTTACAAGTTTTTCAATAAATGTATATATGAAAATGCACAATGGATAGTTCATTTGTTTATTGTGGATGTGCACAAGTCTTTAGGTCTGAGAGAGACTATCTTTCCACACCAACAATAAATGGCTGCCTCAAGTAAGACACTGATATAGTTTGCATTATCATTTCAGATTTACATTACTGCCCTCCCCAGAGGTCCCAATCAAGTATAGGATATAATTGTGCCAAGTGTTATACAAAGACAAAGACATGGTCTCGTTCCAAAGGCCTTACATATCCCAATCTCATTCTTTTTATTTTATTTTACTCTTTCATGTATTGCAACTCATGAAGCTCTAGAAAACATGTCTGAATTGTTTGTGTCTGACTTGTGTAGTACAAGGAAGAATCTTTTTCTACTTTATGGAGGAGAAAGAAATGCATGTATAAAGTCCAATGATAGTAGTTCTCAGCTACACTAAACTCCATTTACTCCATTCTGGCAGTGTAAATGGATTTTATAATAGGCATAAATGTAATTTAAAATCACTTTATAGCCCTTTTACACTACAAAATTCTAGAAAGGGACCTAGAGTTTAGGTAAGAAATAGGTTTCGATATATGTTAGCCAAGAAAAAGCTTGATATCGTATATTTTCTTCTGGGGAAAGCTGTTTCTTCATTTGTCATAAACATTTTCTGAGGAAAAAAATGAATTGGATCCTGTTATTTCAAAGTTAAGTCCCAGATGCCTAGGAGATGGGCACATAAGAAAAGCCAGAGTCTAGTTTTAACATTTGAAAAAAATGAAATAATTCAAATATGTACCTTATTTAAATAAAAAGAAAAGTTATTTGTAAATGAAAAAAAATATACATTAAGGTTTGTTGTGCTTGGGGAGCTTAGGTGGAGAGCTCAGAGTGCATACAATATTTTTTTCCCTCTCATTAGACTTACATAATCTCAAAGTACAGAGATTTAAACGAGTAATTCCTATTAATGCTAATATAAACAGTAGCTTTGACTACTAACCTCCCACAGTCTCCAGAAAACATATTTTCTTCCCACTGTCTCTACACATTATGTCAGTCAACAGAAATAGACAGAAAGCAAAACTGGGCTTTCTTCTAATTTAAAAAGCTTAACTGAACAGATAGAAAACTAAAGCATGTGGCTTAGCTAATGAATTACACTGTATTCTTTTACTTTTCCGAAAGTGCAGTTACCAAGAAATGTAATCAAGAGTCTGAAAAATGTTGACTGCTGAGGAAATAATTCATAAATCACATTATATAATTTATTTCCTTTAGATTTTACTTTTTTGTTCATGAGACCCTAAGAGAATTGTAAAAGAAGCTTCATCAGCAAACCCTTGCTGCAATAGGTAAATTAGTATTAATTCCTTAGAGACTCTTTGCAATTTAAAGACAGAACAAGCATTATAGCTATACTCTACATGTTCTGAGACCTGGGCATTTTAAATGCCACCTCTCTGTTTATGCATTGCTCTCACAGCTGAAATTCTTGCAGTTTGAAACCTGTAGGCTAAAGGCAGACCATTCTCAGCGCAGAGGAGAAAGAAGTAGAAGAGACCTGGCTTATAGCTATGTGCAGCAACGCTTTTCTGAATCCTTAACAGTCTGAGCTGAAGGCCATACTCCCCCAACTGTTGCAGAGAGCCCGTATGTGTTCGTTCATCCACTTCAGTGTTAATACCTTGCCACACAGAGCCATGGAATGTTTCAACAGTTAGTTAGTGTTGCTGACAGCCAATCTAACTTGCTCTCAGCTTTCTCCACTGCCTTACATCACTTTTCCAGGGTATCATGTGTGGTACTTTGACTTTTCACAGACTTCTACAGACTACAATCATTTAATTTTATTCTGGAGTTTATGGGTCTTCAGTGTGGAACAGTTTTTATGTTGCAAGCTGGTAAAGCACATAGCATACAAAGCAGGTGGCATTGGCTACTGTGCAAAATTCTGACATCGCGTTTGCAGTCAGTTTTATTCTTTGTTGGTTTGCAAACCAGGGAACTCTATGGCTTTATATCCTTAACCTGTACAGTACACATGACTGGGAGATCCTTATGGACTTATGCACAATGGAGATTTACCTTTAAATCTAAAATTTGCTTTAGTGAATTGAAGTCAGGCATAGAGTGGTACATTTTCAAAGCTCTGTATAGGTTTTCAGCTGCAAGACTCACATTAAATTCAATAGGCCATATGTTCCATTGGCTTGCAGGCTGTAGAAGGGAGTTTCATGATAGAACTTAATACAATAACTGTGTCAACAGCTCTATCTTTAGAGGAAAGATAGCCTAATGCAGCTGGGGCCAATTTTTTTGACAAGCATGCCACAAATTAGCCTCATACCCTCCCTGAGTGCCATTCTTATTCCCTTCCTCTTCCCTCCCTTTTCCCTTCTGCTCTGCTTTCTGCTTCCTGACCTATGCTCCCTGTCTGACCTGCTGCTCCACTTTCTGCTTCCTGCCCTATCTGCTGCCGTGCTACTGTTCCCTCCCTGATCTGCCATGTCCCACACACAGAGACTGCCCATGGTCCTTGTGGCACAGATGTCACAGGTAGTCCACCCATGGTCTAGTGGATAGGGCATTAGATTTGGACTCTGAAACCTGGGTGCAGTTCCTCTATGAAAGGCTAGTCACTTAACATAGCTTTCATATGTCTTGGTTCCTCCACCTGAAAAATAGCAGTAATACTTCCTTATCTAGCAGGATAGTGTGAGGATGAAATTCATCAGTGATTCTGATGAGAAACAACACAAACATTCGCATGGACAGACTGTACATAGAAGAAGTATGCATGTTATATAATATACCCTAAAATCCAGATCAACAATGGATATGAGCTGTTGATCAGTAAGAAATGTTTTATTCAACTATGGGAGGAATAAGGGAAGAGTTTTCTTACACATAGCCACATCCATATGAAGTTCTACTGATGCCAATGAAACTATAGTAAAGCTCAAGAGTTTACCTGTATGGATCTCATTGCAGAAACTGGGGTTAAACTATTAAAAATGGGCTGAGCCCCATGTCTGATGCTAACAAAAATAATCTATTTCACAAGCTCATTCAGCTAAATAGAAATCAGCCTATTAGGACTGAAACCATTCTTGATGGAAAAAAAAACAGTCATTATTAAATGCTTTATCTACAGCAATGATCGTTTGATCTTTCTGTCCAAAAGACTTCACAAACATTTCTCTATTTCAGGGATCCTGGTTTTCTCTAATAAAAAAAATCCCCAATTTTCAGATTTAAAAAAGTAACCGAAAATCCATATTATCCCATGATTAAAATGAAACATATAGTGGTGTTTCATTTTTAATCATGGAAAAATAAAGATTTGGGGTTACTTTTTTAATCTGAAAATTGGGGATTTATTTATCAGAGAAAACCAGGATCCCTGGTGATAAAAAAAAAAAAAAATCAATCAAACAAACAACATATTTTAGCAGAGAAATCCAATGAGAACAAATTTTCACTATATTCCTTCCATATTTATGATGGTCACCCTAGAAGTTAGTGCTGAAAATATATGAGGCAACCTATTTATACATGAGAAACAGAGAGAATATCCATACATTGCCCTCACACTATTATGCACAAATAAGAATGCATCTGAACCTTCCTTTTTCTTGAATGGCACGAGTGCTACTTATTTCTGTATACAATATTAAGCAAGGCTGTCCACATGGTGGCAAATGAGGAAAGATCTCTCTTGTGAGTGATCATCTGAGGAATAGTGATAATAACAAAGGAACCTAGGCTTTTGTTTCCAGGCAAGAGTCTCCTGAGTAACCACCACACAATTTAAAGCTGCAATTGAACTTTTCTAGGAAAATAACAGTTCAACAGCTCCCCAGTATAATTGATTTAGATTCTGAGCAGGGTTTCTGTACATTTCCCAGACAGCCATGCACACCACATGTGGTTTTAGTAAGCATTTTAGTGCTAGATCTGGAATGAGGAAATATTTTTGCTATGGATCTCACACCCACAAAGGTGAGGACTTCAGGTTTTGGGAGTTTTTTTAATGAAACATATATAGGGAAAATAGACATGTTTATAGGAAGTGCCAAGAGATGTGGCACAATAGAGAAAGATCTTTCTTTCAGGGTGGGAGGTCTTCTTTCCTCCTTCCAGCAAGCTGAGCAAATTTAGAGAAGTCCTGCAAGGATTGAGGGTCACCTCATTTTGAAGGATGTCTCTACCTATATAATAAAGATTCTTCTTGATATTTTTTGAGAGAGAACTGGACCAGAGAATCGAAACACTGAAAGAAAGGATATGATGGCTGGGTTATGAACATATGTTAGGAAAGTTGCCAAAGCAGGAGGAATGTTGTCTAGTCTGGGGACTAAAAATGCCCCACTCAGAGTTAAGAGGATGGGAACAGCACAGTTCTGGAGCTAGGGTGAGGCACTAGGCTTTCCCAGCCCTGGGGCTGTGCTCTGAACATATACAGGCATTCAAGAGATTGAGTTAACCTGATCTTGATCTAAGTTAATGCACCTTATATTGGGCATGCTATTTGGGGGCAATCTAAACTCCCTGCACATCTGTACAATCGGGCATTTAGATTAACCTAACCCTGTGACTCCTAAGTAGTGGCACCTTCAGGGCTGATTTGGATGTGCTCCAATCTCTTTATAGACTGAAATACAGTTTGGGAGTTTTATGCATACCAGATGGAACAGTGGAGATTTGATCAAGTGGAAACCAGTAGTCTCCTCTATGGTTTCTCAGGACCTCTGCATGCCAGTGTTTTTTCAACACGGCAGACTCATTTCCTGGGCAATGCATAGGCACGATGTTCTTCAAGGACATCAATATAAAAAATGATTTAATATTAAGGAAGAAGATAGGAGTCAGGTGAATTTGCAGATGATTTTTGGACAATTTATATATTTGCAAAGAAAAAAGAATGCACTTGGATGTGGTGGAATAATGCACCCAAGTAAAGAGCTGGATTACATACCTGGCATACTTAAGCTACTGAGTTCTTTCAAGGACAAACAATTCCTCCTTTTCAAGAGTATCAGATCTGAATAGCATTGCAGGTTTTCCAGTATTGACCAGTGGAAACCAAAATTCATACTGGAAGTCTTTAGAGAAGTCAGAAGATTGTACAGACAGCATCAGTAAAGATGGATGATGAGTTGGCAAAAGTATATCAGAAGTGAAATGATTCTTTTTCTCTGGTCCTTTCATTGGCTTCCAGTGATGCTTTCACTAGAGACCTAGTAGGATCTTTCCCACGCAAAAGCCTTTTGTTCTAACCAAAGTTTATAAAGTCTCTCTCTGCCCCCAAAACTTTCCCTTCCCCTGTCCTGCTGATTCTAACCAACAAAAAATGTATCTGAAACCAATATAATTGCAAAATATTTCATTTAATCAAGAATTTCAACCAGGTCTTTGTTGTGCCTTTGGGGGAAGGTCGTTATAAATATGATCCTTGGGAATGCAGGGAGAAAAACCATAAGGTTAAAATCCAGTGTGGAACCAGAGGACCACTCCATATAAAAATTAAGCCATCTGCAGTTCCATGGGGACTGTAGATGTAAAGAGGGATAAATTCTGGACCATTTACCATGTGAGCGGACAGGCCCCATTTTTGAAAGATTTGTAGATGAGGAATTCTGTCAGATGATAAATCTTCATGGAGTTTTCCTCCTCCAATTTTAATCCCCTTCAGGTAGAGATGATCTATAGCTCAGTAAGGACTTCAGGATTTGGTCCACACAAAGTACTATACATTAAATTTTAAAGGAGCAGCATAGGGGGAGAAGGAGCTTGTTCCTAGGGTGAGACTTCCCTATGGCAATGTTCAGCCAAAAGCTACTTTTTATGGCCAAGTTTTTAGCTCCTGAAAATAGGGATTGATAATGAAAATGCTGACAAAACTTTTGGTGTTCAAAGGACTGTAATATCCTGTTTAATGCAACTGAAATTGCAAGGTATGCTTTTTATCCTTTTCTGCTAAGAAGGCAATTACGCAAGCATCTTGTTGAAGTAGTTTATAATATGATTAAATAGGCAACATTAAATCAACTGGTGATTGAATCCTCAAGAGAGCCTGTATTTCAGTTAAACTTATGAGTTACTGTACTTCTTTATATTTAAAAGCTCTTTAAGCAGGACACATGGCTGGGTGATACCACTCATCTCAAGCAATGGTTGAAACGGTGTTATAAATATTCTATTTTTTCCTCTGCTGATATCTTAATTTTAATGTTTACAGAATGTGATGAAAGTGGTCTACATTTGCATTTTATTTAATCTTAGGGAAGACTAAACTTCACACATCTGGTTGAGACAATCTTCTAAAGTGTTTGCTTATGTAAATTAAAAATAAGATTTCACCTGCTACATTTCTAAGCAATTTGTTTGTGCTCACAACCATAACTAACAAAGATTACATTTTTGAATCCATATAATTCAATTTGTACTCTCCCTCTAATTCACCTCATATTAGTATTTTGTTTGCATTCACATCTTCCAGTGTTCATAAATATAAATTAAAACTAGTTGTCTGCAAAAAAAAGCCCAAATCTCTCACAAATAATTCTTCTCCTTCCTTATCATGTGATTTCAATTAGAGACAGATCAAAACACAAAGTTCAGGTCAGAAACTAGGTGTAGAGTGTTATGTCCCCTAAGTTTTTTTTGTTTCCAGCATTGTGATTCTATGTCAGATTTTGGTAAATTTATAATAATTTCTCTTAGTTGATATTTAGTTCAACTAAACATATTTAAGTCCATTAATTTGCTTTAGAAAACAATTCATACCACCTCCTCATAATTATTGTGGTCTTTTTATCAATGCCTTTCATTTTATAAATATATTTGTTAACATGATGGGTGGTATTTGGATATATTTATAAGGCTTGTATTATCAACCTGAGTTATGTGCTGAACATTCACCTCAAATTATTTGGTCTTATTTATTTACTTACATCTGTGCTATTATATTGCACAGTGAACTCATAAATTTGTATCTCAGAGAATCAGAGATCCACTTAGCTCCACTAAATTCAGTGTACACAACTCCTCAGCATCACCTACAAATGTTTTTGCCTGTTGTGCACTTCCTCTTCTAAACTATTGCTGATGATATTAAATGAGTTTATATTCCCAGAACGCCCCACTAGATCTCAACCCTGCATTCAATGCTTTGCAGTTTATCACAAATCTCTATTTATGTTCTTCATCAAGTTTTCAATCTGTATAACAGTATTCACACCTAAGCCTATGCAAACTAATCTGAGTTTAGTTTGTGAGAGATTTTAATGCCTCACTAAAATCACAATGCATTGCCTCTGGCATATCCCTTCATTCACTAATTCTGAAGTTTGTCTGGTAAGATTTATTCTTTACAAATCAAGCTGCCAATTGCTCAAGGTTATCTTTAGAACATTAATTAGACTAACAGGGCAGCAATTGCCAGGAGTGAAAATGGGTGCAGTCTCCCAAGAACAGTTACTCTTTTGAACTGCATTGCACACGGACTGAAGTAGTAGTCACCCTTAGATTTCAGGTCTCAAAAGGGCACAGTGAATTTAAAGATTTTGAATAGGTGTAACTTAAAATTTTGGCATCCTGGATGACATGAGGGGAGGTGGGGAGTGAGTGCTTACCTACTCACTGTGGTACAGGTTAGCAAAGGTTGCTACATTAGCACAAACTCCCGAGACAGAGGTGCAGCACTATTGGCTTCCTAGGGGCTGGTGCCCTCTCTGAATCAGCAGTGCCCAGGGTGTGTTCCCCACTTGCCCCCTCCCCTGTTGCCATGCTACACTACTGAATTCTAAGGCCTTTTTTTTCTTTTTACCCAGGACGTCAAATCAAACCTAATGATTGTGGCTGCCTTAAATTCAAACTTTTATTTGGCATCTATAAAGAGATCATTACATTTTTGTTTCTTAGGCTCATCTCTTCTTTAGGTGACATACTCAGTTGATTTCAGTCATGGTAGCTCAATTGACTTGAATATAGCTATGCTAATATACACCAGTTGAGAATACTGCCTTTATGTTTAATAATAACATTTACATTCATGTATTATAATCTTAAAGTTACCATTTCAGGCCCAAATCCTGAAATCACTGATACACAGAAGTAACTTTCATCACTTAAGTAGTCGTTTTCAGCTGAGGAGAACAACTGGGCATAAAGTTTTGTGTGTGATTCTTTGAAAAGCTATGGTAATTAAAAATATGAATGAAAAGTCATAAATTCAAGAGTTAAGGTTTTCAAGCTATAAACCTACATTAATCTGCATACATCATACTTAGGAACCAGTTTATGATTTGTACACACATCCATACAATTCCTGCTGCTGTTATGTATGCTTATCTCAGCCCAGAATTAGGCCATGTCTGCATGTATATATATATCAGTCATGGCATAGTCGGCCTAGGGCTAGAAGTCCAGTTAGGCTGGTGTGCTTAAGGCACACCAGTTTTCATGACCGTTGGCATATAATAGTGATGCAACTAGCATTCACATTGTTTTGCCTCTGATATCCCAGTCCAGGCAACTCAGTACCTATTTACAGCTGGATTAATTATGGAATAAAGCCCAGGGTGAGGCCTCTAGATCTATAGCAAGTCACCTTAAAAATTCTGCCACCAAGCTTCTATGTATTAAAGCATAATTAATATTTTTTGACATGTAGTCATTCAGCTACAGTAAATGGTCATACATTCACTGAAAGTAATGAGGTGATGCAGCTCAACAATTTGTGCTGAAGAGCCTCCTGGGGTCCAGTTCTGTGTGTGCCCTAGAAAATATAAGCTTTCAAGGTTCATCCACTCTTTAGTACTATGTATAGAAAAAAAACATTAATAATTGTAAAATCTCTTTACATCAGAAAAATATATGCTTATCATCAATGAATAACTGAAAATTAGCTGAACAGTTTTTACTCCAGGTTTCAGAAACAGAAAAAATATCCCTCTTGCCCAAGATCATGGATAAATATTTTCTTTGATATAAAAGGATACTTTAGAAAATTATGGTGATATAGAAACAGGAAATTGCCACTGAATCTCAATGTAGCCTTAACTATAGAACTCCCTATAATCTGAATGCTGTAAAATGTGAAATAAAATGTCAGATAAATGTCATAAACCATTAGGTTTTGTGCATAAGCTGTTAACAGATGCACACAACACCAGGCAGGTAGAATAAAATCCAGCTTGGCTTCAGCAGGTAACCCTATACTTAGTGGTTCTTGTCCCAAAGGCCATCCAGCATCTTTCTAATTATAATCCATCTTGTTTGTAGGTATGTGGTAAAATAAGTACTGTATCTTCCCTCTGCACTATGCATGTTCCCACTGGATGCCAACTTCCATTTTTTTCTAATTTTTTATTTAAAAACTGAAAGGAGTTGAGATATGAAAGCTAAGTAGGAAGTGTCTAGGTACCCTTGTACCTCTAGGGCTAACTTTCTTGGCTCTTTAGTTTTAATAAAGCTTTGATGAACAGGTTTTCAAAGCTAGAATACCCTAATGGTCTCTATGATTGTACATGATCAAAGATATTCTGACTGTATTTCAAATCTACAAACTGAAAAAAAAACCCCAAAATCCCACCCCATCTGTATGGATTTTAATGCATTATATGTATTTGTAGACACTTGCATAGTGATGGACCATCTCACTTAAATATGTTACTTCTATTGGCCCTCAGATATAATCTTTGAATACTGGAATTTTGCAAACCAAACTCAATGACCCAATGATTTTGATATAACACATAGATGTATGCTTACTGCTTTTGTCTATATTATCTTTTAATATTGATATATGTCCAAGAATAAATAAATGATATTACATATAGAAGTCCCATAGCCTTTTGATCTGGGCTGTTATCTTCCTAATAAGCTGCAATGAAAATTAATTCTGCAGCAGTCCTTTTCTGTTAAAGGTACAAAATATTACTTTTCCTGTTTTATTTAGAACAGACTGGAGATTAACAAGGCACAAATCTTTTTGAACAGTACTATTAAAACCGAAAGATTGGTAGTTAGTTTATTTTCCTAAATCACAAATTGAAGTTTTAGACCATTCAAAAATAATGCAAAGCTGACTGAATAGGACCCATTTTTAACCCGCAATTTACTTTTGGCTTTAACTGTGGAGTAAAAACAACAGGTGAGTATTCATCTAGTTAATACTTGTCAAAGATAATCTCCCTCCTTGATGCTTAAATACAGACTGTACTTTAATTAAAAATATCAGTAGTGTAACAACTGTGTCTAAGGGTTTTCAGGTACGCCAAGTAAAAATGTGTGTTTGGATTTAAAGTATTTTTTCAGGAAGTGTCCTTTTGAGGTGAGAGTCATAGCAAGGCATATTTTTAATAGAAGTTTTAACTTCAGAAAATATTAAGATTGTGCAAGATTTTCTGTAAGGTTTATAAAAAATGAGATTCCTTTTCATTCCCTGTCTTCTGTTTTCCTTCCTCTATATAGAATGCATACATTATAGAGATGGATTTAATAAAAAGCACTGAGATAAATAAAAGTGTCCATTGTTCTATCCATATCTGTGGCATATGTGCTACCCTGTTTTCTATCTGCTTTAATCTGGCTGGTAACCTTTTTGTAGTTCTTCTATCTTCTTTTTCCCTCTCTGAGAACATAATGATAGGGACAATGGGCAATTTAGGAAAGGTCTGAGAGTTGCTACAGATAGGGTTCAGAGAAGAAATAACTTTGATTAAAGAAGAGCTTCCAACTGGCTCATTTCCCTGTTCACTAAAGACACAAGCCTGAAGCTAGAAATCTGGAATATAGGAGCAGGTTGTATTGAGTAGATCAGCTTATTAGGTACACTTAGGGAGAGGAGGAGTGGACTTTGGTTATTTTAATTGGAGTTATCTCCTTCCCTAGAGGATCTAGCTCTGATTTCAAGCATAAAATAGACCATAACTTTGATTCTAATACCTGTAGACTTTTGATTTCTTAAATCAATATTGTATGTTAGTAGGAGTTCTAAGTATATGACAAGTAAAAACTAATTAAGCCCTTTAAAACAACAAAGCTAGAGCATATTCACATATGAAAGGCTGAGCAGGACTCTTTTTGTTAATAGAGGACTGTATTTGACAGAAACAACCCCCCAAAAATGATATGAAGCCCATAGCCTTGGTCCTGCCTATTCTTGTGCACTGAGTACTTTTGTTGAGTTCAAAGGCACTAATCAACTGTGTTTAATAAGTTGCAAGTATAACTTTAGGAGAAACTTTAAGGAATGCCAATTGGAAGAGTGTTACTACTGAACACAAGATAAAAAACAGGAAGCAAGTAATGCCCTGTAAGCACTTATAATTGTACAAATTTGTTTTCTTGTAACATACAGAACTAAAATGGATGGGAAAAGCTGAGGCAGAACTGCTGACATTTCTGCATGACTGTGCAGTCTTCAATAAAAAGCTATTTATTCTGAACGTGAAAAATCTATGAGTTCAAGCGAAGATCACCATAGAGGAGGTGACCCACAATATACTAAAATTGCTTCTTCTCTATTCTATTAGGTGCTGAAGGCCTCCACCCTGATAGGTTTCTGAAGTGACAGTGAGCTACAGCAGAATTAGTGTAAAACTGACCTTTTTATGCACATGCCATAAGTTTTGATTGTCTTATTGAATCAATATTCTGTGCCAAAAAGACACATTTCACACCATTAATCATGTGGCTGTAGAGACTCCTAGACGTACCGAGGTCTATTCCAGCACCAAAACTTAAATAAGAATGCAAAGCATTTTGCATATCACATGCTGAATTTAGCCTCTTTTTTGTGTGGAATATGTCTAGACAAACAGCATTTACTTTGAGTTTATTTATTTTTTAATTTACTCTACAGAGTTTGAGCAAACTGCTATTTGTTTCATATAGTTAAGTATATTATTTTGATGCTTAGCATTTGAAATGTAAATTACCTGAGTTAAGTTGTGATTGGCTTTATGATATAATTTGTGGGGGGTTTTATTTAGGTACATATAATTCTTATCATCAGGAAGATGATGACCGAAAGCTGCCATGTGGTCTTTGATTCTCTCAGGGAGCACTAGCAATTCTGAGAGTGATATCAGACAGCCAGGATTAGAGATTGTCCTTCTAATCTATGTAGATATATTCCAAACCATTATTTTTAGAAAAATCAAAATGTTGCAAGACTTATTGGCTTGATAAAGATTCTAAATTGAATTTTCTCTCATATTCAGACTAAGTAATTGGATTATGTATATACATTGCGCCTAGCTTGAAACAATGCCAACAAGTTGCTTCTTGTCCTTATCTGCCACTTTTCCTGAGCACTGGGAATGCATTTTGAGAACCCTTTCTTGCCAACTGTATCCCAAATTGTATAGTAGCTCAAGCATGCAAGATTAAAATTTGTCTTCTATGAGCACTCATGGCTCCGAACCTGGATTGTTCAACTGTTTTTATACAGTGAACACAAAAGCATGAGACACAAGCATGAACATAATTCTGGTATGTTTATATTTGGGTGATACTTGTATATTTGAGTGAGTACCCACACAAAGATTGTTTGTACTATTCACCTATGTCAACTAAAACAACCTGACTGATTCCATCCAAAATAGAACTTTTATCCAAGCTGGGTCGTTCCTGGGAAAGCTATTTAGAAGACTGCACTTCTTAGCTGTGGGAAACACCCCCATGTGCATAGTTAAATATGAGCATTTGCAAGGTCAAGGTTTAAAGTTATCTTGTTATTTGCATTCCAAGGCTCACATTGTAGGTTCATGTATTTCAAGTCCTCCAGAGATCGACTTTGAATCCCATGGGGAAGAGCATGAAGTCTTTTTCCTACTTGAAGAGGAACAGAAGAATGTTGGAGTCGGTCTTTGCATATCGTAAAGAAAAGAGCTCAAAGGATTTTTTTTTGTTTTGTGTTTTTCATTTACTATTTTGTCTCACAATTCACCTTTAAGCTCAATTACCAGCTTAACCAACCTGTCAAAATCCACCTCTGAATCACCTCTTATTCCATTTTGACCAGACTCTTGTCCTAATTGTAGCTGCTGCACTTGCTTCATGTGAAATGAGATGCACTGCTAAGTTCCCTGTAAATAATTTGTTTAACTCTTTCAAAAGGAGATCTGAACCATACAAAATTGTCTGCCGAACAGAAAACTGCTAGCATTGTATTACATTTTTTTTATGTGAAGATAGAAAACATTAAGATAGAAAAAGACAGAAGGATCCTTTTACACATCATCACTCAGCAGAAACTCAAATTCTTCTGAAAAAGAATTTCACAATTATGTGACAACAGAGGGGGTTAAAAGCTATTTTTCAAAGATCTGAAGTTAAAAATAACCAACACCAAGCAAATATAAATAGTGCAATATTAAAAGGCAAGTTTGATGCAGCATAGTATACAACTCAATTGTGACCATATGAAGAACTCTTTATAAAGAAAAAACTCTTTTCATGACTACATATCCTCCTTAATTAAATTTTGCTTAAACCTTATGAATATCTATAGATACACTCAAAGATAAAGATGAGTGTGTAGTGGCTGGAAACAGGTGATCTGAAAAAGGAAGTGTATTTTTATGTATATCAGGAAGGTAAAGGAATCAAGTGGGGTATGAAGACCATAACAATAGCCAATATTAACAAATCCAAGTTCACTGCACAAAGACTAAATTTACCATGGTGTTTAAAATATTTAATGCATTGAAAAGAGGAAACAACACTGTAAATTTTCAATGGTATTGTGCTGATTTCTATTATACCATTGTATAAACAATGTGATTACATTTTTAGATAGACACATTTAAATAAATTATTAGCAATAACTGCCTTCTAAATTGTAAGATCCATTAGGGAGTGAACCTATTGGGTAGTCTCCCAGGAGAAATGCAGGTAATTCATTTGCTTGGGACATTCAAAGACAACATTAGTAAACCACGAGAAAATGTACTACAGGGAACAATCCTGCTGTGGCAGGAAGATGGACTGTTTGACTTAATAGGTATTTCAGATCTCTAACTTGTGTGGTTCTAAAAAAAAAAACAGCTGAGAAGATAATGCTACATAGTGGCAGTTTTAGATTAATAATGGATCTGACTTGGGGCTTGAATGGATACCTCCAGAGTGAGAGTCATTTGGAGACATCCATAGCTGTGTTGCCAAGTATTTATTTGCCTTGTTTCCTACTTGTGAGTGGTAGCATGTCAGGCATTTTGCTTATAGAGACAGCTGATGAGACAGCATCACCATTATTGGATAATTGGCTGGTATCTAGAAAAGACTCCCCTGAATCTTCAAGTTCCTCATTCACATTATAGTGCAGTAGGTATTGGAAAAAAGAGATTGCATTTCAGCCGAATTACAGAGATTCCTATTAACCAACATAAATTGGACGGGCAAAGCATTTCCCTTTTTCAATTATTTTCCAATCCCTCTTCCAAATATTTTCCAAAACTCATAACCTTCTGTAAAAACAGCCTCCTTCCCCCCGCCCCCCCCCCCCCAACTTTTAGAATGTAAAGGTTTAGGTTGGAACTCAGCTCACAGGTGAGTTATCATGAAATCATGAATTAAGATCCCTCTCTTGGAGCATTCATGTGTGCAACAAGGAAAGGGAAAAAAAAATGTATATTTTTAAATTGTGAAAACAGATTCATGCTCAGCTTCCCTGCCTCCAAAGGAGTAGCTCTCAGAATCCATGTTGCTCATGAATAAATATAGAATAGTGACTGTTTAAAAGTTTACAGTGTTTAGGTGGCTTGTCCTCATTTTAAGACCTATTTGGAGATTAGCTTTCATAATAGTAGCCTTCAGTAGCTGGGTTCTAAGTGATTAAAAACTCCTAGGAGTTTTGCTTGTGATCTGGACATTTGCACTCTATCTAGAATTAAAATGCTTTTTAACAGTGTTGATGTGAGGTTGTGACTAATACATATTTTGTTGATGGTAAATACTGGGCAGGACATGGCACATACGTACCCAGCTCTTCAATCATGTATCTCCAGTGGAGCCACACTTATGGGCTTCCATAATCACTACTAGCTCTGAAACTTCCCTCATTCCTCAGAAGTGGAGCTCCAACATGTAGGAGGCACAATAGAAACATAACACAGCCTGGGGTTGGCTTGTTTGTATAAAGCAGTGCGCTGCATAAAATGAAATGCTGAGGGACCATGCTGCACCAAAAATGCAAGAAGAATCCTATCTGATTGGCTTGAATACTTACAGTATTAGTCCTCCTAAGCAACAGCAACAGTTCAGCTGCCCTGTAAAATGGTGCATGCAGACAATAGTATCATCTACACAAGGAATTTCTATAGCACCTGTCACCAGGTGTCTTAGTACATAAACAAAACCAGCATCCGAACTACATTGTAATAAGAATAGGATCCCTCCTCTAGACTCAGTGAGAAAAAAAAAGGATCTCTGTTGTTACAAGGATAGGTAAATAAAGAGAATGCAGTGAGCATATACTAATTTTCCACGTGGCATTCACCATACTACTATTGGTGGGCTAGTTGCAAAGCAAATTCCACTATCTATCCCTCCATTATTTTAAGGAATGCATTTTCCCCTTAAAAGAATCACACTTCTAGGTATATTATATATTACCTTTCATTTATTTATTTGGTTTATATATCATCCTCCTGCCAAAAGGCTCAGAGAAGAACACAATAAAAAACAAATCTTATAAAAACAGAAAAAGTATTAGAATAAGAGAGTATAACAAAACAAATTCCCCTCCTCAAATGCCTTAATATTTAAAACAAATACATCCCACCTCACCCAGGCCCATTCCCTGTTTCTACCTAGGAAAGCATCCCCTCCTGTGTCCAAACCCACCTCACTTTCCATCCTCCATTCAGTACTTCCAAAAAAAAATAAGTGTTTCATACTCATATGTACTTCCATCCCTCCCATCTCCCCTACTTCTCACCCAGAGGATTTCCCCTTCCCCTCCCCACCCAAAACTCTTAATGTCCCTTCCAAGCATGTACCTCTCTCTCTCACAGGAGGTGACATGACTGTCCAACCCAGTTCCCTCCCTCCTTCTCAGATGCATAATTGTATTGTCTATGAATTTGTAATGTTATACCTGAAGGGTGGCCAACCTGCTACATGAGTGCCACAAGTGGTTTGGGCAGCCTCTGTGTGTCACACATGGCAGATCAGGGAGGAAACAGGGAAAACAGCAGCAGAGAAAGCAGAAATTAGAAAGCACAGGAGGAGATCTGGCAGCAAGCACAGAATAGGGAGCAGAGAGCAGAGCAAAGTGATCACAGTGGTACTCGGAGAAGGTCTGGGGGTTATTTGTGGCCTGCAAGCCAAAGAGGCATAACTGTTATCTTACTCGCAGTCCCCACTGTTAAAGTTAATCTTATAAAGAAAAATTCTTTTAAAGGAGGGAGTTTGTTCCTCAACACAGAGACTCTAAAATGTTAATATGGTTTCATTTAATTTGCCTACATTTAATTAGCATTTATTTCCAGCCAGTATTACATTTTCATGTTCTAATCTCTCCCCTTTTCTACTACTCTCATCACTAAAGGGAGCCCAAATTCAGGAACATGGTCTGAAATCTATTCTTTCATTTCTTCTAGCCATTTTACCCAGTGTTTTACTGAAAACATTATGTGTGTTGTTGCCCTTCGTGGGCAAAAATAACTGCATCCAGTGAGTGGGGAGAAGGGGAGAGAGAAGAGAGAAAAGAAATGGGAAAGAAACATGGAGGGAGAAAGAAAAGGAGGAAAAAAAGAAAGAGGAGAAAAGAGAGATGAAAGAAAAAGGGGGTGGGGAGGAGGCTAGGTCGCATAGATGATTTATAAGCCCAATCTCTGCCTTGAACAATCTGCTGTAGCAGGGGCAGGAAAGTGATGAAGTCTGGGTATGAGAAGTTTTTTTTTTCCTGGCCATGCGTTTCTTCGTTCCTTCTGCCATGTGTTGCTGTTCTGTCATACGTTGCTGTGCTCCATTCTGGATTGATGACCTCCAGGATGGGCAATCACAAGCGTTTGCTCCCACAACTCCGGGTTGATGCTGAAACTCTTTAGGGACATCTTTAGGGTGTCCTTATACTGCTTCTTTGGTGCACAGTGAGAGCGTATTACATTTGACAGTTTACCATAGAAGATTTTCTTCAGCATGCAAGTGTTCGGCATTCATTCTATTGTGTGCGCCGGGTCAGACCCCGGGTCGCTTTCGTCGCTCTGCATGCGGGCTGTGGCTGGCAGCTCGGGCAGGCCGGGTCAGAGAGGGCGGGCGCCGAGTTAGAATTAGGCACAGACACGTAACGGTTGGTTTTAAGATTGTTTTACTTACACCGAGATGGTCGCGGTGCAGGCTGAGAACTTGCTTGAGTTGCGGTTACAACAGAAAACACGAACACACGTGGAGTTTGCTAGGCTCCACACAGACAAAACTCCGGATGTCCAGGACAAGCGCGCATTAAACTCGTTGATACGTCTTATAGAAGGCTCCGTTCGAAGACGGGAAGAGGTTGGTGGTGGATCAGGCCGCCAAACTCCTCTGAGCGACACACAGGGTTTCTATTACCCTGCCATGCGCACCCAGAGTCCCCACGAGATGGATGCGGAGTCCTCTTCGGCTTGGGCGGAAACTGCTCAACCCTCTTATATGGCTAGCAGGTCAATCGCTAGCCGCCACGTGTGAATAATTTAGAACTAGCCAATTGCGGGGCACGGATTTGCATACGACGAGCGGGAACTCTTTGCACCGTGCATTTCTATGTTGCAAAGAAAATGCACCCTGCAAAGATCGCTGCAAAGTGGCGGGAACACTCCTTTGCACGCGGGTTCTCTGCACAGCAGAACTCCTCCGTGCAATGAAGCTGTAAACCCACGGGGATAATTTGAGTGCCAAAGCACACACAAAAAAATCAGACCTTTGGGTCATGACAGCTATGTGGCTGGCCCATCTTAGCTGTGCCAGTTTCAGTAGAGTGTGAATACTGAGGACAGTTGATCTTCCAAGTACCTTGGTGTCTGGAATCGCATCCTGTCACTTGATCATTGGGTATCTTTCACAGGCAGCACAGGTGGAAGTGGTTTAGTTTCTTGACGTGATGCTGGTAGACAGTCCAGGTTTTGCCGGTGTGTTGCAGGGCACTAAGGTATGCCTGCTCCTTCAAGAGCAGAGGCAGCTTAGCTAGGCAGGGCTCCATAGCTGCAGGTTGCCTTGTCAGTAAGCTAATCAGGGTATTAGCTGGCACCTGTACCCGGTCAGCTGACCAGAAGAAAACAGGGCCCTGGGCATATAAAAGTCCCAGAGCTGGCAGGAGGTTAGTTTTCTGTCAGCAGCCAAGGAGAAGGAGCTCTTGCAGAAATGCTACTCAGAGGTGCTTGGTTGCCTATTCTGCTGCTGGTCAAACTAATGGGCTCTAGGAGCTCCTAAAATATCTGGAGCTAGGAGGCATGCATTGTTGTGGGAGAAGCTAGCCTCCTTAAAAGGGGAAGGTTGTGACCTCCAATGGTATTGTTGTTGTTACGTTATAACCCAGGGGCTTGTATTTACATTGTTATTTGAATCTGGTGGACCAGTATGAGGCTATTTGGGGAGGAGGAGGCCTCATTAGGGCTGAAGTGAGCTCAATGCCAGTGAGGGCACAACACCAGGGCCACAGAGAGGCCAGTGCCACTGAGGGCAAAGCATTAGTGCTGAAATGAGCCCAGTGCCAGTGAGGGCACAATAATAGGGCTGCCGGGAGTGCAGCACCAGAGAGGGCACCATTGCAGGGGGTGGAGAGACCCCAGTGCCAGAGGGTGCTGCTACCAGGGTTGGAGAGACCCCCAGCACCAGAGGGCACCGCTACTGGGTCCAAGGGTCCAGTGATGACAGGAGGCCAAGATAGACTGCAGCCTCATCAAAAGAGACAACATTTAGATACAATCTGTGAGGTATGATAAAGACATGGTTTTGGAGCCACGCATCTAGCCCATAAGGCTTAGAGTATCTCAAGAGGCACTGACTTTGAGTGAGACCCAGCAAGTGATCCAAGATCAGCAGGATCTATGTGGGGTTCAGCAGGACCGTGACCACACAAACTTGTGGGCAGCCTCCCAACTTATTATTTTAAACAACAAGACATGGCAGGAAAGATTAGAAGGCACCCAAAGGGCAGAACAGGCACAGTCACAGAGCTCTAGGGTCATCACAGCCATCCCTGGGGACCCCATGCTGTGACAGGATAGAGGAAGGTCGGGAGAATGATGGCTTTGTAAACCTTCAATTTCGTTGACATTCCGATGCCTCTGCGGTCTGGGACCGAAAACATTCTAACGGTAAGATAAAAATAAAATATTGAATATCAAAACTTAAAATAACATCAGAACTAAGAAAAACATTGTCACTAATAGCCTTCAAAGCGAATATGTTAAAAAAATGTCTTGGCAAATTTGTTTCTTTCATTACTGGGTAATAATAAATATTGTAATAAAAACGGTACTAAACAGTAGACCTGTGCAAAACAGCACCATTTCATTTCAACTTCTGTTTCACTGTTTCAACTGGACAGTATTTCATTACAAGTTTTGTTTTGTTTTGTTTCAAAACCATTGTTCTGTTTCATTTTGTCAAAATTGCTTCACTGTTTTCACATTTTGCCCATAAGCTATAATGGAGAAGCACAAAACTGCCTATAAATGTGTCACTTTTTAGCAGATTTGGATGAAAACAGGTAGAACCTGCTGAGGGCATGAAGCATGCCAAGTTTCAAGGAGATAGGTATAGGGGTTTTGGGGAAACTGCTCCTCAAGCTGCTGACAAGCAAAACTCATGATATGTGTGACTGTGTATGTGTGTTAAGGTGCGCCCTCACTGGTGCTGGGGCCTCTACATGACACAGTAATGTGCTCCAATGAGGCTTCCTCCTCCCCTACAGCCTCATCCCAGTCCACCATTTTAAATGACAACAGGTAATAACTTAGTAAGCAGCACAGTAGCACAAGCAGTATCTCAGGCAGCCAAAGAGTCACAATCAATATTGGAGCAGTCCTTCCTCCCCGCCCCCCACCCTCCTTACTTTCTGTTTCTCTGCAGGCAAGCCCAGCTACTGCTTCAAAACTTTTTCAAAACGTTTTGACTGCCCTCATTTCATTTTGAGGCTGTTTCGAAGCCCTTCATCTCATTTTGATGTTGCTGTTTCAAGCTCGAAACAAGTCAAAACAGTGTCAAAATGAAACAGTCACTGAAATTTCACACAGCCCTACTAAACAGGATTAGAGTAGAAGGTGATGAAAGATGTATACATCTTCTCACTTTTGCTCACAAAATAGGCACTATCCTTGAGTGCTAAAAAGAGGCTTCATTTACAATTTATTGTGAATTTATTTAAAATATACTTCCTAGCTTTTTATCTTCATTTGAGTTTTAATGTACCCCTGATCTTTTTCAGACTTGTTGGTCATTGCCCTTCTCAAAACAAGAAAAAAATATTGGTAATGAGTAGGGGTGTACCAATAGAGATTTTTGGGGACAATATCAATAGCTGATATTTAAGGAGGCATATCGGCCGATACCAATCTGACTTACAATACCAACCTGGCAGCTTGAAGAGCAGTGTCCAGCTGGTAAGTCTGTAATGGTGGAAGGGGAGAAGGGAGGGAAGAGGCATGGGGAGGCATATCAAGGCCCCCCACAGTGAGGGAGGGAGTGGAGCTGGGGCTGCGACAGAGGCTGGGGCAAGCATTGCCTAGCTGGGGTGGTGCAGGCCTGGGACAGAGCCACAGCTCATCCAGGGGACATGGGAAGTGTAGGGCATCTCCTGCTGCTGCATGCTACTCATCCAGGAGCTGCTCATCTGGTGCTCACCTGCTTACCCAGTGGCTCCCAGATATGCAGCGGTAGGAGCCACCGGACAAGTGGGTGAGCATCAGATGAGCCATCAGTCAAGCGGCTTCTAGATGAGCGGCGCACAGCAGCAGGAGTCATTCCCCCCTCCCCCCCAACAGCCCCCCAGTGAGCCGGGGCTCTATCTTATACCCGCCCTGCCCTGGCAGGGCAGCACTTGCCCCAGCCCCAGCCCCTGTCCCAGCCCCAGCCCCATTCCCTCCCTCACTGTGGGGGCCTTAATCTGTCCCCCCCCACACCACTTCCCTTCCTCTCTCCTATTCCACCACAACAGACTTACCAGCTGGACACTGCTCTTCAAGCTGTTGGGCTGTGCTCCTCACTGCTACGTGCTGCACTGCAGATGCAGATGCACGGGCCATTTATTGGCCAAGTTATTGTTCACATCAGATCAATTTCAGATGCAGACAATTTTCTTCATATTGGTGCCAATCTGACATCAGACCGATTTATCAGTGCAGCTCTAGTAATGAGTATCTCTGAATGCCCAAACTTCTGGCACCAAAATGAGGCATGCTTTCTAGTCAATTGTGCATATTTATCATGCTCCTCCTCCTTTTATTACACAAGGTATTAA
Source organism: Alligator mississippiensis (assembly GCF_030867095.1). Classification (NCBI taxonomy): domain Eukaryota; kingdom Metazoa; phylum Chordata; order Crocodylia; family Alligatoridae; genus Alligator; species Alligator mississippiensis. The sequence continues at coordinate 406,650,459 of NC_081824.1, forward strand.
ATAGATAAAAGTGCTGACATTTAAATCGTCATCACACTGCCTTGGAGTCCTCACCTTTCTGAGACCAAATGTGGCATGTTGCACCTCCCAGAGCTATTCTCCCATGCTATTTGTACAATTACCACTCTCCCAGTTGCCATCATTTAACTTTTTTGAGATTATCCTCACAACACTAACTGCTGAAGTCACCTTACTTATTTCTTTATTTGCACATTTCAACTTGGAACAATGCAGTGGCATGCAGAGATACTCTAGCTAGTTTTGAACAAGCTCAGACACCAGAAGTAGCATAGCTGCATTAGGCATTGATGCAGTGCTCTCCCTGGGCTAAATATCCCTGCTGAGAAGCAGGGTGCTGGGCATTTGGGCCACACTTATTTAGCTATAATGTTTATGGTGTCCATGTTAGCCCATTCGTAGCTAGGTCTGATATTTCTATGCAGCACTGCATTGCAATGTACACACAATTTTTGTAGATTAAAGGGCTGCCCATAAAATTAAAACTTGAAGTATAATGAACAAGATGATAACTTAAAAGAAGCATCAGTCTGGTATATAAAAACACTACAGCTATTGCTGAAGCCTATTTATAAATGGCTTTAATGATTTATCATGTATTATACTTTACATCTCTTCAAAATATTATGGACCAAATACCATTTTCATTTACATTCCTGTAGCTCCATTGAAATCTGGAGTTGTGTCACTATTTCATTCTTTTTTAGTCACTGTTCCTAACTCTGAATCTTAGGGCTTTTTCTCAGACTCAGATCTCTTAACTGAGTTTTTCCTTTGAATGCAAGGCTCCATATTTCAGCCTTCCCCAGACCCTCCTTACTTACACATGATCCCTCCCAGTTCCACCTAGCTGAGACCCCTGCTTCAAGACAGTGTGACAGGAAAGAAAAGCACACAAACTTAACAAAGGAATTTCTTATCCATTGTTATTTTATACTTTAAAAAGTCCTGCACAGTCAATATCTTTGCAGAATAACAAGCTCTGGGATTCATTCTCCACCCCAGTCCTCATCATCATTGTCATCTTCTTCTTTTGTATGGCATCAGCTATCAACTTCCAGACCTATGAGCCCTGTTTGCTTTTATCTGTTTTTCCCACTCCAGTCTAATCTAATTCTTCCATAGATCTGAGGTTTTATTAGTGTTTCAGCCTAGATAGAGGCTCCTGCCTCCTCTCTTGCTTGTCTTTCTTTCAGATGGAGATGAACAGACCTTTCATTCATGAAGAGCTGCCCCTTATTAGTCTCTCACCCTTCTTGACTCCAGCATCTTCCCCAAGCAGACTTCAATGTAGAGAATTCACTATTTCATGCCAATGTCTAGTAGTTGAGAGACAATCAGGCTTATTATCAAAAAGGTTTCTCAGAGACAGTCCTTCAGTGAGGGTCAAGCTGCTTTCTTGGACAGGATAATTAGATACATCATAAAAAAACTGCTTTGGACAAGGTTAGGAGTTGTAGTCATTACAGAAGATGGATACCTTAATCTAAAATGGAGGTACAAAACAAAATGGAGCTAGCAATTTGACCCAGACATATCCAATTTTGAAAAAGTACTACTGCAACAAGTAAAATTAGGCCTTATTTGCTTCTTTTGTGTAAGATGTGTTTTGTTCTTATTTAAACACAGTGAAAAGCAGCACATAAAAGGTACTCTGTAAAAAGAAGTGATTTATTCAGAACAGGAATGGTAACTCACAAGCATCTATTTTTTCAGATAGACTTTGCTCAGTTATCTCTCTCTATTCACAACAGTGCCATTTTCTGTCCAAATAGACAGCAGGTTATGTAAAAAAAGAACTACCACAATGTGCTCTATGGTGGTACCTCTTAATGTGCAACACAATAGGGATTGTAAAAGCCTACATGCTACTTAAATAATGTGGGATGCTAAATCCATTTGGTATCACACAGATCAAGCCTGGATGATTAATTACAGATCTAATAGAAAAGGTAAACAATCCATCCTAATTGCAGAGCACTGAGCATACATCTCCTTAATCACAGTGGGATTACAACATCCTACTCTCCACAGGTGTGTAGGTTTGTGTCACCAGCATCTGCTATGAATCAAATGGAGTTATTATTTTCATTCTACAGTATCTAAGTGTGTTGATGAAAATAACTATACAGTATTCAATTTCTGATTGCAAAGAGAGAAAAATAGTTATTTTATATGTAATTTGGACTGCAATATTTCTTTTTGGTTGTGTCTCGTTTGGCAGCATATCTTTCCCAAATATTATCATCAATATGCCATACGCAAAACCACCCTCATCACTGGCACTTAAGCTTATTAACCAATCAGCAATTATACTGTCATTGAAGGATTATAGTAAAGCACAAGTGAATGCCACAATGTGGTTTGGGTTTTTTGTTTGTTTTTTTTAGGGGGAAGGGGTTACCACGCTGTGTCTTTGCTGTTAATAACAAGCCATAAAATAAATAAATTTTGTTTTAAAAAAAATTGTGTGTGTGTGTGTGTGGTGTGTATTGTTTTCTTTTTTAGCTTGAAAGCTGACACTGCTGGAGAGTAATCATTGCTAGTTACCCTGTTAAATGATGCCATTAGACGCATTAAATTTGAAACTTATGTTCCACTCAAAATACAGAGCCTGTGATAATAAAGGATATTATTCATTCAGAGCTTGTCAGCCACATGAGGACATGATGCTGAAGACTATTTGGGGGCTAATATAATTCCCACTGAAATCTAAAGACTAGATCCCATTATGTTCTACAGAAATCACATCTAGCCCTGAGATTTCTTAGAGAGACCACATCAGAGGCAGTTCTGTACTTCAGTGATGACAAAGCACAGGGAAGATCAGTGGCAGTGCTGTCAGTAGTGATGATGGCAGTGGAAGCTGGCCTAGCCTGTCAGGCAACACAGCAACTGCTATTTTTGTGCCCCCTTAACTAAGCACCTGGGATGGTGCCCTGGTCACCCACCACCTTAGCTATGCTACTGGGCCACACAGAGCAAGCATCAATCCAGTCACTCTGCTACCACTTGAAATACGGCTAATTGCCTCATTGTGGTGACCATCTGATTTTGTGTCCCTCTTTGAAAAAGAAAACAATGTGTTGGGTTACTACAATAATGAGGATGAAAACCTAGTAGGGCATGTGTAGACAAAAAGGGGGCCCTAAATCGAAGCGGGGGGGAGGGTTAAACCCACTGCTTCAATTTAAGGCCCTTAAAACCCGCATGTCATGCACACACCATACATTTACCTGCCTCTCCAGTGGCAGGGAGGGGAGGGCGAGCTGCCAGCGGGCAGAGTAGTCTCTGGGCTGTGGGGGGGCCTGGTGCTTCCCTCCACGGGAGAGACAGCACCCCCCCAGGTGGCACCCACCCACAGGCACCTGGCTCAGGCGGTTCCAGGGGGCACCACAGCTGTGGAGGGAAGCACCAAGCCCCCACACAGCTCAGGCAAGCTCCAGGGGAGAAGATGAAGCTCAACACTGTTGTTGGGCAGAGCCTGTCTTCCTGGGCTGCTGCAGGGCTTCCTGCAGAGCCCCTGAGCTGCATGGAGCCCGGTGCTTCACTCCACGGCTGTAGGTGCAGCAAACTAAAACTCCTCAGAGGAGTTTTTGTTTGCTGTACCCTGAGTCATTTAAGGTGCATTACACCACTAAATTTCCTACAGTGGCTGGAATTAATGCTCAATATGCCACTGAGGTGTGCAAACACTGACACCATTAAAGTGGTGCAAAAGCATTTAGCCCGCTTTAAAGTGTCATGTACACACACTCCTTGTTTTGCCTACACACAGCTGTAGACACCTATCACAAAGCCTTATAGTTTACATTGTATTTCAAAAGTTTCCAGTAACTAAGATGGTCCTTGTTAATGCTGCAACAACAACAACAAAATCAACAAAATTCATGGGAAGACATGCAATGTTATTTGGGCTCTGTTTCACATAGCTTCATTGCAGCTGCACATGCTTGCTTCAGGACTGACTTTGATCAAGAGTTTGCTGCTCAAAAATACTACTATTTAGTATATTAAAATTACTGCTTTTTAATCTTAAAATGTATAAAACAGGTATAAAACAGGTGGTAAAATGGTCTTTTGTATAGAAAGGGCATTCTACACAAGAACCTGTCCTAGAACTATAGAAAACTAGGGTTGGAAGGGACCTTAGGGTTGGAGTTTGGAGGTCATCTAGTCCAACCCCCAACTCACTGTCCTGTGAAGCTTTTGCAGACTATGAAAAAACCAAGACATCTCAACATATTTTGTGGGAAAAAAAAGGCATGAAGATAAGGGGAGGTGGGAGGGAAGGGGCAGAATTTATAAGGGCAAGTTCTTGCTTTGGAATGAATGATTTTTGCAATAAATATTTATTTTTTCAAAGTAGAGAAACTTGAGCTGGAGACATTGTGGTGGGGCGGGGTTGGGGGACAGAGAGGAGGGAAGCTTGAGGACAGAATATTCACCCAGGATGTGATAAACCAAGGTTCAAATTTTAGCCCTTCCTAGGTGCCCCACATTTCAAGGGAGTATCCTAACCACTAACTATTCTTTCATTTTGATCCAAATGTTTTTCCTGGAGCTCAGAAAACTTTTCTGATGAAAGTTAAATTGAAGCAGAAATGTTTCCATGACATGTTCTGGTTTCAGCATTTTTTCTATAAACACTATTTTATTTAAAATTCCTAACAGAGATATTTTTGTGTCTGCAATATACAGCAAGAGAACTGATCTTTTCCCCTGTATTACAATCAGCATACCAAACAGTCACTAGTACAAATGACATTTTTAGAGCACTTGTTGCTTATGGGTTTTTGTAGGACATTTATGAAAGCTAAAAACATGTCTACCCAGTTTTGCAATGGGAAAGAAATGCCAATATGCTCAAACAGCTGACCTATGGCTTGTGTTGACAAGGATTGTTCTTCCTTGGATTCCTTAACTTGCCTTCTGATCCAAAGCTCACAGAAATGAATGAGAGAGCTTGATTTCTTGCCTAAGACTCTGATCTCATGCCTATGTGTCTGAGCGGACCTCTACAATTATGCAGAACCCCATGAAAGTCAATGAGAATCTGCAATGTTGTTGGAGTCTACCCATGAAGAGGAGACTGCTGGAACAGAGTCTTATATCCAAGAGATTAGCTCCTTGCTCTCACCTGTCAGAAACCTCATTACCATTAAACCTGACATTTTTTATGCACTTTCATTTATAAATGTAAAAGATGCTATTGTTTTCTACATTAAAGAAAATATGGAAATCATGTCTTTGCCAAAATAGCCAAATTAGCATTTAGGATGTAAGAGATCTAGATAATCTGCCTATCATTCAATGTGACAGTGGGTATAAACTGACTTGGAGAAAGATGATTTTATATGCTGGTTCAGGTTTTTTAGCATTAAAGCATATAAGTAAACATTCTAAAGTCATATTTTAACATAAGAAACTAAATTCAGTTAGGGTTAACTGGTTACTATTCCACAGTTTCAGCTCATGTTGCAATTATTTGTTTTTTCATTCTGTTTCAGGTGAGAGAATATGATGTCTAGTTGTACTTTAAAATTAATCATTTGTGTCAATTTTCTTTTTCTGCTTCATAGCTTCCTAATGACTGGTCACATTGGATGGTATATTCTGTATTTGGAAGACATTGCTTTTCAAACTGTAAAATCCAATATTCAAATCCTTCGTTATGTGGCAACTGCAGTGATGTAAACTTTCCAAAGAAAATGAATCCCTGTTTGTTTTATGTACGAAAGGATGAATGTGTTGGTTCAGGTTGGAGCAAGAGTAGATCCATTTGGCCTCTGCCATGTTACTGCTTCTATATTCATGCTGAAAACCAATGATATCAACCGTATAACCTTTGCATTACAGCATAGGAAACTACAAAATTAAGGTTTGCCATTTCAATTACTCCTGCCACTCCCAATGAACATGTATGACCTTGAACATGTGAGGTCTTTAACCTTTACCAAATTACGAAAACTACTAAAAATCTGAACCTTTTTTAAACCAAATAATACTTAATTGTAAAAATAGACCAAAGATATGCCAATTAATAGGATGTGCCTACTGCAACAAGTACACTTTTTTTTCAAACCTGTTAATCTGGCCTCTGTTATATTTGCATCTGTGTCCACACAGCAGTTTTTCTTCACTCATCAACTGTGTATCAGTACATTCTGAGAATCCCATCTCTAACTGGCTACGAACTTGATTAAAGGTTCTTGTGTAGACAGAGCCTCAGGCTAAGAGGAAAACTGATTTTATGCCAGATTATCATCTCTTTCATCTTCCTCCCTTTTATATATTCCATGCTGTCTTGACCTGCACCTCTTCATTTGCCTTTGCTCTCACTCACATTGAATGACTTGCCATTTATGAAGCATCTGCATGGGTTAAAACAGTTTATTGTTCCAATGGCATCTTTAAATCATGACTGCGGGGTTGGGGGTTAATAATACAATTAATGGCCTTATACTTAAATAAGGTTTTAATACTTTAAAGGAGGATATTAGCTCTCTTTTCTCCCAATCTTCTTTCATTGATGATAACATAACAAAATCAAATCTTAATTGTAAGTACTTACCTTGCACAAAACAGATCAATCTGTTCCATTAAATGTGTCACACTAGAAAAGCAGTGGAGTCTAATTGATTTCAAAGTCATGTGGCACAACTGCCATTATAGTATTTTCCCTAAGAAGGTCTCAATCAATATTCTTGGCACTTTAAAAAAATGTACGCCAAGCTAACTATATTGCTTGGCACCATTTTGTTCATATGTATTAGCGAAAACCTGCCAGTGGAATAGTTTGGTCTATATAAAATGGAACAGGAAAAACATGGGTAACTAAATGTTTATTCTCTCTGGACTCAAGTACTATTGCTTCTGCTTATTTCTTGAATTTTTTTGTAGCCTGGGCTCACAGCACAATCCATCAGTCTTACAAACAGTTGTAATAGTTCTTGGATCAGAGTCTGATGCAGACTTGTATGAGCAGATGCTTATATAAAAGCTAAAATAGGATAGTATTAGAAGGATTAAGTGATTCAGTAAAGTATCTCAGCAAGCTGTAATTCAAGACACAACAGTTCAAATCTTTCATTGCTGTTTTCTTTGATAAAAATGTAGGTTTTAACCTTTTGGGAAGTCTTTTTCTACTATGTCAGCAGCAACTCCAAACCTGTCAGTTCAACAATACTTTACAACTAATGCAGTTCACTTTGTGATGGAGAAGAGAACTGTTATAACCATACCTAGTCTTCTCTAAGAAAGAGGCAAAATACATGTGACCAGTTATATATAGGTCTTGTGTCTTTATAGCTGTGACACAGCTGAAAGAGTTCAATTCCAATGACAGAGTCCAAATACAGTAGACAAAAATAACAAAGTGGAAAGATGGTCTGTGGCACTAGACTGGGCTCAGAAGTTCTAGGTTCAATTCTCTGTTTTTCTACAACCTAGCGGTGAGACCTTTCAAAAGCCGCACAAACCCTATTCCTATCTGTGACATGCAGATGATATAGTTTTCTTTCTCCCACTCTGTTTGCCTTGCCTACTTTGTTTTAAGACCTTTTGAAGTAGGATTTTTCTCTTACTCTATGTATACCTTGTTCTAGAGGTCCTGATCTTTGTTGGAAGTTCGAGGCAATAGAAAATAATAAATAATGGCTACGTGGCATAAAGCAGTGATTCTGAACAGGAGTGCTGTGAGATCCTTTTACGGGTACCATGGGATGCTACACAATATTAGCTCTGTTAAGGGTGCAAAATCCTGCATATGATTGATCAGATAAACCCAGAGATTTCAACTAGGAATCTGGAGTGTCAAAAAGATGCTGACCTGTCATGGTATTTCTGAACTCCTTGAAATAGAAGAACTGCTCTATTTTTTTCTATAGTAAAAAATGAGTGAAATTTTCAAATGTGATGCTAAATTGAGAAAAGTTAGGGAGGGGGTCATTTGAGTCTAAAAAGTTTGAGAACTGCTAGCCTAGTAATAGGATGCCATGTTAAAAGTGAAGAGGCCTGGGTTGTAGTCCTGCTTCTACCATTAGCTCATTATGTGACCCTGGGCAAAAATATACCTTCAGTCAGCATTTGAAAAAGTTGGCTGAAAATGCCAACTGCCTCAGTTTTCCCAGCTGCAAATAGGTATAATGAAACTGTATCTCTCCCCTTTAGCCTCTTGGGCTAGGGACAGACATTCAAAAAGCCTGAGCCTGAATTGATTCAATCTTTGCAGGTTTGTCTAACCTGGCTGGGCTGAACTGGTTTGTAACTGTGCAGACATCCCCTCTGGACTGAAGAAATGCAGGCACATGCTTGGAGTTACTCAGGGTAGAAGCTGGGCAGTGCTAGAACAGCCCTCCCTTTCCTTCCACTGTGCTGATCTGAGAGGGGCACAGCTAGGTCCCAGCAGAAAGCTTTGATTAGGGAGGGGTCCCCCCCTTCCCCCTTGCTGCCCCTGACCAGCCAGGGAGCCAGCAGGGAGTTAAATAGCATTTACTTACACAGCAGGGAGTTGCACGGGGAGTTGATAACAGAGCATTTATCAACGCATCAGCAAAACTTTTCTCATTAGTTCAGGCTCTCTTAAACATCTTTTTCCAAAGAAGGAAAGGAAGGTCGTTACTAGCTATCTGTTGATTAGCTCCAAAAAGCCCTAAGTGGACACTGTCCTGTCTGCCTTAGACAAACACCTCTCAGCATTAGCTAGCATACCACATGCTGGATACAGTCTGTGCTCTGGGAGAGGAGAGGGAGAGATACTTGCTTGAGCAGGGAGTGGGGGTGGGGGTGGGACAGGAGGAATCCAAACAAATACTAAAGACGGTAAGTGTGTTGTTGTCTGATGAAAATACTGGAAGATAAATGGCCATGGCCTGCTTCCTTCTTCCAGGGTTTAATGACAATGCCAATGTGTTTTAGCACTTTATTCATGCATTGCACCCTAAATTCTCATCAAGGACCTGAAATTCAGCTTCTTCACTATTTACTAAAATCAAATAATTTGTCACAAGAGGATGCAGTTTGTAGATTTAATGACATGTTGTGAAAAGCCATCAGACTTTGCAAAATGTTATAATTAACATTTAGCCTATGATAGCCTATGATAATAGAGAAAGCAATCCTACCTTATTTCCTAGAGTATCATAGAATATATTCACTGTTTAAGAAAAACATTGGGATTTAATTTAGATTTCTTTCTCTGCAGCATTTTTTGATATGGTATATTAAGTTATGTAAGTTTATATAGAAAACAGTGTATTGCACCAAAATCTGTTCCTATTAAGTGTAAATCAAGAATAACCCTGTTAAAGTTAACAGAGTTATTCCTGCTTTTTCTTATGCCATTTTGAATCACGACTATTTTACCATGGATTCAGTGCACTTAACTCTGGATTTATTCTGATTTAAAAGATAACAGAGTTTGACCCAATGTATTACATAAACTAAACGTAGTACAGAAAATATGGGACTGATCCACACTCATAGTTTTAATTACTGTGTGACAATGTGGCAAGATTTCCAGAACTCTGTGTAGAATTGCAGAGTGTTTTTATCTGCCTAATGCTAATCATTTAAAGTCTGCATGAAGATTCAGAGTTATTAATCTCTCATTCTGTTTAACTATTAGAGCAAACTAGAATGTAAGAGAGAGACAGGGAGTTTTAGAAGGAACCAAAGGCAGGGCAACAGAGGCTTAAAATAGAAAAACTCAGGAAGAGACAAGCTTAAGAGAAAGGTTAAGTTTTGCTAGTGTTTAGCAATTACAGCAAACAAGGAGTACATGTGGACCATATTGCATGTGTATACGCTGTTTGGAGCAGGATAAGAACTCCACCTGTTTGCTACTTGGTACTTTATTGCTTTTGACAGAGTACAGATTGAAATCCAGCCTGGTAAGAATGTATCAATGGAACAAGAACAGCATATGCATCAGTCATGGCACTTTCCCTAACTACCCTCTTAATGTGCACAAAACACTGTCCTGAAAGGAACAGCTCTCAGATTGGCCTTGGTCTCTAGGTTGAGGCAACTACCATTGCTAATTATCAGCATGTTTTTTTACAAGAATATTTGTCTACTAATAATTTTACTAAGTTTTTCAGTAACAGGCATCAGATAGTCATAGCTTTGACACTTTGCTGTTGTTGTTGTTGTTGCTTTCCCTCAGCTGCCTCTCTTATATTTCTGGTACTGCCTTCTATTTAGTACTTGAAATGTCAAAAGAACTTACCATGAAGTATTTTTATTACTTTGGTGCATGTGGCTGCAATCAGGAAATGTCCAATGTTGAACAATTTGTTTTGTTTTGTTTTGCTTTATTTTTAATGAAAAATAATGAATTATAATCTACCTTCCTCAATGGCATGGTGCAAATTTTGTGTTAAGTATGTGGGTAGGTACTTGTTTTATTCAAATCAAATTCATCATGGCTGCTAATGAAGAGAATTGCAAGTCCTATATTTTTCCAATTTCTCAGTCCTCCATTCAATCGGTCATTCCTTTTGTCTCTCCACTGTTCTGCTTCTTCCCAGTTCTCTCCCTCTCCATTTCCCACCAGCAGCTCTTTCCTTGAAGGCCTTTTCTATTCTAGTTTCCTCTTCCTATGTCTCTTCAATCCTACATGCTCTTCTATATTTCTTAGCAGCTCACTGAGTTTTATCCCTTGCTCCTTTGCTATAGATTTATTTTCCTTCTTTGCGTATTCATTTAGGTAATTTTCCACTGGTAAACTGTTTGTTGAAATATCCCCACATGTTTACTTGGAACCAATAGTAAATATTATATCAGAAAGTATCCCTGGGCCCCTTGCATTACATTGTTATGGTTGTTTCTTAGCAGGAACTATTACAGAGGAGTTTTATATGGAAATGTTACAAGAGGGTACAGTAAGTAAAATAACTTAAGCATCGATTCACAATATCAAATCCAATTACTGGGTCCAAAAATTAACATCTAACCCTGTTTATTTAGGTGTAAATGTATATTCAGATATGGTTTACAGTATGGTAGGGTACAATGGCATTCAACTTCTATAAAAGGCCTGACAGGAAAATGGAATCATTATTCTCTTCATATACTAGTATAATAATTCCCTCATATTCTATTCATGTATCGTCTTCATAGGTTGCTTCATGTAGAAAATCTGTTACAACAAATCAAATCTACGGAATTAACAATAGTCTGACTCTTAAATCCTGTGGAAGTTTCATCACACTGAAAATATATCAAGTGTTCCCCATTATGTAGACTCTATCTTTTTATAGATAAGACTGGTCGGATCAAGGCTGGATTAATGATATCCAATAACCAGGCAGGATATATAATGAGAGTCCTACTTTTGACAGTAATAGACCTAGTATTTCAAGCTGCGTTTGAAACGAGGATTGTGGGATGGCAACAGTACAGAACAGGGGTCTGGGGCAGTCACAATCTGTTCCTTGTATTGCTGCTCTGATCCAGGGCCCTGGCCCTGCGCTGTTACCACTTTGCAATCTGAGCCCCAACCCCAGCTCCAGTCCCACCCATCCACCTATCCTGCTCCCAGATGCTGCTCCCGACATGCCTGTGGCCCCAGCCCATCTGGCCAACTGAGCACGCCCTGTCTGCAGGAGTCCCAAGACAGTCTCCATAGAGATCCTGCTTTCCCCTCCTGCTGCCCCCAGTAGTGTATGTGGGGCAGGCAGGCCTAGTCTGGAAAGGTTCAATTGCCATTCTCTCCCCACCATGCTCACTATGCCAGGCTGGGTGAACATGCTCCCCGCCCCCTACAGCCTGCAACAGCTCACCAAAACTCCCTAAACTGCTCCTCAGCCTAAATAATTGCCCACCCCTGGGCTAAATGGACCATGGCATCTTGCAGAAGGTACAGGAGTGTCTATGGGTGGCTTTCTGGGGCACCTTTCCACAGGGATGGTCTAATTCAGCTGGTCGAACATTTTGCCAGGAAAAAATTTGCAGTGTAGGCTAGATATAAACATTTACAATCCAAGCAGAGGTTCTGCAATCTAATGCAGTAATATTTCACACCTACTATGTACAGGACTGTGGAAGCTGGTCCAATCAGGACCTAGAGGCCCATTTAAACTCATAACAGCAAGAAGCATTCTAGTGATTTTAATCTGTCATGAAAATAGAGTAACCTAAAACTAAACCAGGTTCATTTCTTATTCTTTAAGTTCTGTATAACATTAGAGAAAGCATACCCACCCCACAGAACACAAAGTTCCCCTCAATCTTATTTTACTACCAGTGCAGCAGCCCACACAACAGGATCCACCTGAAGGTTAGAATTCAGACTGAGGAAGATGTTTGTGCCAAAACATCAAGAAAATGTTTTACTGCCATTCCTTTCCCATTTAAAACAATGGAAATCCAGCATAAATGCCCCTGCTCATCACAATGATAGGAGGATGGCATAGAGAGGCAGACTTAAGCTAGAAAGGTCCCAAACCTTTTAGGGTTTACAGATCAAAACCAATACATGGACTAGGGACAGAAATTACACACAAACCAGTATAATTGATCAGAAACTGGTATGAGTGATTAGCAGGGATCCTAGTTTTCTCTGATAAAAAAAATAAAATGAAACACCACTATATATACTACTACTAATATATATATTAGTTCTGTTTCATTTTTATCACAGAAAAAATTGATTTTGGGTTACTTTTTTTAATCCAAACCTGGGGATTTTTTTTATCAGAGAAAACCAGGACCCTGGTGATCAGAAACTGGTTCTGTAACACAACAGGTGTTCAGTTCAAGCCAGTTTAAGAAAAACCTAGATAGATGTAGTATCAGACTTAAGTGATTTAGGTTAAATCAGTTTATTAAACTTCTGTCCCAAATCCCCTCTAGATTCATATTCATTCACAGTCCCCCAGCATCCCAAGAAACCCCTCCCCTGCCAACCCCTTCTCAGTAGATGGGCCTGCTTTGCCCATCTTTGGAGTAGCTGTCTGCTCCAGCACAGCAGGGAGGCATTCTCTAGTGCCCCCTGGCTTCTGGCCTGGGCCATTGCAGGCATGTGGCTGCATTTCCTGAATCAAAAGTGAATGTCTGTTCACTTGCTTATTGGTTCAGTCTATACAGTTTAAATTAACCTGTGCAGATTGAATCAATTCAACCTCAGGCTTTTTGACTGTTCATACTTAACCATTATGTTTATACCAAAAGGCAGTCCAAATAGACTATGGAACACCAGTGACATTTGCTACCACTCAATCGCCAGGCAAGCTAATATATACGGTTTCAATATGATGATTTTAAGCAGACTTATACTATCTAACCCATCCCTCTTCTTTTTAAGACCACTAAAAATTAGACTTATAAAGCACTGCACACTCTTATGATGCTATTAAAAAATAAACTTCAACCAAAAAAAAAAACATTAAGCAAGGTTTATCTTCAAACTGAGTGCAGTCTTCCTTCTAAAACCTTGGATGCCTCAATTTAGAGACTGAGTATCCTAGTTTTTTATCAGTAAATTGAGGCATCCTAGGTTTTAGTAGGCTGCACTCAATTTGGGATATAAGCTGCTCAATGTTATTTGTTTAGGATTATAGGCCTGACTCTCCTCCTGCTTACACAGGCATTTTCCCCAGGACCATCAATGCACATGGTACTCTTAAAAACAAACAAACAAACAAACAAAATCGCCACTGTGAGTATCTCAATTAGACACTTTCAATCCATAGATACCAGCTATGTTCTTCTTTGTTTAATTCCCTCCACCCTCCCCTTTCTTTCTATAAGTTGCAACTTAAAGATTTGTTTAAGAAATTATCTGCGGAGTGGGCATATCTACACAAGTCACTACTGCACAGTAGCAACAAGCTACTGCTCAGTAACATTGGCAGGAACTAACCATGATGCAATACTACTACACAGTAGTGATGAGCTACTGCACAGTTGTATCTTTAAATTAAAGTGCAGGGATGCTACTGCACAGTACTTGGTGATGAAAGTACTAAATGACTGAGCAGTAGCAACTGCACAGTACTCTGGTTGTGTAGATGCGGCTACTGTGTTATCATATCAATTGTGTGCAAGCTAGAAATTTAAGCCTTCCCTAGGAAAAAAAAATATTTATTTGAAACCCTTATTGTTACACTCTATTGTAGAGGCAGGGGTTAAAAACATTACTTTTCCCAAATCCATTCCTAAATAAATCAAGCAAACAACTCACCTTATTGAGCACCATAGGGAAATAAATATAGGGAATCATAAGTACTTACCTAGTTTGTATGCATGACTCACTGTCTTGTGGCAAAAATCAATTCACCTCTTTAAAAAGGCCCCCTTGGGGATAGAACAATACAGAGCTCTAATGGCTTACTGTCCTGTGTGCCTTTGTCTGATGACAAACAGAACTAGAATTGACAACAGAGAAGCACGGTCATGAGCTAAAATGATTCATGTGTTGTGATTCCCCCTCTTACCTCCCTCCCCCAACCTGAGATACCATGGGCCTGTTTTACAAAACTGCACAGAGGCAACAGTACATGCAATTTATGCATATACCTGATCACATTACATGTATATCTAGCATTTATATTCACAAATAGTCACTTTTCTCTGTTTTCTTATATGTACAAATACTTCCCAAAAATCACCTTTATGTAATTGCTATGTGCAATATTGAGAAACACAAGAAAGATAAAAATATAGAGAAAACAGAATTGCAAGAAACCATCAGGCCATCAAGTCCAGGCTACTGCAATCAGACAGTCATATAATATATATCAAATCTAAAAGGTCCACAAGAACATAAAGCCTGCCTTTTCCCCTCATGCCTCAATACCACTAGCCACAAAATACCTGCTAATATCTTATAACAGACTTAAGACAGTCAGTACAAAGACAAAAAAACCTTAAAAAAAACAATACAGCAGACCAAAGTCACTACCAATGCCTTGGGCTTCCCTACAGTAGGAATTTGTTAGGTGAAATATGTCCAGAAGATCATAAATCCAGATCATCAAAAGTGACTCATTCCCCACACTACAGAGGAAGGTAAAAAACCCAAGAGTACTTACCAATCTGACCAGTTCCTTCCTGATATAAAATGTCACAATCTGTTTTAGCCCTCAGCATACAAACAAATACACCAGCCAAATCAGTGAGACATTTCTGAGTACCTTTAGCATCACTAGCATACCCCTCCAAGGATCCCATCTCTTGCCATGGTCAATTTCTGATGCTTCAAAAGAAAAAGGCAAAATATCAAGTTGTGTTTCAACATGGGGAAAGGGAAAATTCCTTCTTGACACCTACAAGTAACCAGCAGAAGCCCTGAAGCCTGGGATAAATCAATTAAATTCCATATATACAGTGCAACAAATAAAAGTGTATTGAGTGGAAGCATAAGAATATAAGTGTCATAATGAATCAGACTAGGATCAATCATAAGAAGGACCACAACAAGCCCATGTAACTGAGTATTCTGTCTCCAATAGTGGCAGTAGCAGATGCTTTACAGCAGGGGTCAACAAGCTTTTATTTTCAACTCAGCTTTCTGCTGTGAGCTGAAAATCTCCAGCCACTGGAGAATTCAAGTCACTTGTGCTTACCCTTCTTGTAGATACCCCACGATCATTGGATTAGGGATGACAGAGGATGACAGACAATATATCCTTTATGATTCTCTGTGATAGCTCTTAGTGGACCTGTCCTTAATTATTTTTTCTGTTCCCTTTTTGAACCTGGTTCATCATTGTCAGCCTTCTCTGTACCTTTTCTAATTCCATTTACATCCTTTTAAAACATAGATTATTAATATTTATATTAATAAGGGGAACTTCAGATTTTAGAATAATAAACAGACATTTTAAAGTATTTTTGCAATTACATATTGCCAAAAACAAGACATATAGGTTAGGGACAGACATTGCACATAAACCAGTTTAAATGATCAGCAATTGGTTTGAACCTGTAACAGAACAGATGTTCAGTATAGATAAACCAATTTGAAAATGGCTGAAACCAGTTTGAGATATACCTGGTTGAATGTAGTATCAGATTTAATTGATTTAGGTCAAACCAGTTTATGCAATGTCTGTCCCAGACCCTTGCTGGTTTAAGATTAACCAGACTCCACCAGCATCCTGCTATGCTTTCTAGGCTGGGCGGGGTTCTCTGCTCCACAGCTGGACTGGCCCCTCCCCTCTGCTCCCTGGCTGGAGCTCGGCAGACTTGCAGGCACAGAGCATATGCCTGGCTTCTCCCTGCTAAGCAGGGATCCTTCCCTCCACTCCTCTGCCTTGCACAGACACCTCAGCATTAGCTAGCAGACCATACCCTGACTACAGTCTGTGCTGCAGGAGAGGACAAAGGCAAAGAGGCTTTTTGGAACTAATCAACAGGTAACTTAATGTCCTTTTTTGGAAAAGCTGTTTAAGAAGAGCTCCATTAATTAATGGAGAGAGGCTTTGTTCTCTTAATGGGTTCATAAACACTGAGTTAGGGGTGATAAACATTCCCTGCTGGGCAGCTCAAGAGTGGGGAGTAATAATCAGAGCGTCCTGCCTTGGCCTGCTCAGTTCAGCCTTTGGAAGTAAAGGGAGGGCTGCTCTAGTGGCCTCCCACTTCTAGCCTGAGCCACTGCAAGAATGTGCCTGAATTTTTTCAGTCCAAAGGGTATGTCTGTACACTTACAAAATGATTTAGCCTAGCCACATTAGACTACCCTGTAAAGATCCATTTAGGCTCAGGCTTTTTGAATGTCTGTCCCTAGCCATAGGGTCTGATACTCCAACATTATATCTACATACTCTAACACTTTATAGTTAAGTACAGACAGTCAAAAAGTCTGAGGCTGAATCAATCTTCACAAGTTGGTCTAAACTATGTAGATTAAAACAATAAGCAAGTGAACTAGCATTCACTTTTGATTCTAGCCACATGCCTGCAGTGACCTAGGCCAGAAGCTAGGAGGTGCTAAAGCACAACTCCCTGCTCAGCCAGGGCTAGCCTGCCCAACTTCCAAGGGGGGATTTGTGAGGGAGGTACAAAGCATCCAGGGATGCTGGGGAAGTGTGAGTGAACTTGAATCTGGAGGGGATCTGGGACAGAAGCTCAATAAACTGATTTAACCTAAATCACTTAAGTCTGATTCTACATCCTTCCAAGGTTATCTTAAACTAATTTGGCCAAACATAAAGGGCATATATAGACATGCTCTAGGAGGTGGGAAGGAGGTGCTTTAATTAGCACAGCTCTGAGAGCCACCCCAATTAAAATGCCTGGAGTGTCATGTGTTTGGGCATCCCCATGCTGAAAAATGGCAGCTAGGTGTTCTGATCAGCTGGGTGTTAAAGATCAAACAATTGTTAAAGTGCTCTGCCACCATTTTTCAGCATGGGGATGTAGATACATGTGATGCTGGAGCCTGCTGGATCATGGTAATTACTACACTCCAACAGACTCTATTAATTGAGTCTGCTCTGTTGCACTATAATTACAGTGTGTCACAGCAGCCTCTCTGCATATGTGCAGGAGCCCAAAGTGGTTTATGTGCACTGAACTTCTGTTGTGTTACAGATTTGAACCAGGTTGTGATCACTTATACCAGTTTATGTGTAATTTCTGCCCCTAGGCTATATCTAAATATTTATTTATAGCTTTGCAAAGTGGATGTGAAAATCCACTAAACCAATACTGCAGCATTGTATGTATGATTGACATTTGGTTTGCATAGGTGGTGCTGGGTAGTGAGGTCAATCATAATGACTAAACATTGCATATAACATTTTCAACAACAAAGTTTTCAACAAACTTTGAAAATTACTACTTTGAAAGGTGTTGGTGGGGGCAGAAAAAACAAAATAAACTAAGTGATAAAACCTCTTCTAAGCACCCTCCATTGGCATGTGCTTAATTGGATTATCAGAATGCCTGGTGGCCCAACCTAATTTAGCAGCAATAGAAGCAGCAGCTGGGAAAATCTGCACTAGGGAGAGGGAATTAAAAGTGTATTTGAAACACTCACAGTAAAATCTCCCAGAAGTTCCAAATAATTTCTTAGTCTTGCAAATGTTACTACCAAACATAGGATTGATATTATGATTCTAGCAGAATTACTCATGACAACATGTTCTGTACTCAGTAGGAGCATCTACATGTGAATTAAGGTGCTTTTCCTAATGCACATTACATTTAGTACCTCCCATGTGAGGTACTAAACAAATGCGCATTAGGCTTCTTTAATGTGCAGTAATGAATGTGCACAATTTTTAAGTGTTGCTTAATGCACAGTAGCTTATCTTACTGCACATTAGCATAATAGCACAGGTTTTTACGTGATGCTTTAATGTACGGTATAATAGCCTTCTGCATATTAAAGCATATGTGTAGATGGGCCCAGGAGTAAATCATACCCTCATTTTCTGTGATATTTACCCCACTCAAAGTCCTCATCACAGTTCCAGAGAGGTGGATAGTGGTTAAGAAAGAAGACCTATATATTTAGCTGTTGCTTCTGCTGATGCCTCCACCAAGTGCTTTCTTTTCCCCTTACTGTGTGATTGTCCTGCTAACCAGGCCTTGCAGAAAAGTGTCTCAAATCAAGTAGAATCATTAAAGGTGTAAATTCTCTACACACACACCCCCTCCTCTTCCCCCCCCCCCCCGTGCTTTTCCCCAACTCATTCATCTCAGTATGTCCTGACAGTTCCCTAGGATCACATTCGTTCAAATAAGGTTAAGGTGTGAACTTCAAAGTCTAGTTGGAACAATTTAAATGCTAAGCTGCCCAGGCAATTTATTTTTCTCTTGTGTTTCTTTGGGGCTTTTTTTAATTCTCACACACACACACACACACACACACACACACACACACACACACACACAGAGTTCAGAGTGTTTAAACATAGTTGCCTAAAGGTGGGCCTCATACAAATATTTATTCAGTCCTTGATTTTTTCAGAATTTCTAAGCTCTAGTGACTGTATTGTGCACTCAGAATCTCTGAAATCCAAGTCTCGTTTAGGCCCTAATTCAAGAATGCACCATTAAAACAACAACAAAACTAAAAGCAACAGAGGTGCTTCTTATATGTGGGTGAGTCTTACCGAAGTCAGGAAGACTTAAGTATCTGCTTAGACAGCTGCTATGTGCTCTCCCACCTAAAAGTCTGTCTTCATTACTTAAATATAGACTCAAGGCTAAATTCTGATCCAGTCAATTAACCTATTGAATAAAGTGAAGTAGTGGGCAATTTTTAAAACATTTTCCTATGTTCACATGCTCATATACAGACTGGGGAATGGCTGGCTAGGATACAATACTGCAGAAAAGGACCTTGGGGTTATGGAGAATCATAAGCTGAATATGAGCCAACAGTGAGCAAATGTTGTAAAAAAGGTGAACAGCATGTATGGCTGTATTCAGAGAACTATCAGTTGCAAATCAAGGGAAATAATTATACTGCTGTATTTGGCACTGGTGTGGCCCCACCTGTAGTAATGTGTCCACTTTTGGATACTTCACTTCAAGAAAGATATAGACAAATCAGAAAAAGTCTACGGAGAGCAATACAAATGATTAGAGATCTGCGAAACATGATTTATGAGGAAAGGCTGAAAGAACAAGGATTATTTAATCTGGAGAAAAGATTGAGGTGGGTATTTGATAACTGGAGGATGCTTATAAATAGAATAAAGCTAACCTATTCTTTGTTGGGTGTGGGGAAAGGACAAGGAGCAATTAATGGTTTTAAATTACAGCACAGGAAATTTAGATTGGTGATTAGGTGCTTCAGCTACCTAAGAGAGTGGGTCTGCACTGGAACAGGTGGCTCAGTGAGTCCATGTAATCTTAATCCTTGTAAATTTTTAAAAGAAGTTAAGCAAATATTTGTCTGGAATAGTTTATTCTGGGATGATCCTACCTTGAGCAGGACTAGATGACCTTCTAAAGTGTTTTCCAATCTTACTTTTCTATGATTCTGTGTTTACCTGCATTGTGTTAAATAACTAACTGATAGAATCTGTTATACAGCACCCATCCTAGAAAGAATCTGTATGAAATATTGTTTACTTTAAAGTATTTCAGGTTTCAGTTCAAATTATAAATTAAGATCAAGTAACTCTTTCTAAGGCTAGCTAGTAATAGAGTTTCCTTATACATCTCACTGATTTTAAATATTGATAGATGTCAGATCTTCTATCATGTTTCGTAACATTAAACTAATCTACCTTTGCAAATGTATTTTCATTAACTTTTTTATGTCAGCCATCTCAATAGTCTAATATTCTAGAAGAAAAAAATAATTAGTGCCAACTAAAAATCCTTCAAAAAAACCAAGTCCAAATCAAGTGAATACCTATAGGGCCAGAAAGTTATATGCGGGAAATATATCTTTTCCACTTCATTTTATAAACAAAAAACACTAAATAGTGTCCTAAGAACACAAGGTACAGTAAAAGCTCTGTTATCCAGCACCTTACAAGCCAGCATGTTCTGTTAACCGGCATGCTGGCTTGTAAGGTTACGTGAAACCAGAAGTGCCTGCCGAGCCCCCACAGCCTGGGGGAAAGCAGCCTGCGCTGCTGAGCCCCAATGGCCTGGAGCATAGCTGGCTGCACAGGGCCCACCTCCCTGTCCTGTGGGGCCCGCAGGGCCCACGGGAGGGTAGGCTATGCCGCAGGAGAGTCAGCAATGCTGCAGGAGGGGCAGCAATGCTCCAGACGCAGCGGGAGAAGTGGCGGCCCCGAACAGGCAAGAATGCCTATTTGGGCCGCTCAATTAACTGGCATATTTTGTTATCTGGCATCCCCCATTCCCGGGGGATGACAGATAACAGAGCTTTTACTGTATATAACAATTGTTTGCCTAAAATACCCTTCCTTTTGGCAAAGAATGACTGAATATAAAGATGTGGCAGACTAGCCGCATTATCTGGCATGCCGGGCTCGGAGGAGGGCAATTCTGATTGGTGGAGTATTTCCACTAATCCGGTGGTAGTGGGGAGAGGCTTGCTCCACCCCTGCCTGGAGGGCAGTAGGGAGCAAAGAGCCCTGGACTTGATTGAGAACTGTACCTTGTAGGTCCAGCAGACTTCTGGGGCACAGCCTCTAGAGAGAATAAAAGGACAGTGTGCTGAGCACTCAAGGCAGACACATCGAGGGATTCAAGAAGAGCAGGGCCTAGAAGATCTGGGGGCAGCTGCCCAGCGGGCAATCACACAGAAGAACCCCTGAAGATGCCACTCAGGGATTCAAGCAGTGGGATACTCCAGCAGTGCACAACTTGGTGCACAGAGCCTCTTCCCTGAGATTGGTTCGAGACTGCTCAGGCCACCTTGTGGTGCACAGTCTGGTGCATAGAGCCTTAGCCCTGGGAGTGGTTTGAGACCACTCAGGCCACGTTGTGGTCACAACCCGGTACATAGTCTCGGCCCTGGGAATTCATAGATTCATAGATGTTAGGTAGGAAGGGACCTCAATAGATCATCAAGTCCGACCCCCTGCATAAGCAGGAAAGAGTGCTGGGTCTAGATGACCCCAGCTAGATACTCGTCTAACCTCCTCTTGGAGACCCCCAGGGTAGGGGAGAGCACCACCTCCCTTGGGAGCCCGTTCCAGACCTCGGCCACTCGAACTGTGAAGAAGTTCTTCCTTATGTCCAGTCTAAATCTGCTCTCTACTACCTTGTGGCCATTGTTTCTTGTAACCCCCGGGGGCGCCTTGGTGAATAAATCCTCACCAATTCCCTTCTGTGTCCCCGTGATGAACTTATAGGCAGCCACAAGGTCGCCTCTCAACCTTCTCTTGCGGAGGCTGAAAAGGTCCAGGTTCTCTAGTCTCTCCTCGTAGGGCTTGGTCTGCAGGCCCTTGACCATACGAGTTGCCCTTCCCTGGACCCTCTCCAGGTTATCCGCATCCTTCTTGAAGTGTGGCGCCCAGAATTGCACGCAGTACTCCAACTGCGGTCTGACCAGCGCCCTATAGAGGGGAAGTATCACCTCCCTGGACCTATTCATCATGCATCTGCTGATGCACGATAAAGTGCCATTGGCTTTTTTGATGGCTTCCTCACACTGCCGGCTCATGTTCATCTTGGAGTCCACTAGGACTCCAAGATCCCTTTCCACCTCTGTGTCACCCAGCAGGTCATTCCCTAGGCAGTAGGTGTGCTGGACATTTTTCCTCCCTAGGTGCAGCACTTTGCATTTCTCCTTGTTGAACTGCATCCTGTTGTTTTCTGCCCACTTGTCCAACCTATCCAGGTCTGCCTGCAGCTGTTCCCTGCCCTCCGGCGTGTCCACTTCTCCCCATAGCTTTGTGTCATCTGCAAACTTGGACAGAGTACATTTCACTCCCACGTCCAAATCCCTGATGAAGACATTAAAGAGTATCGGTCCAAGGAACGAACCCTGCGGGACCCCACTGCCCACACCCTTCCAGGTCGAGACCGACCCATCTACCACGACTCTTTGGGTGCGACCCTCTAGCCAATTCACCACCCACCGGACTGTGCAGTCATCCACATCACAGCCTCTTAACTTGTTCACCAGTATGGGGTGGGATACTGTATCGAAGGCCTTCCTGAAGTCTAAGTATACGACATCCACCCCTCCTCCTGTGTCCAGGTGTTTCGTAACCTGGTCATAGAAAGAGACTAGGTTGGTCAGGCACGATCTGCCCACCACAAACCCGTGCTGGTTTCCCCTCAGCATAATTTGCCCTGCCGGGCTCTCACAAATGTGAGCCTTGATAATTTTTTCAAAGACTTTACCAAGGATGGAGGTGAGACTGACCGGCCTATAGTTGCCTGGGTCCTCCTTCCTCCCCTTTTTGAAAATGGGGACCACATTAGCCCTTTTCCAGTCCTCCGGGACTTGGCCCATGCACCACGAGCATTCGAATATTCCCGCCAGTGGCTCTGCAATGATGTTGGCCAGTGCCTTCAGCACCCTCGGATGGAGCCCATCCGGGCCTGCCGACTTAAAGGCATCCAGTTCTTCCAAGTGACTCTGCACCACCTCAGGATCTACGTATGGAAGTCTGGCACCTTGCTGCTGCCTCTCTACAACCCCAGTGAGAGACTTGTCGTGCCCCTCACTTAGGAACACTGAGGCAAAGAACTCGTTGAGGAGTTCAGCCTTGTCCCCCCTATCTGTCACCAATTGTTTCTGCCCATTTAGCAGCGGTCCTATTCCTCCCTGGGCCTTCCTTTTACTCCCAATATATCTAAAAAACAATTTCTTGTTGTCCTTTACTTGGGTTGCCATCCTCAGCTCCATGGTAGCTTTGACCCGCCTAACTGCCTCCCTACAAGCACGAGCAGAGGAGGTATATTCATCTTTAATGATCTCACCCTGTTTCCACTTTTTATGCGCTCCCCTTTTGGCCCTTAGGCTGCCCTGGATTTCTCTGGTCAGCCATGGAAGCCTCCTGGCCCCTTTCCCTCTTTTGCCTCGCCTGGGGATCGTCTTGCTTTGTGCCCGAAGGATCGTTTCCTTTTAGGCACAGCCACCCTTCTTGGGCACCCATCCCATCAAAACTCCTACTCTGCAGTGCTTCCTTGACTAATCGCCTGAGTGCATTGAGATCAGCTTTCCTAAAGTCTAGCACTTTCACCCTACTAGTTACCTTACCCACTCGCCGTCTTATGTTGAATTCTATTATAAGGTGATCACTGTCTCCCAGATAGCTACCGATCTGGAGGTCCCCTATCATGTCATCTCCCGTTGCCAATACCAGATCCAGTATGGCATTCCCCCTAGTAGGACCATGCACCTCCTGTGTCAGGTGGAGGTCCTGTACACAAGTTAGAAACCTGCGTGAGCGATGGGACCTTGCTGTCTGGGTCTCCCAGCAGATGTCCGGGTAGTTTAGGTCCCCCCTGACTACCGCCTCTTTAGCTTTTATGGTCTCCGAGAGTTGCCTCAGGAGCCCCGCATCTATTTCTTCCCCTTGGTGTGGGGGTCTGTAACAGACCCCTACCACCAAATCCCTTTCTCCTTGCCCCCCATGTAGCCTAACCCACAATCCTTCTACTTCCTCAACCTCAGATTCTGTCTTGATGAGGGTTGATGTGTATTGCTCACTGACATAAAGTGCAACCCCCCCCCTTTCTTCCCCGACCTGTCCTTTCTATACAATCTATAGCCCTCAATATGTACCGCCCAGTCATGGGATGAATCCCACCAGGTCTCTGTTAGCCCCACTAAGTCATAGGTGTTTAGTGCAAGCAGGAGTGCTAGTTCATCCTGCTTGTTCCCCATGCTCCTAGCATTAGTATATAGGCACTTGAGCCCTGCGACTGGTGCCTTTGCTGCCCCCCCGCTCTGAGTCCCATGGGGCCCATTGTTTCTTACCTTCTTGTTTCTTACCTGTTCTGTAGTGCTGGCCTCCCCATGACTTCCAGTTTCCCAATGTTCTCCTTCTTCAGGCTGGGCTGTCCTTGTGGGTGCCACATGGTTTGGTGGTCCACAGCTTCCCCTGCCCTCGTACTCCCCTCCCCCTGACGAGCCTAGTTTAAAGCCCACCGGAGGAGATCCGCCAACCTAGTAGAAAACACACGCTTACCTTTGGGGGACAGGTGAAGCCCATCCCAGCTGAGCATGTCCCTCGTCGTGATGTGCGGGTCATTGTCCAGGAAGCCGAAGCCTGCCTCGAGACACCACTGCTGAAGCCGCCAGTTGGTCTCTCTGATGCAGTTCTCCTGCCGTCTTCCTCGTCCGGTCACTGGTAGGATGGAAGAGAAAACCACCTGGGCACCGAACTCCTTCAGCACGCCACCCAGAGCACAGTAGTCCGCCATCAGGTGATCGGGGGTTCTCCTGGCCGCATCATAAGTACCCACATGGACTAGGACCATGGGGTAATAATCGGTGGGCTTGATCCTGGCCTGGATTACCTCCGTCACATCCCGAATCTTTGCTCCAGGTAGGCAGCATACCTCTCGCGCCGAGGGGTCCTGGCGACAGATGGGTCCTTCCGTACCTCTCAGGATGGAGTCTCCTATGACGAGCACTCGTCGCCTCCTCCTCTGGGTCATCGTGGATCTCTTGATCTGTTTGGAGTGTGAAGAACGTGGTGTTTCTTCTTGCCCAAGGGTTTCCTCCTCCCCTTCCGTCTCCTGCAGGGTCGCCAGGGCCTCGTACCTGTTCACCAGTCGGACTGGAGAAGCTGGTACCGGTTCGCTGCATGCCGCTCCGGTCCTGGCTGTGACTGTCTGCCACTCGGCTGTGGAGGGTATTCCCCGGGGTGCTTCTTCCTTTGGTGCCTGGGCCTGCAGGGAAAGAAAATAACTATCAATTTCATCCTCCACCTCCCTGATCCCCCTCAGCCTGCTAACCTCCTCCCGGAGCTCCCTCACCTGCGCCTCCAGAGCCCTAAGACGGGCACCTGCCGGACAGGTGTGGGGGCACCCAATCTCTGCCCCCCCCCAGCCCTGCTGGGGATACCCCACAAGCCAGGAGGTAGGGGGACACCGGCTCCCCCATGGGCTCGGTCTGGGTGGAGGCCTCAGACCTGCCCCAAGTAGCCTTGCCCCCCTGGGCAGAGGCCCTAGCAGCCCTCCTCGTAGACACCATTCTGCAAGCTGCTGTTTGTAGACCTGCGCGGTGTCTACGCCCTACCCCTATAGGAGTTCCACTCCTGGCCCTCCTGGCCCGCCCTCCGGCGCGAACGCCCGCGCAAACGCCGGTGTGCTCTTACAGAGCGCGTCTGTTTGCACGCTCTGTTCGCGCCGCGCGGCTCGGGAGCGCGGCTCCCTACCGGCTCAGCTATATGGGACCCGGGGGGCTTCATCTCCAGATCCGGCTCAGCTGTGCCGGGTCCCTCCGCCCCACTTACCTTCGGGGGATCAGCTGCTGCTGCCCCCGCTGCCGATTCCTCTGTTGTTGCTGCTGCCGCCGCCGCCTCCGGTCAGTTGATTGGTAAGAAGGGCACACGTGTGTGCGGGACACACGTGTGCTGCCTCCTATCCTTCCCAATGCTGGTTCCCGAGTGCTGGGAACTATGTCACTCCGTGGCTTTAAAGCCCGCGGTTTGAATTACCCGCCCTGCTCCAACGGCCAATCAGGCGCCCCGGTCTACCCAGAAGTGCCTGCCGGCAGTTCTGCCCCTATGCTCCCCCGCTGGGGGGATCCGCTGCCACAGGAGCCTGCTCCCCCAAGGGTTAGCCCCGGGGGTGCCCCCTAGCCTGGGGGGACAGTCCCCTTCCTAGCCCTCCCTGTTTGCGCGCTCTGTTCGCACCGCGCGGCTCGGGAGCGCGGCTCCCTACCGGCTCAGCTATATGGGACCCGGGGGCTTCCCCTCCGGATCCGGCTCAGCTGTGCCGGGTCCCTCTGCCCCACTTACCTTCGGGGGATCAGCTGCTGCTGCTGCCCCCGCTGCCGATTCCTCTGTTGCTGCTGCCGCCGCCGCCTCCAGTCAGTTGGTTGGTAAGAAGGGCACACGTGCGTGCGGGACACACGTGTGCTGCCTCCTCTCCTTCCCGCTGCTGGTTCCCGTTATTCAGTTATTTTGTTCGTTATTTTATTCGTTAATCAGTTAGTTGTTCGTTATTTGTTCATTATTTTATTAGTTAATCAGTTATTTTGGAGTATTGCTTATTGTCTATCCTTTGTAAATATGTATTCTCATATTTCAGGTGTATTTTTATAATTGCTTAGCAGAGTTCAGGTTTGTGATTCCAGCATGAGGCTGGGTAGCCAAAGCTGGGAACATGGCTCAGCAGAGCTAAAACAGCCCACCCCACCCCACTTTGTGCCCAGAGTGGAGCACGGGGCCAGCGAGAAAGCCCCAGGCACAAGGCCAGGCAGGCATAGCCAGGAGCATGGCCCGGCTCAGCTGAAAGGGGCCTTGGTGCCCAGAGCAGAGCACAGGACCATGGGGAAACCCCAGCATGAGGCCAGGAAATGGAAGCAGCGATGTGGCTCAGCCTTGGTGCCCAGGATGGGGCACCAGGCCATGAGAGGAGCCAGAGGCTCTGCTGGAGGGAGGCTGTGATGGAGCTGATGACCAGGAGATGAGCCCCGACTGCCCCAGAGAGGGGAAAGTGAGTTGCTGGGGAAAGCAGGTCCCATGGGGGAGGTGATTTCTGGGGGAAGAGGACCCAACTGGGGAGCCAGTGAGTAAAGGCCCTAGTCCCAGCACTGGCCCAGGAGAAAGGGCACTAGACTCCTATTGTTGCTGTCAAGAGTTTTGCTAGGGCCCGTGATCTCTGAGGAAGGGGACCCTAGCTTCCAGTGTGCCTATGCTTCCAGAATAGGGTGGGTATAAACCTAATATTTTGGATGTTGCTTTGTATATTTTGTATACCATTTCTAACTAGATTGTTTATTGTTATGTCTTATCATATATATATATATCTATTCTTGATTAGTTGCTACTTTTCCTATGTGCAAACTTACCCTTCCACTCCCATATTCAGTTTACTGTCCTATTGGGTTCCTGGTTATTCATCTCCTGTGTTGACTTGCCTGTGCTTACCTATTTCAGGATCCATCACTCCTCTGTGCCTGGGGTGACTAGAGGACTCACCTTGTTTGTTGCTTATAGGATTCTCCTATCGGGTGTTGGTGCCGGGTGTGACACCGCAGCGGAGGGTCAGTTCCCAGACCATCAGTTATTTTGGAGTATTGCTTATTGTCTATCCTTTGTAAATATGTATTCTCATATTTCAGGTGTATTTTTATAATTATATTATCAATCAATACATTTTATGTACTTAAGTAACATTTGCCGGGCCTGGCTCTATAGAGGATAGAGGAATCTAAACCCAAGTGACAGCCTCCCTCTCGCAGCATTATTGCCTGTCCACTTATCCCATCTAACTGAGGATGGGGCACACTCTTGGATGTACCCGGGTTACAAAGAGAAGATCTAGTCTGTATACTAAGGAATCCTGAGATAGCAACTGCAGGGAGAGTTTAGTCTAAGATTTTGCTGAAACAAAATGGTAGGTGTGGTGTTAGACTGTATTAGCTAGATCAAACAAATGCCATATTTGCTTTGTCTTCACTAGGAATTTAGAAGACAACAGTTATATAGAACTAGAGCAAGATAATTGACATGCTTTTACAAAACATGCTTAAATCCCAGTTTAGACAAAGCATGTGGGGACATCCTGAGTTGAACTTTATTTATTAATAATTTCTTAATAACACCTAATTTCAGCAAGAGTGCAACTTTTAATTCTGCTCAAAGACAGACTTTGTTTTAGAGCAGGATGAGAAACAACACCAGCTCACACCACAGTTCTAAATCCCAGGGGATTTTTTATATTGCCTACTTCCATCTGTTCCTTTGGAATTTTTAGAGAGCCGACTGTTACCTTTAAAAGCACATTTGTAAGCCACCTTCTTCTAGTGAATTCTATTCTTAGGAGCCATGTAAATACTTCAAAGTACAAAATTTGGCCAAGTGTGTTTTGTGTTTCTCTTCTGAATTTCCCATGAGCAATATTATTGCACTTGAAATAAATTTAAGTCCAGTAGCATGTTACGCCTCAGCTCTGTATTCTTGGGCAACCCTGGCACAGGATGCAGTCTGTCTGACTCACAAAGGACTAACCCCCCCCCCCCCCTTCATAAACGAAACTGATTAAGATGCAGTGAGAGACGCACCTAAAACTCTCCAGATAAGGGTGATAAGAGTGAACAACTGCCCTCGGTCTCATCTGCATCTGAGATGGAACCAGATGACCATTCATTTACATGAGAGATGGAAAACAGAAAGCCTGAAGCAGAGACTGCAGTGAATTCTGGGACCAGAGAAGCAGGAGAGCGCTGCATGATGGGGAATCTGTGCTTCCAATGTTAATTAACCCATGTTCACACACACCCAGCTCAGCATTTATCAGACCAGTTCTAATCTGGATTTGCTAAGGACTTTTCTCCCCCCAGACACACACACACAGCTCTAAGTTTAATAGGCATCTCGGGCCGTACATTCCCCGGTCCCAGTATGGGAGACCTATTTAAACTTGATTGACTAAAACTCGGTTGCCGGGTTAGGGAATGCTGAGGCAAGAGACCGAGTCCAAGGGGGTACGGGCAGCATTTGAACAATGGTTAAGGGTTCATCACAGCATCCAGCCTGCTGGAGTCCTAATCTCAGGTGTTGTCGTATCTTTCCCGAGACGACTGGTGGGAGTCCTCTCCACAAAAGGTTATGAGCACCCCAATAATTGCTTTAAGTCTGTTAAAAGAATGTAGTAAAATCTGGAAAAGTCATGCTAAGCTGAGGCTTGTGCACAACAAGTAAAAATCCAAAATCCTGATGCTGCAAGCTATCTATTGTTCCTGAAGAAACCATGAGATATCCCATCAGGATATCTGCCATCCATAGGAATCTCAAGCTGGCTCCCAAGTATTTGGGTTACTCCCTAATCTTAAGTGTTTCCTGATTATCAGTCAGTTTCCTGAGATGGTCCAAACCAGATAACCCCTTGTCAATAGAAAAGACAATGATTTACACTACTGAGGGTGCTTCAAAGCAACTGAACTGAGGGTATAAAAATCTGTAAGTGTGTGTGCTTAAAAAAAAAAGAAGAAAGAGAAAGAAAAAGAAGAAGCAGGAGGAAGGAGAAAGAAAGAAAGAAGAAGAAGAAAACTCCTGTGCTGACACCATCCCCTGTCGTTCTTGGGACGCTGGAAGAACAGATCGTCTCTCTCTTCAAGGATTGTGCTACGGACTGTGCCTGTCAGCTTTGCAGCCTGCGTACCGTGGACTCGGTGAGATTCCCAGCGTTCTCTCTTCTTTCTAGGCATAAACTTCTGAACCTGAACTGTATCAGTTAAGCTTGAGCTAAGTTTCCCCAAATACTTAGTGAAACCAGGGTAGTATTGTCATTGTTTGTGTTTGTTTTTCTTTTGCATGTCTATTACTACTAGTACTATTATATATTTCATATGCTTAGCAATAAATAACTTTTATAGGCAAACTGGTAGTAATTGGGTATATTTTTCCTTCTCTGCTTCTTTTTCCTCCTGTGCTCTGCAGCAACGCTTCTTTTACCTATGCTAAAGATCCCTGTGAAGCCCAAATTATTGTGGGGTCTGCTCATCAAGAGGCCAAAGATTGGGACGTGCTGAGTTTGAAACACATAAGGGGATCAGCTTGTACAGGCTGATTGACCCAGTTTGACTCAGATGTGCCCTTATGAACTGAATGCTGGCCCATGAGGGTGTCAGCTGGACACCCAGCCGGATTCAGAGGGATTCTGTTTACCTGTGTGCTTGTGTCTGACTGCATTTTATTGTTGCTCTGATGAACTGATTCTTGGCATATGAGGGTGTCAGCCTGTCCATGCTGATCAGTCCGGCCAGGTCAGGCGTGTCACATTAACTTGTGTGTGTGTTTGTGTGTATGACTGATTTGGTGACTAGAGGAACCCAGTCCCATTGAGATTGAGTCCTGCAAGATAGCTCCACTGGGGGTGAGGGCTTGCAGAAGGGAGAAATACAGCTCCATATAGTAACACAAGCAGCACATTGACAGAATCACCAAGACCCTAGAAACTATCCCTAATAAATGAGCACACCCCAAAGTAATGGGCAAATTTGGTAACAAGCATTAGATTTTGATAGAAAATGCTGTTTGAAAAAAATATATTTTATGACCAAGTCATAAGCCACTTTTTATTAACTAGCCTATCCATTTCACCTATATAGTGCCCTCTACATTCATTCATTTTTAACTAGTTATCTTTTACATACTTGGAATAAATTTTAAAGAGACAGGAGTGCCCACATAAGTCAAACAGAAAGCTAGTAATTAAGGATGGCTTGATCTCTTAATGCCAGATGAAGGATGCTTTACATTCATGTTTCTTTTGATGGTGGTGTTTTCCACTTATGGTTGATTTTTCATTCTTGGATTTCATAGTGTTATACAAAGATAAAAAATATTTATCATCATTGATTGTTATTATCATCATAAGCAGAGATTCTGGTTTTCTCCAATAAAAAATATCCCCAATTTTTGGATTAAAAAAGTACCCCAAAATCCACATTCTTCCATGATAAAAATGAAACACCATTATATACATTACTGGTGTATATTATTTCCTAATAATTTCCTAAAGGCCACATGTAGTTTTTGTTAAAATTAGTATATTGAATATCATTTAGATTATGCAAGGTACAAAACATCCCTTGTGGTGAGATTTTAATTTTGAAATACTATATATTTCAAAATACATTTGGAAACATATCAATTTGATTGCCATTTGCCATTTAAAATCTATTATAACATTTCAAATAATCAGGCCAAAATGAATTTTCTTCCTTTCTCCAACGTCAAAATAAAAATATAATAATAATACCTAGCACCTTTAAAATGCTTTCAGCATACTGAGATGTTTTTAAAATACTCAGATTTGAAGCAAAATTGCTCAGCTTTGCTGTAGCTCTGTTCCCACTGATGTCAGAATAGAGAATATTTATTGCCTGGGTCAGGGAGTATATTATGAAATTTCTTCTTTTTTTAAACTGTTACACTTAGTTCTGAGATAGACATTTAAATGCTAAAGAAAAATTATTCTAATGCCCTTGGGTTCTACAGACTACACACCCCGCTGCTATGGTTATGTGTACATGTGACTGTTATATATAGATTTCATGAGAATTTCTAAAATACATTTGCTGTTCCACTTCTGGTATTCAAAGCAAACACTGAGTACTTCACAGTAGCTTCTCTCAGGCTCTCTGTGCATGCATGCTATGAATTACAGTTTACATAACATTTGTGTAAATTTGAAGGTTCCAGGGAAATAACAATGTGTGGAAAGAAGCATTGAATTGGCTAGTATGTCAGT
This sequence comes from Alligator mississippiensis, assembly GCF_030867095.1. Classification (NCBI taxonomy): domain Eukaryota; kingdom Metazoa; phylum Chordata; order Crocodylia; family Alligatoridae; genus Alligator; species Alligator mississippiensis. Next base: position 406,682,253 of record NC_081824.1, read on the forward strand.
ATCCAGGTATCATGGGTTTGTTTTGCTTTGTTTTTTTTTCAAAATTAGCTCTTTCCTCCCATTAGGGTACAGAAAAAGCAAATTAATTAGGAAGCTGTGAGATTCATAATCTAGATAACTTTTTGCCCCCAATTCCTGTTACACTACAGAGAACTGAATGACAATGGTCAAGGAGTCTTTTACAAGTTCATTTTTCCTGGCCAGTTCTGACTGGTAGGGTTCCTGTACATGATGATGGCTATGAAGAACAGATTCTTGCCAGTGGAGCCTAGCCAGAACACAGAACACTTTCACACATGGGCGGATCTAGGATTTTGAAAACAGGGGTGTAGATGGTATGGCACATTGTTACATGTAAGTTAAAACACAACACATTTTTCCCCAGTTAAAGAAAAACTATTCTCTGCTATAATGCTGCTGGGGTTGGGGGGGGGGGGGAGGGGAGTGCATTATACTCAGTGTAAGATACGAGATCTAAAAGTTATACAAATATAACTTTTGAAATGTGTATTAATTCTCTAGATTATATTTTAAGTTTTAAAAAACAATGAAGTAGGCAAAAAATAATCAAAATAGTACAAAGATATTGTGTCGTTAGTCCTGTAGATAAATTTAAATCTCTTATTCAGATTCATAAAACAAAACACAGTCTTCTTGAGTATCTTGACAGTACCTCTAATACTTCATTGTCAGTCATCTCTACACCTAAGTTAATATTGCCACACCTTAGTTAAAGGTGCAGACAGAAGTGACAATTTTCACATGATATGGCCACAGAAAGCAGTTTGTAGCTGTGACCAAACACACGTGCACAGCTGCAAACAGTTTAAAAAATGGCTGATTGGGTGAAAATCTGAACCCTCATTGCATGAGGTATCAGATAAAGATGTTAATAATGTAATGTCTTTTGTAACTTGTGTCTGCAGAGCTCCCATCCTGTTGCTGTTTTCAGAATGAAAGAGGAAAAAGGGAGCAGAGGGAATTCAGTTTGGGGGGGTGCTCAGCCCCTCACAGAGAATGAGATTGGTGTACTGCAGCACCCCAAGGTGGGGGGGGGGTCCAGTTCACCCAGCCTACCCTTCAGCACCAGCTGGGAAGCTCCAAGAATGACCCTCTGCTGCCTTCCCCCTCCCATTCTGAAAACAGCAAGCATTGGCAGAGACCCTGGCCTATGTTAACTTGGCTGCAGGCTCCCAGCCTGCAGCTAGATTCCCCTCCCCCCTGGAAGCAACAATGAACTTCTGTTTGGTCTGAGGTAATGTTGTAACTCAGAACACTTTGCAAAAATCATTCAGAGTTACAGCTAATTGCTGTACTTCTGTCTGCACCCAAAGTTTCTAGCTAGAGCTAAAAACAGTCTTCAGGGCTGTGAAATAAGAGACACACCACCAGCAGTGGCTACTGGACACCAAAATTGGAGAAGAAAGGATAGCTTGAATAGCGGATCATCAATATCATTAAAAAAGAGAGAGTACTTAGCACCTGTGGAATATAGAGAGCGATTAGAAGGAATCAGGGAGATGATAATTAGCAATTAAGCAGACAAGGTTCTTTGGCTGAATCTGATATCTTTTATTAGACCAACTTAAAACCATTATCCATTAAGTCACTTGAGTCTGTCAGCACTGACAGAATAGAAATGCTGCACCACTCCCAGGAAGTTGGTTTTAAAGTTGGGTGGAGCAGGAATCACAGATGTGTGCAACTGCACTACTGCATCCCTCCCTCCATCCACCCCTGGGTGAAGATGAATAGGGTATATCCAGAATTTTATTTAGGAAGTTCTGATTCAGAGGCTTCACCCCAATCTACCACACCCACTATTAATTGATGGACTTAAGACCATTCTTCCTCATTTAAGTCCATCCCATGCCTTGTATGAAGTAACCCAAAAAACGTGGAAGAGATGACTCTTTTATAAGGTTGTGACAAACTATATTATCTAGTATTTCTATCAAGCTTCTTGTGCTCGTTTTCAGGAAAGGTTTATCTCTACACATCGAAGTGTCTCTTAAGAACATATCATCATGATGTTCAGAACTTTCAAAATTATGTTCCATGATTTTCTCTGTCTCTTTTTTAAATGCAACATTCTTAGAGTCTCTTTTTTTCCTTCTCTTTTCCTAGCTGTGCTTCTGATAATTTATACATACTTTCTTTTAATCTAGATGAAAGCTTTGGATCCATAAACTCAAATTTTCTACACTGTTCCTTGGTGATCTTTATTAGGGTAGACTATGCAAGACTCACTGTATTATGAAATAAACTAAATATATAAATTAGATCAGGGGTGCTGAACCTATTTCCCCAGTGGGCAAGATAGGAAGAACCCTGTCCATCCACTGGCTGAATCCCACCAGTGGTCCCAATCCAGAACTGGGGCTGATAGGGTGAGCACCATCCACCCACATGGAGGAGGGCCCCAGGGAAGCTCAGTCACTCTACCCAGCCCTGCAGGGGTGAAGGGGCATGGCTTGGTTCCAACCCGACCCATAGGGGAGGTGGGGGCATGGCTTGGCCCCAATCCAGATGTGGAGGAAGGGGTATGGCCTGACTGTGACAAGCAGTGCTTGGTTTGGGGTTTGGTATTTTGAAAGGGGACAATGAATGCATTAATAGCCACTGCTCCCCTGGTGCCAAACTTCCTGCCCCATGGGGAGCCCCGCAGGCCAGATCCAATGGCTCCACAGACTGCATTTGGCCTGTGGGCTGGAGGTTAATCACTCCTGACCTAGACAAATCTTTTTCCCCCATCTGGCTGATTTGACAGCTGAACAACTGTGGAGCATGAGTCATGACTGACAAACCTAGACTTACGGATAATGATCAGTTTTAACCAAAAGTCCATGCTGAAATAAGCCTAGCATTAAAAGGAGACTTTTCCACCTATATTGTTTTGTAAAGAATCCAAATGAAAAAGCAAAAGCAGCAATGGTTACAAAATTCCCAATTCTACATTAGATTTCATAGATTTCATAGACATTAGGGCTGGAAGGGACCTCAGAAGATCATCGAGTCCAGCCACCTGCCCCAGGGGAAGGCAGTCAGCTGGGGTCATAGGATCCCAGAAAGAAAAACATCCAGGTTTCTCTTGAAGGAGTTAAAAGTAAGTGCTTGAACCACCTCCAATGGCAGGCCATTCCAGACCTTGGGGGCTTGGACAGTAAAGAAGTTCTTCCTTATGGCCAGCCTGAAATGGTCTTGCAGGAGTTCATAACCATTCAACCTTGTAATCCCTTGTGGTGCTCTAGTGAACAAATGTTCCCCCAAGTCCTGGTGAACTCCCCTTATAAATTTACAGGTGGCCATCAGGTCACCCCTGAGCCTGCGCTTTTCCAGGCTGAAAAGTCCCATGGCTCTCACGCTTTCATCATAAGGTCTGTTTTCCTGACCTCTGATCATGTGTGTGGATCTCCTCTGGACTCTCTCAAGCTTCTCCACATCCTTTTTGAATTGTGGAGCCCAAAACAGGACAGCAGCCTCACCAAGGCTGAGTACAATGGGAGAATGATGTCCTGAGATTTGCTTGAGAAGCATCTATGGATGCAAGCCAGCATTTTGCTCACTTTACTGGCTGCAGCATCACATTGCAGGCTCATGTTCATCTTGTGGTCAATCCTGACCCCCAAGTCCCTCTCGCCCATAGTGCAAGTCAGCGTAGCACTGCCAAGCCTATAAACATGCTGCAGGTTTTTCCTCCCAAGGTGGAGAACCTTGCATTTTTCGGTGTTAAACACCATCAGGTTCTCATCTGCCCATTTACTGAGCCTGTCAAGGTCAGCCTGGATTACTCCGCTGTCCTCAGGTATGGATGCTTTACCCCAAAGTTTGGTATCATCAGTGAACTTGGCCAGTCCGCTTCTGACTCCAATGTCCACATCATTAATGAAGTGAGGTTTTATTCACCAAGGCTCCCCCGGGGGTTACAAAAAATAATGGCCACAAGCTAGCAGAGAGCAGATTTAGACTAGACATTAGGAAGAACTTCTTCACAGTTAGAGTGGCCAAAGTCTGGAATGGGCTCCCAAGGGAGGCCATTTGGTGCTCTCCCCTACCCTGGGGGTCTTCAAGAGGAGGTTAGATAAGCATCTAGCTGGGGTCATCTAAACCCAGCACTCTTTCCTGCCTATGCAGGGGGTCAGACTCGATGATCTATTGAGGTCTCTTCCAACCCTAGCATCTGTGAATCTATGAATCTATGAAGAGGTTGAACAAAATAGGTCCAAGGACAGAGCCTTGAGGGACCCCACCGGTCACAGGGCACCATGACAATTGACTTCTGTCAACCACCACCCTCTGGGTCCGACCACAGAGCTAATTCTCCAGCCAGTAGATCATAGTGGACCCGAGGCTGCAGTTGGCCAGTTTTGCCAAAAGATGATCATGGGATAACAGATCAAAGGCTTTTTTAAAGTCGAGATAGATGACATCAATCTCTTCCCCCTTGTCCAGGTGATAGGTCACCTGGTCGTAAAAGGAAATGAGATTGGTAAAGCATGACCTCCCCACAACAAACCCGTGCTGGCTGTCCATCAGGGTGTTGCCATCAGCCAGTCCATTAAGAATGGCCTCCTTGATGATCTTTTCTAAGACCTTCCCCAGGATAGAGGTCAGGCTGATGGGCCTGTAGTTTGCCGGATCCACTTTCCTCCCTTTCTTGAAGCTAGGCACTACATTGGCCTTCTTCCAATCATCAGGCACTTCACCAGAGCGCCAGGAGCTCTTGAAGATCCATGCTAGGGGCTGAGCTATGATGCTAGCCAGCTCCTTGAGTACTCTGGGGTGTAAATTGTCAGGGCCAGCTGACTTGAAGGTGTCCAGCCTCTCAAGCTGGTCCCTCACAAGGTCAGCATTAATGGAAGGCAAGGAACCACCCTTGCTTAGGCTGCCCTGGCCCGTAATGGGCAGAGGCATCCCATGGTACTTGTGAAAGACTGACGCAAAGTACCCATTTAGCAAGTTGGCTTTTTCCTGGGCATCGGTCATCAGTTCTCCCTTTTGTTTTAGCAGGGGTCCAATGTTACTCTTGCTTTTCCTCCAGCTCCCTACATATCTAAAAAAGGACTTTTTATTGTCCTTGATACTTGTAGCCAGTTGGAGCTCCATGGCAGCCTTGGATTTCCTGTTTTGCTCCCTGCAGGTCCAGAGCAGTGCAGAGTATTCCTCTTTGGAGGTGGATCCCGTCCTCCATCTTTTGTAGGTCTGTCTTTTTAGATGCAGGAGGACCGCCAGTTCCCTGGAGAGCCAAGGGGACTGCTGTGCCCTCTTGCTGCCTTTCCTCTGAGACAAAATAGTCTTAGCTTGTGCATCTAGGATCACTCCCTTGAGGAGCAACTACTCTTCCTGGACTCCCCTCCCTTTGGGGTTGTGGTCCCTTAGGGCCTCGCTGACAAGTCTCCTGAGATTGTCAAAGTCAGCTCTCCTGAAGTCGAAGACCTCTGTATTGCTGACTGACTTGACAGCTTTTCGGCAGATTGTGAAGGTGATCACCTCATGGTCGCTGTTACCCAGCTTCCCTTTGATTGTTAGGTCACTGATTAGGTTGTCCCCGGTTGCCATTACCAGGTCAAACAGTGCTTTGCCTCTTGTTGGCCCATAGACTTCTTGAGTCAGATAGAGCTCATCCACGCATGTGAGGAAGCTTTAGGACCATTCAAATTTGGCCGAGCGCTCTTCCTACAAGATGTTTGGGTAATTCAAGTCCCCCATGACAACCATGGACTGGAAGTTTACAGCCTGAGCCAATTCCCTGGTGAACTCCTGGTCAATCTCTTGATTCTGGGAAGGAGGTCTGTAGAAGAATCCCACCATTGTATCTCCTGTTCCATGTTCCCCATGGATTTTAACCCAGAGGGTCTCTAGTCATGCACCCTGGGTGCTGATGTCAGCTTGTAGGGATGCATAGTTCTCCTTGACATAGAGAGCTACACCTCTTCCCCTTTTGTCCACTTTATCCCTCCTGTACAGGATATAGCCATCTATACCCATGGTCCAGTCATGGGTGGAGTCCTACCAGGTCTCTGTTATCCCTATGACATTGTAATTATTTGTGTTGAGCAGGAGGACAAGTTCCTCCTGTTTATTCCCCAAGCTCCTGGCATTGGTGTACAGGCATGCAAGTGTCCCCTTGGTGGCCCTTGCCTTGCCCACAGGTTTCATTAGGGCTGTGGCAGGGGTAGGCTCCCTTAAGTGCCTTGGCTTGCTGGCTTTGCAAGGGTTGCTCAGGGGGCCAGCAGTGGCAGTAGTCCCCCCATTCCCCAGTGGGCTTAGTTTAATGAATTAGGACCCAATAGGGATACAAGGAGCTAACTAGCTGAAGCACCTTGCAAGATCAGGGCCTTAAAAAAAACCCCACAACCTTGCAGTATCTGATAATGGTAGTACAGTATAACCTCATGAATCTGGACATCAAAAATCTGGAATTCTCAAAAATTCAGCACTTTTAAAAAATATACTACAGTGGGGAGTAGCAGCGGCCAGTCCAGGAGCAGCGGAGGGGGAAGCCTTGCACAGAGTGGCTGCTGCCACCATCCACCACCCCACACCACCACTCTTTGTGTGGCTGCTGCTCCAGGACCAGCTGCCACTCTAGTTTAAAAAATCCAGAATTTTAAAATTTCTGGCAAGTTCTTATTCATAGATTCATAGATGTTAGCGTCGGAAGGGACCTCAATAGATCATTGAGTCCGACCCCCTGCATAGGCAGGAAAGAGTGCTGGGTTTAGATGACCCCAGCTAGATGCATATCCAACCTCCTCTTGAAGACCCCCAGGGTAGGGGAGAGCACCAAATGGCCTCCCTTGGGAGCCCATTCCAGACTTTGGCCACTCTAACTGTGAAGAAGTTCTTCCTAATGTCCAGTCTAAATCTGCTCTCTGCTAGCTTGTGGCCATTATTTCTTGTAACCCCTGGGGGCACCTTGGTGAATAAAACCTCACCAATTCCCTTCTGTGCCCCCATGATGAACTTCTTGGTCCTGAGCATGCCAGATTTATGATGTTATACTGTACGTCTCCCTCCCTCTTCCTGGATTCTTTTGGGCTTATTTTAACAACCTTTGCAGCAGCATGATACTGGCCATTGTGGTCCTCCTGCTTTAGTGTTGTACTTGGGTTGACTGTGTAGTTTTCCTAGCATGTTAGACAATGGATTTGTATAGGATGGTTTGGATAGTGATGATCCAGTTTCAGTCAGGACACTGGACTAGAAGACCTCTGGATTTCCCTTCTAGCCCTGCTTCTCTATGACTCTATGACTCTAAGTACTTATTCAAACAGGCTAAATAGCACAGAAATTCAATGCATTTTTTAAAATACTTTTAAGTCACACTGCATGACTGTACTGGGGGTGATATGCTAACTCTTACAGGGTGGGCTGAAAGAATATTTGCTAGATCTGAATTTATGGGAATCAATTGATTAAAATCTCCAATAAAGAGCTCATGGAGGGGCTATATATGCTACATGAAGCAAGCACTGAAGTTCTTAATGGCAGAGGTGAATAATATCTGCTTGCCTTCACCAGCCTATTTAACCCCCATACATGGATAGAAACTCTATTTACTTAGGCACTATGCCAGAAGGTGTGGGGATCAGCAAAAATGAATGCATCAAGTATTATTTTGTTACCATTCAGTGTTATTAACATAATATATTAGATAACATATACAGGAGGAGATAAGATAAAATGAGAACAATAATAAGAAAGGAGAGAGAATAAGAAGAAGAAAGCAATCATCTCCATTGTACTCTGAACTCTCTCCCTCTCTTCAGCAGATCTCCTAACTACCCCATCCAAAGGCAAATAACTTTTCAGTACCTTGTACAGCAGATGGTTAAGCCACAGCCTCCTTATTACAATAACTCTCACACAGATATCTGAACTTGTGTTCCCTGTAGCAGCCATGCTTATAGGATCATTGTTCACAGTTTTAGCAGAAGCAGAAAGTACTGTGACTGGAAGCACTCTTCTCCCACAGTCTCATACTGCATTTATCCCATTGTTCAAATGAAACCATTTTTTTTTCCCATAAAGGACCTCTAACTAACATAGTAGTATGTTAGCACAGCACCCAGCGCAATGGGAGTCGTAGCACATCCTTCAGCATAAATTGAGAATAATAATAAAATATTTACTGAGAGAATCCTGATTCCTTAGTCTTATTTGCCTGAACATTTGGCTTACCAAATGCAGGAGAACTCTTTTAATTAATCATTCTTTACATAGTTCTCTATGACAATGACTGATGGGGTGGTTGTCTTTTAAAGAGCCTTGAAGCAGAGACTGGAATCCAAGAGACACCCTCCCAGGGAAGTGCCCTCATCACTGAATAATGAAGTTATATTCCTGCTTGCTTGTTCTCCTTCTTGATATGTGTGTCTTGTGTTCCCTTCTGCCCTGTGAGTTTGAATCTGCTCAGTCTAGGAGGACCCAATGCCAAGGTCTCTGACTTCCTGGGCAAATGCTTAAACCATTGGTCTATTGGGCAAAGAATGGGTGCTATTGTGGGCCATGTTTGCAAGCTAAAGTGGATGCTAAATGGATCCACTGTGGATGCCAAATGGATACATTAATTAAGCAGAATTCAGGTATTCTTCAGCTCCTATCAAGAACAGAGTAGAGCTTAAGTAGGAATTAAGTATCTCACTGCTCTAAATGGATTGCTTCTGAACAAGCCTGGAAATTTAAGACTAAATGTCTAAGGAAATTTTCAGACCAAAATAGAAATGCTTAATAATTTTGTTGAGCAGGATCAGTCTGGATCACTGTTTGTGATCTAGTCACCTTAATTTTGCCTGTGCCCCATTTCTGCCTGTCCTCCTAGAGAGGACAGAGATTCCATTAAAATAGAACAAGTTATTTTTAAAAGGGAATAACTAAATCTAGCAAGTTCCTATTTTCTTTCACAACTATTAGAAGAATAAATTGTGCCAACTTTTTAGAGCTTACAACTTGATCAGTCCATGAATATTCACGTGAGTATTCCATCTTCTCCATTCAGTATTGTTGCTGTGTAATTCCTTCACCCATATGGACTGGATGGTTTCTGCTTCCTGACTGGATGACTGAACCATTCACAAACAAAAATAGGAAAATCAAAGCAATTTCAAAAAAAGACACCCACATATTTCTGGCATGAGTTTTTCCCAAAAGAACAAATCCAACTGAATTTTTGTGAGATTTTCACTTTCAATGGACAAATACCTGTACATTGTGGAGTGGATTGATACAACGCAACCCATAGGCAACGTGGATTTGCTCAGACCTGGAAGGCTGAGATTGAAGGCAAGGAAGGGCACAGGAGTCTTACCCATACTGGGAACCCCAAAACAGTCCCCAGCTGTTCTTCTGCTACTAGCATTGCTCCAGGCTCTTTCTCTTACAGCAACTGCATCAGGATGCCTGTGAACCAGCTGTTGTGCAACAGAGCTGCCATGGGGCTGCTCTTGCTGCCAGGCATTGTGTCCATGCGGAGACAGGGAAACATTCTGGCACCCTTTCTAAGTCGGTGCCCCATGCTGATGTGCCTCTTACTCACCTCTAGTGAACATACTACCAGATTTGCCACCCCAGAAACATAGGGGAAAGAGCAGGTAAGGCGCAGTGCAAGCCATTTCCTGGTGTAAATAATTTCCCCTTGCTGGTCAGCAGTTTAGGAGGATGCAGTAAACTAGAATGGTTAGAGGGCTAAACAACATGCTGGCAACTGCTCTGTCCCCATGCTGGTACGCACAAAATATATAAGTAGTACATTTAGCAGCATAAAGGGAGCATAAGAAGTAGAGTCAATCAAAATGACAACTATTTTGTGTGGAGAATTTCAAAAGGGAAACAATGTTCCTTTTTTTTTAATGAATTATTTTTAATTGTTTAAGTTAAAATACATGCATGATAATATAAAACAAAATAATTCCTCTGGCCTTTGTAAAAATAGTGTGTGTGTGTGTGTGTGCGTGTACACACATGTATATTTTAATAAGTCACTCACCTCCACACTGGCTTGAAGTTGCAGCAAAGTAAGATTTAGATAGAGGATATGAGGAAATGCTTCACTGTTAGACTAGTATGGTAATGGAACAGACTGCCTCAGGAAAATGTGGACTCACCATCACTGGAGGTGTTAAGGAAGAGGTTGGACACCACTGGTTGGGGGTGATCTAGGCATAGCTATGCCTATGTTCATTGGCAATGTGTAGGGGGTGCACACGGGTGCACATGCATCCCCTGAGCGTGGCGGTGGTTCCTGGATAGAGGGTCTTGCCCCTCAGCTTAGGGTCAGACCAATTGCCATATCTGGTATCAGGAAGGAATTTTACCCCATGGTCATATTGGTACAGACTCTGGGGGGTTTTGCCTTTCTCTGTATAGGAGGGAATGACCCTCTACTGGGAATCTCTCAAGCATATATTAACAACATTTTATAGAAGCAGGACATTGACTGCTGTCGTTTCCCCTGCTTTGCCTGTTTCAGGTTAGGGTATTAGGTCTATGATGCATCAGGGTTGACAGTTGTCTTATGTAGAGTTTATATTATGGATTGTATAGGGTGATTTGGATAGGGATGATACTGCCTTGGGCAGAGGGTCTAACTAGATGATCTCTGGGGGTCCCTACCAGCCCTACTTCTTTCAGACTGACTCTATGACTATGACTCTATGAACACAGACCAAAGTGATCATGTTTAGACTTATGAGCTTATACTTGGTATAAGACAAGAGAAAAGAAATGGCTCCAGACAGATGGGGATGTTAAAAAAAAAACAACCTTCTCCCTTCAACCCAAACAGTGAGACAGTATTGACTAGCATGATAGGGAGTGGTCTCATCCCACAACAATGCTGTCAATTTTACAATTTTACATATGCTTCAAGAAAAAAGAAAGCTTTAAGAAGTTATTTGGAAGTGTATGGGGGAAGAAAGACAAAGGTACTTATTTGAAAATCCAACAAGGAGGTGATAGCAATTGGTATCATGGGTCACTGGGAGGTGGTAGTTAATCTTTGATATTCAGTGAAAGATGATTGGATAGAAATGCGTCACGAAGGACCTCAAACATGGAAAGAAGCAGTTTACATTTATTTGCACAGGGATGCACAGAAAGGGGCAACAAGGCTGATTTATCACATTAATTAAAATAACTATGTATTCTAGAAAACTGTTATCAGTTAACTTCTAGAATGAAAAATCTCTTGCACAGCTCTAGTAAGCACCATAGCCCATGTAGGCACATACCCCATGTCAGTATCCAGCTCTCTGAATATCAGGTGTTATACATAAAACTCATTAGTGTGTTTTTTCTTCAGCAGTTCATTGAAAGAATGTTTCATTACCATGCTAATAGAGCTAGCTAGCAATGCAGGCTAATTGAATTCTTACAAAACAGCCATTACAGACTCTTGTCTTAACTTTAGAAACAATAAATATCAAACTCACTTTAAAAGATATAATTCATACTAAATAGCTGGACAAAAACTATCAGAATAGTTATGGTATTTTTAAGATGCTTTATGAGTCCAGAAGTAATTAATCGTGTTACCTCTGTTCATAATGGATTAGGATTTGCCATTGTAACTAGCTGTGATGATGATATAGAAAGGCTAAAAACAAACATTTCAACCATTTTGAAAATTGTTTTAAAAGTATTTTGAGTTGGGAGTTTGAAACAATTTTGGATTTAAATAATCTGATCTATTTAGAAGAAGAGTCAAGAAATTCCCACCAATTTCTCATGGTCATTGTAGGATTTGCTGGAGCCTGGATTAATACAACTGCTGATCAGCAAATACAAAAATCATACAGAGACATGTTAGCAGCATGAACCAGAGTAGGCCCCACTAACAGCATGAAAAATGGTCCCTGGTGACCAGAAAGCAGACCATATATATGGCCAAATTCTGGTGCAAATTCAAGTGCAAATTCAAGTGCAAATTCTGGGAAAGTTAGGATTTCATTAGTATTACATTAGTATTACATTGTATTAGCTTCTAGGCACCTCAGAAGGCCAACAGATGGAAAACAATGGATAAGATGGGTACAGGACATCAAAACAAAGATCAGAATGACCTGGTAAATAAGTCCCCCTATCTAATGAGATTGGATGTGAACAATATCACCTAAAAATGTTTGGGTATTTGATGAAAATTAGGATATGGATACTGTACACACAAATTGTTTTGATCAATGTGGATAAAATGGGCCTGGGAACTCTGAACACATTGTGCTGAGCTGGAAGCCATATGTTATGATGTTGCCATGTTCAAAAAATAAACCGGGCTAGCACTATTCAGCACCATTCAGCTAGCACATGCTGAATTGGGCATGCTGTCAGGCTCTAGTGTTGTTTGTAAACCTGAAGAGTCCTTGATGCTACGTACTGGAGGACATGGCCTCTTTATTACAACTAACAAGGTCACTGGAAAGAGTAATAGTCTAGTGACAGTTTCCTGATAGCCCACGCATGCAGCCTTATGTGAACAATACTACTCTACCCTGACCATACCTGATGGGGTACAACAGTCAGTTTACAGCATTGCTCTTTTTCACTTGTGTGACTAGGGATGTAGGAGAGAGGTACTCACCTCAGGCAAGTTAGGAGGGTGCTGGAATTGTTCCCTATCCCCACAGAGTCCACTCTCTGGCAGCATGTCCATGCTGGGAACTTCAAAACAGTCCCCAGCTGCTACTGCCACCACAGTTTTAAGAGCAACTGGCAAGTAAAACACATGATGGCAACAACAGCAGCTCAGCTGGAGACTATTAGGAGTTCCCAGCATGGGTAGGACTTCTGCCTCCTCACCTTTCTCTCACCCCTCCCCATCCAAGGGTTTGTCCCATATACCGACTCCCCTGCTGGATACACTACTGCTCTTCATACCTGAAAATTTTGCCAGCAATCCCAATGAACAGTGTACAATGAACAGAACAAATAAGGCTGTATAAGAATTCCATGAAGCACTGCCCTCTTTCAACATGTCCATCCATGGATGTCTTATATTGGTGGTGTTTTGGAGGAAGACCTCTCATATTCTCAGTGGAACTAGAAAGTCTTGCCTCATAACAGAATATTTGTGACCATTTCTAAGGGAGCTTTGGTTTCAGTCTCATTGAGAAAGTAGTTTCTCTTGAGTTCATCTTACCAATATTTCGTTCAGCATCCTCTGACATAAACTTTTATTTATGAAAATGAATGCAAAAAGTGACCATTATATTTAAATGCCTTGTTGCAAACTGACTGATTACACAAGAACTATTCAGTCATGACAATAAGAAAGGGGAAATGTGAGCATGTGGGAACATAAAGGACAGGGAAACAAAGAAAAGTTAAGTGTTTGATGGCAGAATAATTAAAGCAGTTTGCCACAGGTTCAGAGGTACAAATTCCCTCCCTACATGGGATTCTTGCTGAAGGCTACCCCCAGGTAACCCAGGTATAAATGGATAGTGATCAGTCAGGGTGAGTTGTTAAAGGCAGCCAAACAAGATGGTAGTCACAACATTCCCAGATATGTCAGTGGCTACAGAAAATAGTGTACTCCAACCCACTAGTCGAATGGGTCACAGTGCTTGGGTAAACTTTTAATGGCTGATAAAAAAAATATGTTCTTAAAGGGAGGTACAAGAGCAAAAGGAAACAGGAATTAGGGACACAGCCTCTGGATCAGAACGTCCTAGACCTTAAATACTGGAGGCCGCAAGTGAGAGAAAAACAGTGGAAAAAACCATGGTCATACCCAGTTCACTCTCCCTTTCAGCATCCACTCTCTGCCACTGTGTGACACTGTGTCCTATAGTCTGACCCAGTAAATAGCAGTTCTTATGAGGATAGGAGAGAAGGAGAAACTGCAACACAGTGCAGTGATATAACACTGTTCTGGAAAAGCAAAGTGGCTGTAAACACAACGTAACTGAGCAGCTGCTTTGAGCTTTTCTAGAGTGGTATAAAGCTGCCAATATGTATCAGCACATCTGGATACTAAATGTAAAATTCAAAGAAACATAATGATTGATATTAGATATCTTGAGATTATTAAAAGTATTACATTGCTTTATTTTCCCATTTCTCAATTTCAAGTTCTAAAAACAAACAAAGCAAAACTCCATGCAGAATTACACTTAGTACTCAAGAAGGAAGAGAGTTTGCTTTGAAATATAACTGAAATAAGGACAATGTAAAATTACAGAATAGCAAAGACAAGCACCAGTGACATTTTTTCCTGTATGAAATTGTTCCAAAAAACCAAGTGGTACAAGATGATCACACTGAAGCATTTGCTACATTATTCATTCTTTTTGTGTTAAATGGTTCTGAAACCCAAAGCTGGTAAAATGTACATAACACTTAGCACACTCTTAAATAGTTTCTACTTTGGATGATGCCAGTTCTAAAACATTAGAGATTCATGAGTTACTTACCCAGCTCAAGCAAAATGGTTTTCATTAATTTTTTTCTCTCCATTCAAGTTTATGGGAAATGTATTTGATCTGATGTTCCCCCTAGGTGGCATGTGCAAACAAACACACACACACACACACACACACACACACACACACACACACTGACTTCAATTGCCTGTTAAAGAGATACTTTGAAGCTGGGGGAAATCTTAAATAAAGCTCATGTTAATATTTTCCTAGATTTCAATTACCCCATTTGCTCATTAGAATCTAATCATAAGATGAATGGCAAAACTCCCACTGATTTTAGTTTGAAGGCCTTTCTATAGCATTAATTAGTACATAAGTGCTGAAAAAAGAAAATTAAATCTGTAAAGTGGCTGTCAATAAAAATTCTCTTAGTAGATTCTACCTTGTTTTTGAACCAGGTTATAGAAGTTTGTGATTCTGTTGGTCTTTCTCCCTTGACTTTGGTTGTGTGGAAAGTTGTGTGCAAAGTTTTAGAAAACAGATAGCTGTTGCACAATGCATCAAGTTTAGACTGAGCCCCTGTAAAGATAGAGTTCAGCTGCAAATCTGGACATGCACTCTATCTTAAAAAGAGCTGCATGGCTAGCTATAGCCTCTATTCCAACACTGGGGTGGAAGATTAATCTTTTCCATCTTCTCTGCCTCAAAGTAAGTCCTGAAGACTTCAATAGACCATGCTAAAGTCACTTCATCACTCCAGACACCTGGGGCATCTTTACATGTGCTTCGAAGGGTGGGGTAAAGTGCTTTAATTTGAATGGCTACCGCATCTTGTGTATTCAGTATCCCATGCTTCAAAATGGTAGCGGGTGTACTTTACCTAAAGTTCATCGAACAAGTTTTAGTTAAAGCACCACCCACCAACCATTTTGAAGTGCAGGGACACTGAATACACGAGATGCCAAGACTGTGGGAGTATGCTAATTAGTATGCTCCAGCTGATGTGATTAATCGAGTCTGCTACGATGCACTGTAATTACAGCACATCCAAGCAGACATCCTGCACACCTACAGGCACCCCAGTGGCAGGCCTGCTTTGTTAAACTTTACTCATTTTGATTTTTTTATTGAAAAATAACAATATTTCAAGTAATATCAACCAGTTATACTAATGATACATTCTGAGAAAAACCTCTTTTGGGGTTTAATACTTTCATATGTAGCCACAGTCCAGTGATTAATTTAGGTAAAATTCCATCAGCTTTGTTTTGAACTAAGGGTGAAAAAATATTTCATCCACAGTAAGAGCATTTTTAATATGCTTTACTAATAAATAATTAAAATGCAACTGTCCTGTTGTTTCTAGGTTTTGCAAGGAGTCCTTCTCTTTTATTTTAATGACAACTTATGGGTATGGGCTGCTAATACTTCGATAGACTGAGTCAGACACTTGCTGATTTAATCATCATAGCTCTATTGGCAATGGGACTTTCCTAATTCACATCAGCTGAAGATCTGGCACATTGCATTTTGGTTTTGAAGGAATAAATTTTTGCAAGAGTTGTTGGTTATCACTAAAATAAAAATAGCTTCCCATGCGCTAGATAAAAGTAGTAACTCTTGGTCAGGGATTTGATTCATAACTATGTTGAATTTTTCCTCTGTGGACAATTTTCAATGTAAAAAACAGATGTTCTACTGAAATCTTTATACTCTTCTGCATCTTATAATAGCTACAGAAGGTAGACTTTTTCTTTAAAATTTATAAACTCTGTAGGCCCCTGCTTTCTAATACTGTTTGGACTCATTACAGGCTGGATTCTTTGCCGCTTGTGTGCTGACGAGTATCTTCAATCAAACTATTTGCAGACAAAGGCACTTCTCAGCATGAATAAGGAGAGAAGAATTAAGCCCTAAGAGAACAAACAGTAGAAAATTACCAAACATTCTAAACACTTTGGGCATGTCTATGCCACATCAGATAATGTCAAAGGGAGTTGTCATGAAAACATGTCCTGTCTTCTGTCTCCTCCTCCATGTATGCTACATGCCCAAGAAATCCAACATAGGCACTTTTTGGTGCTTATCTAGAGTATGCCCAGACCTATCTTAGGCGCAGTCCTGGAAATTCTCATGAGTGCAATGCTGGGTAGACCCAGCACTGATTTAATCCAATGCCCTTTATATCAAGTATCTCCTGGATACAGAAATCTAGGAAATAACTATCTAGGAATACATGACAAGTGGAAAAACTTATTTTCTGTTGATTTACCCCATAGTTCTTTAATATATTTTTAGAATAATAGACATCCTCAGATGACACTTTTCAAGGAGCATTTAACAAATTTTAATAATGATTTTAGTTTTCCCTAATTGTCTTTTGAACTGAAACATTAACCTTGATGTCACCTAGCTAGTTCCTAGTGAGACAGAAGTTGAAATAATTGCCAATAATACCAAAAAATTAAAAAAAAAACACTCATGAGAAAGTAATTGAAGTGAATAGTGGCACATTTATCAACTCAGTTTCTTCTATCCATTACCTCATTTGGAGAAACTGTCCAACTGTTTGCTACCAATCCAAATGCAGATTTTCTGAGGCACATCTGGCCCAATAATTCTCATGGTTTTGTTCTACTTCTCTACATTGTCTCCCTTACAAACAGCTGAAGTAATGCCAAAACTAGGAAACGCTACAGCAAAAAGTCGAGAACAATACAAGATACTGGGGATTTCTCCTTCTTACCAAAGCTGGCTGTTCTCTTCGTTAAAAAAAAGAAAGAAAAAAAAAAATTCAGAAAAACAAAACCTGTTCTTCTATCAAAACTGAAACATTCCTTATAAAATATCAGTTTTTTGCCAAAGCTTCCAATTTTTCCTTGCTTACTACTGAAAAAAAGTAGGAAAACCCTTCAACTTCGGAAGAAGTATCTTTACAACACCTATCATTTTCTTTTGGTGCACTTTTAATGTAATAACATTTTTTAAAAATTGGTCATGCCTATTTTGCATTCATATCTCTATTGCTCAAACACTATGGCAGCCAGGTATTCATTATTCTAGCCTGTAAAGCCTTAGGCTCTGCCCGCACCTTGACCTAAAATAACCCATGGGTTCAAGCTCAAAGGGATCTGAGGGCCATTTTACAGTGAAACTCCTATAGCACCTCCACATATCCTGCAGTTGTTTTAGTTCTTTTGTGAAACATATATAAAGTACATTTTCCTAACTTTGAAGTGGAAAAATGAGAATTTGCCCTTTTAAGCATCAGCATTATTGACATATGTTTTCTCCATTCATTTGGCTAGCCTACAATAAACTGCCTACTGTTTCATTGGAGTTGTTAATTGATTGGCCAGTAAACAGCTTGTTGATAATAACATATTCTAGCCATCTGATCTTTTTAACAATCCAGTAGTAGTCTGTACCAAAGCTATTTATACTGTTCCTGCATTGGAAATGCATCCAACTGTTACCACCACCAAGAACAAAGAGGCAGGAGGTATGTCATAACCTTCAGAAGATTGCAAAAGTTATTTCAGGGACAGCTGAATTTCTAGCAGGGGTGCTAACATGGCAACTTTTTCATGCTTTTACTTTATTATTATAATTAAAGTAATACCTGGAAGAGAAGATACGCGTATTTTAGAAAAAATAAAAGTTTACATTAAAGCAACATTGAATATAGGAATTATAAAGGACAAAAATCAATATAATCAGGGGATTCCAAGATGGAGGTTATTCTAATATAATAAAAGCCATGCTGCTTCAGGTTGTGTGTCTGTCTGTCTGTAATGCTCCGGGCCAACTGCGCATGTGCTGTCCAGAGCCTTATTGACAGACAGACACAAAGGCAAGGTAGAGGCAGTGGGGGCTAGGGTGTGCTCTGCTGCACAGGCGGGAGGGGAGGTGAGGGGAGGTGGGGCATGGCTTGTAGCCCTGTAGGAGGGCATGGCACGTAGCTGTGTGAGGGCATGGCACGTGGCAGGGGGGCCTGGTGTGCAGCCTCAGGGTGCTCTGCAGGAAACAGGTGAGGGGTACACAGTCAGCACCTGCTGGCTGCAGCACATGGCCAAGGGGCATGACCCCACCCACTTCCAGTGTGGCACCCTGTGCCTGCACACCACACCTTCCCCCCGCACTGCCACAAGCCACACCCTCCACACAGGGAGCACCCACTGGCTGTGGCCATGGGGCGTGCAGGGCATGGGGGTGGCATGGTATTTGGGGCACATGGGGAACACCCATTGGCTGCAGCATGTGGTCACAGGGCAGGGCGCACCCCCCACACCCACTACCCATATGGCATCCTGTGGCCGCACCCCCAAACCCCCCCATCATGGGGAGCAGATGCCAGCTGCAGCCATGTGGTGCGCAGGGTTCAGGGGGGCAGCCTGCATCCACAGCTGGCAGTTGCTCCCTGGGCAGGGGGCATGGCTGCAGGGTGCCATGCAGGGGGCAGGAAGGGGAGGGGAGTCACAGCAGCCTGTTACCACTGCCACCAGGATGCCTGAGAGGGACTGGGGCTCAAACTGAGCCGGGATGATCCTGGCTGGGTTGGGGGCCCTGCGCTCAGGCTGGGCCGGGCTGCAGGTCCAGGGGAGCCTGGCAGCTGCTCCAGGGGCATGGGCAGGTGGCTCCCACCATTGTGCACACTGCAGGGGAGCTGGGGGAGGGGGACCCATGCCACCCCCTGCATAAGCCGCTGGGCTCAGATTGCCCCATGAGCCAGCCCAGCCAATGCCCCAGTCATGGTGAATGCAGCTCCAGCCGGGCCAGGCTGTGCAACACTCGGAGCCCAGGAGCACCTTCAAAGGTGGTGCCAGGGAGCCCAGGGGGGCACGTGGCCCCTGGTTTGTGCACACAGCAGGGGCGGCTGCAGCTGTAGCCTTAGCTCCACCTTTACTCCCCTCCTCACTGCCCCTGCTCTGACAGCAGTGTGGCACTACATGAGTCTCTCTGTGGGCTGGGCACTGAGGCACATGTGTGTAGCATGGGGCTGAGTGGGTAGGTGTGTGGGGGTGTGTGTATCATGTGGCTGGGACTGTGCGGCATGCAGTGTGTGGCTGGGTGTATGTGTGTGGCATGTGGCTGGGTGGGTGGCTGGGTGGGTGTGGCATGTGGCTGGGTGTGTGTGTGTGGAGTGTGGGTGGGTGTGTGTGGCATGCATGGGTGTGTGTGTGTGTGTGTGGTGTGTGGCTGGATGGTTGCATGAATGTGGCTGGGTGTGGGTGTGGCTGTGTGTAGCATGTGTGTGGCTGTGTGTAGCGTGTGTGTGGCTGTGTGTGTGTGTGTGTGTGTGTGGTGTATGGTTGGGTGGGTGTGGTGTGTGGCTGAGTGTGTATGGCATGGGGGTGTGTGTGTGTGGCATGTGGCAGATGGCTGAGTGTGTTTGTGTGGTGTGTGGCTGGGTGGATAGGTGTGTGTGGCTGAGTGTGTGTGGCATGTGGCTGGGTGTGTGTGGCTGGGTGTGTCAGGTATGGGGGGCACATGGGGCCAGACACAAAGCAGAGGGGAGGGGGATTGCTCACAGCCAGATGTGGAGTGACAACAATGCAGGGCGGTGGGTGGTGGCGCTCTGTCCCTGTCATCTGCCCATCATTCCTGACAGGCACTCAGCTCCCCACAGACTGACCACAGAAATCATGTACACCAGCTATATCTCAGGTAAGTGCTCAAACTACTGGGCTATTGGATAAAAGAGTAGTGGTGCTGGTTGCAGCAGTACAGGCAGTCCTCAGACTTACAACACAATTGGTTCCTGAAAACTGCGTCTTAAGTTGAAACGTCATAACTCGGAACCAATTTTCCATTAGGAACAATTTTACAAATTGTCTATTGGTACCTTTACCATGCTGTACACAGCTGCATCCAGGTGGTAAATCTGTTGTGGTGTGGGGGGAGAAGGGAGGGAAGGCCGTGGGGGGGAGATCAATGTCCCTGCAGCAAGGGAGGGACTGGGGCTGGTGTTGGGACCGGGGCTTGGGCAAGCGCTACCCGGAAAGGGGGTGGGGCAGCTTGTGGCCTGCATGCTGCTGGTCTTGGAGCTGCTCGTGTGGTGGCTGTCACTGCTGTTCTCCCCGCTGCTCCTGTCGCCAGTCTGGGAGGGCATGGGGGTGCCATGTGCCCCAGGATCTGCATGGGGTGGGCAGGGCAGGAGTTGTGCCAGGCTGTGCTTCAGGCAGAAGTCTCTAGGAGTGGGGGCTATGCCCCCTCCCCCGTCGCTCATCCAGTTGGCACAGGGCCAGCACAAGACTAGCTGCTGCACTGCCTCTGAACAAGCAGTATGCAAGGGCAGGATCTGGCCCAACTTCCCCATACCTCCCAGACAAGCAACCGTTTCACCCCAGCTCGGTGAGTGGCAGCAGGATATGGAGGGGGGGGTGCATGCCTCCTGACAACTCACTGAAGACACCTATAGCCCCTGCTCCACCACCCACCCTGCCCCAATCTGGAGGCACACCCCGCCCCATGCCCTGCCACCGCTCACCCAGGTGGGGCAAAGCCACTGCTCATCTGGGAGGTGCAGAGGAGTTGGGCCCATACCCGCCACTTCACACTGCTTGTCTGGAGGCAGCACAGAGGCTCAGTTTTGTGCCAGCCCTGTGCTGCCTGGGCAAGAAGTTGGGGGGGGGGGGGGCATAACCCCCACTCCCAGCACTTTCTGCCTTCTGCCCAGAGTGCAGCCCGGTGCGCTGAAATGAGCGTCTACATTTCGAACCGAGTGGTGGAATTTTAGCCCTTTATTTCCACTGCTTTTTTAAAAATTCAAGATGCCATAAATGGAATTGAAGCATTTCATTTTGGGTTGAAATGAACACATTGTTTTTGTTGAACTGCTGATAAAAGAACAGTTTTCCATTCAATCCCCTCTAGTTCAGCAAATAAACTGAAAATTAATTATTCACATGGCCTTAATTAGAAACATAATGAAAGCAGGTTTTTCTATTTGTTTCATTTTTAATGGCATCTGTAGCGGTTACAATGGAAGTCCTGGTGTCAGCTAAGGATGATGTCCATTACAGCTAGGGTTTGATGGCATTGGAAAACTACTGAAAGCTACTGCTGAAACAAATCTGTTGTTTACTGTGGCGAGTAGCTACCTATTGGTTGAGAAATAATGTCTTGATAATATGAGTCTGTGTCAACCGGGGTGCATCTACATAATATGTTGTACTATGCATTAAACTAATCTGATGAGCAGTAAAGTGTCACTCTCTACACATGCAGGGCATTTACTGAACATTAATCTAATGTGCCATTTGCTGGTACCAACACATACAGGTACAAGATAAATGGAGCATTAACTAATTCACAATAGCGCATGTGTAGACACTGACATTGTGTGCAAACTGCATCTGGTCAGCTATACCAGCAGGGAGACAGCTATTATGCTGGCACCTGTGCTCCAGCCTGACTACACAAGGCCTCTGGCAGCACCTGCCGTGGTGGCCTCCCCATCACTGGACATAGCACCTAGGGGCCTCAGTTGGACACAGACCTCATCATGATCTGGGGTGATGTGGAGATCCAGCAGCAGTTTGACTATGCCACCAGGGCAAATACACACATCTACATGGCCATGTGAAAGCACGTGCTGAAGTGTAGCCACCACCACTCTGGCCACCAGTGCCAGGTGAAGGTCAAGGCCCTGTGAGTCCAGCTGGTCCAGGTGACAGATAACAATCATCATTCTGGGGATGCCCTTCATGTGACAGCTCAACTGAATCCTGGGCCTAAGGGATGCTGGAGAGCCCTGCCACATATCTTCCAGCATGGGTGAGCTGCCAAAGCATGCACCATGGCCCACTGAGGAGGAAGACTCAGTAGGCAAGGACCCCTCAAGACACCAGAACCGGGTTCTGGCATTCTCCCTGGCTGCGGCCTCATCTAGAAGCTCAGGTAGACCGGGTCACCACCTGCCCCACCAACTATGGCAGCTCACCCCAACCACATCACCACGGCCAGACACTGAGTCTGACTCCTGGAAGCACCTGCCAAACCCATCTGGTAAGCCCTGCACAGGTAAGAAGGCTGGGGGCGAAGGGATCACTGCAGTCATCCAAGCCCTTGGCAGCTCACCTGCCCACAAGAATTTCCTCCTGCCAACACACAGGGAGGCAGGAAGCAGTTCAGAACTTTATTGAGTGGCCAGTAGCCTCCCAGCTAGGCAGCTAGTGGCCTCTCACAGGCAGAGAAACTCGTTGATGGCAGCTCTGATCTCCTCCTCAGCCACAGGGGTCAGGCACTCGTAGCATAGGAAGATACCTTTCCAAGCAGCAAGCAGTGTGGGGAAGTGCAGGCTTTCCTGGGTACCACTGAAACTCAGAGCTGTGTGCCAGATTATCAGCTGTGCCCAGGTCACCATGGCAACCAACAGCAGCAGGGTGCAGTGGGTTGGGTACCCCTCGGTGTGCTCAAGCAGCTCATCATGGCGTACCCGGGGACTCTCAACAGGAATAAAATCATAGAATCATAGCACCAGAAGAGAGCTGTAAAATCATCAAATCCAGTCCCCTGCTGTGGGCAGGAAGTTATTGGGCTCAGATGAGCTCAACAAGGTGCCTATCCAGCCACATCTTGAATCTTGAACACCTCCAAGGAGGGTGATTGCACCACCTCTGCCAGGAGTGTGTTCCAGATTCTGATGACTCTTACAGAGAAAAAGTTCTTTCTTATATCACGCCTGAATTTACCCTTTATTAGCTTATGCACATTGGTTCTTGTTTTCCCTTGGTGTGCCTTCCTGAACAGTTGCTCCCCTAGATCATGGTGTTCACCTCTGATGTATTTGTAGGTGGCTATCAAGTCACCTCTCAGCCTTCTCTTACTCAGACTGAACAGGCCCAGTTCCTGGAGTCTCTCCTCATAGGGCCTATGCTCCATACCCGTGACCATATGGGTGACCTTTCTTTATACCGTCTCAAGCTTATCCATGTTCTTCTTGAAGTGTGGTGCCCAGAACTGGACACAGTACTCCAGCTGAATATAGAGGAAGGAGCACCTCCCTGGATCTATTGGCCACACTTCGGCTGATGTACACCAGAGTTCTATTTGCCTTCCTGGAGACCTCATCACACTGCTGGCTCATACTCATCTTCTGGTTGATCATGACCCCCAGGTCTCATTCAGATGCTGTGCCAGCCAGTGGACTGCCACCCATCGTGTAGTTGTGGTGAAGGTTCTTCCTACCCAGGTGAAGGACCTTGCACTTATCCCTGTTAAACTTCATCCGATTTCATTCTGCCCATGATTCCAGTCTGTCAAGGTCATCCTGGATCCAGACCCTCTCCTCCAAAGTGCCCGCATTACCCCATAGCTTGGTATCATCCATGAACTTAATCAATGAGGTCTCCACCCCCTCATCCAAATCATTAATGAATATATTGAAGAGTGTGGGTCCAAGCATCAATCCATGGGGGATACCACTCGAGATGGCCCTCCAGAATGAGGCCATTCCATCAATTACCACAACTCTGGGAGCGGCCTCTAATCCAATTTTCCACCCACCTCACTGTAGACTGGTCCAGCCCAGCAACCTCCAGTTTGCTTTATTGGTGGTGGGAATTGGGATTAGAGTGGGGTATGTTGTTGGGAGGGAGGGAGTATGCTGTTGGGAAAGGTGGGAAGGAGGATGTCTGTTATTAGGGAGGGCAGGAAGGAGCCTGTTGTTGGGAGGTAAGGCGAGGTTTTTGTATGGTGCAGGGAAATACAGATTGGTGTTTCTTGCAAACTGTCTGTAGTGTGCATACTCTTGGGGTAGCACTATGGGTCCGAGTCCATGGGTGACCACCGAGGTGCTCTACTGCAGGGGGTGGAGAAGGATGTGATCAGCGAGCACCTCACAGACAGTGCCTTGGCTCCTGTTGCTGGGTGGGAGAGCAAGAAGCGTCCATGTCCTGGCCACCAGCCCCTGGGAGAACATCCTGTAGCAGCCTCAGGCTACCCCTGGAGCTCCCTGCCAGCCTGAGATAGCTTCCCTGAGCCCCTGCCAGCCTGGAGCTAGCACCCAAGCAGCTGCAGCTGGAGCCTCCCCCGCCCCTCCCCCCCAGCTGCTGTAGGGGAGCAGAGCAGGGCAGGGCAGGAGCAGCCCTGGACCTGACTGCTCCCATTGGGTACAAATCTGTGCCCAAGAGGGCGCATGTGTAGACACATTCCTGGCCCCAGCTTAATGAGCCTAGATTTACTGTTCAGTAATATTCAGGTGCATTAATTGTACATGTAGACACACCCCTGGTGACTGAATAGGGTTTTTTTTTTTTCTTTTTTTGATCTACTATGTTAAATTGATGTATGACTTTTAAATGGCTTAAAAATGAAAGAGAAAAATGTGTGCTGGTTAGTTTTAAACTGCACATATTATTAAAAAAAAAAGAATTACACTAACTGATTCTGTCCCTAATATAATGAACATATCTTTAGCTTTTAACAGTATTTTTTTTTTTTAATATATATATTAGAAGTCTATACTGTGCCTATAACCAAGCAGACAAATTCTGATTTGGCATATATTGTTAAAAATCTTAAGGAAATCAGTTGACTTTAAATAGACTAATATGAAGTTTACATTGCTGTAAATAAGAAAGAACTTATCCCAGTGCCTATGACAGAGCCCAATACTACTAGAACATACATAGGAAAGAAGACAAACATAAAAGAACAAACAAAATTGCATGTTCAGCAATTCCTTTGCTAGACTTCACAGGGAACCTTTTCAACAATTCTTTCCAACTAATCTTTTTTATATGAATTTCCTTTTTTAATTCTTTCCAGTGAGCATGAGATTTCAGTGTCATCAGGTTGTAGGTTACAGTTCTTTATTATAAAGGATGATAAGGTTCATTTGACCTCAGTAGAGAATTGAAAGTCTGCCATAAACTTTAACAATAATTTCGCATAAGCTTCTTGTACAAAATCTTCCCCACAAAGCATCTTAGTATTTCAACTAAATCTGACAGTGGCATGCCTACTTTCCCCCCCCCCCCCCCATTTTTATTAAATGCACTGATACAAAAACCTTCTGATTTCTTCTTAAGTACCTTCTTGGTTAAAGGGTAATTATCCCTATTTGATTATTCCTGTTCAGAAGGCGTATGAATTAACCCTTTTGCTCCCATGCTTTTGTTTCATAAATATCTGCCTGAAACTGATCTCACCATTTAGTTTCTAGTGGAGCTCTTTATTCCAGTGGAGCCAAATGTTGACTATAGCTTGGGGGGGAGGGGGTACATTTAACAAATGTTTCAGCTCAGTTGTTTTCTGTAGTCTGCCAGAATTTTGAGATGGCTTCTTTCATTATTTTTTAATGTGTGCTGGTTTCAGCAAATATTGTAACTTCAACTATTGCTTATTCTCCTCCCTCCCCACCCCCCAGGTCAGTCAACTGGCAATATTCCAACCCCATTTTAAAGTTTGCTACAACTAGAAAACTACACATGTAGGACTCTTGACACCATTATTATTTAATATACTACTTCAAGCAAGTGTTGTCATCACATCATTTCCTGACAGTTCTTGCCTTCCTGCTACTTCATTAAATACAAACTGTAATTATTGGTTTAAAAATAAATATTTTGTACTGACACCTTAGGAATACGCTGAATTTTACCTGTCTGACAAGGACTTAACATAAGGCTCAGAAATATTACAGGATACTGGATCTGTACGAGTTATCTTTTCCAATCATCCTAACAACAATTAAATTCAAAGCCTAAAATAGTTTCCAAATTCTCCCCAAAATAACAGTCACAACAAGCTCAAGCCTGGGATAGAGCTAATGATGTTTAAATTAAATAGAGGTCACCATAGTATATCCATTTTTACTTTATTGATACCAATTCAACTGTACTATTTTGGTTTCCAGTGTATCTATATAACTGAAGGAGTCTCTAAAAAAAAGTCTATGCTTGTGTAAACAGTAAAAAAAAAATGGATGCTAATTCCAATCTTCTGGCAAAGCCATGTCAGAAATTTCACATAAATAGGCTGTCAGGAAGGCATCTGTTACATCTGGTTTTCATTCAGGCTCTTGGTAGTGAGAACTGTGCATCTTTCAGCATTTGAAAATTGTATGCTCTACTGAACAAGGAGACATGGGAAAGGGAGACTCCTTCACCTTTCATTTATGACTTAGAACCCCTTCCAACTACTTCATGTGGTGGTTCTCACAGATTCCTCTGCCGACCATTTTACATGTCTCTACTGGGGCCCCACATCCTTTATCTAAGATGCATATTCCCCAACATACCTTCCTCCCTGGGTACTCTCTCCCCTTCCTCACTTATTGACTCCAAAATAGGAAGAGCAGAACTGAAAGAGCTTATAAAGGATGAATTTCTTTGCCTTCACCCACTAACTGCCCCTGCATTTTGGATAAAAGAAAAGCCTGAGGGAGTGAAATGCTAATCTTAGGGGGAATAAATGCATTTCCAAAGTGCTTCAGTGAAAAAGAAGGAGTGGAAGATACAGGAAGTGTGGATAGAAATACCACACCATTGGGTAAAAGAGCAGTAGGACCCAAGGAAATGTTGGTGTTTTTTAGCTGGCTGTCTTTTATCAAAAAGATAAAATCTCATAGGGTAACAGGCCTGGCAAGATGCCAAAATTTGTGCTTCTATGCATACTCACACTCATCCAAGTCTTGATGGTGTTGAGCAGGTTAACACCTAAATGCTGGCAGGATTGGCAACCTAGGCTAGTTTATACTCAGAGTTGATCAGGTAGGTGCTCATAGAATATGCCTATTAGATCACATCTAAAAAAATTAAGGCCACAGAGCATGCCAGACCATGGGCAGCCAGGTCTGTGGGTCACCTCAGGGCCAGGAGAAGCAAGGAAGTCAGAATCCAAGAGATCTGTCCAAGGAACCAAGTCAGGGATCCAGAAGATCAGGCAGAATGTGAGGTCAGAAGGCTTTCCAGGTCAGATATCCAGGAGGTCAGGCCAGAGCTGGATTAGGTATCCAGAAGGTCAAGCAGAAAGCAAGGTCAGGAAACTAGCCAGGTCAGATATCCAAGGAATACATCACTCAGTAGCAGCACAAACCAAAGGTACAACAGCCTAAGCACAAGACTGAGCCTTGTTGCCCAAACACTTCCTCTTCCAGGTCGGGGGTTTATATTGGAAGGGTCAAGGGGTCAGCTGGCCTTCACTGGCCACTCCAGTCTCAGGGAATGGGCACGTGGTCAAGCTCAGCTGGAGAGTTCTGGCCACCCGTGTACACCCCAATACTCTGTTGTGGAGGCAGAAAACCAGGATGAGAGGTTGTGCTAGGTAGGCTGAGACCCAAAGTTCAAGGCCTCTGCCTGACATAAGGATTCTCTCTTGTGTACAGTAACCCAGTGGTTTGACTAATCTTGTCTACCCTAGGAGACTGGTTTAAAATCCCTTGTTTGTCTGATCAGGAGAAGGGTCCTGACCTCAGTTCACTCAGGACAGTATACTAAGTACTAGACTATACAGAATTCTGAAGTAGAGGTTTCTTGGATGCACACCTTGTTGGAGTTATTTGACCCCTGTAATCTTTCCTGCCCAGAGCAGAAGGGCTGGACCTGATAATCTTCTAAGGGAAGTGGTGCTGACTTCTACCTGGGGGGTCTTTAAAAGGAGGCTTGATAATTACCTAGCTGGGGTCATATAAGCCCAGTATTCTCTCCTGCCCAGGGCAAGGGATTGGACTTGATGATCTACTTAGGTCCCTTCCAACCCTACATCTATGACCCTATGAATCTCACAAGGTCCTTTCTAGCTCTAAACTTCTGTGAATCTGTGATCTCTCCTGATGAAGCAGTTTAACCTAGTAGTAATAATTAAACAGCAGTTTAACTTTGTCATGTGAATGGTCTAGCCACCCAGCTATAAAGTCAAGCTTTCACTACTTACAATCATGTAGAGTGGGGGTATCAAACTCAAGCTGGTTGAAGGATTGCATGCCCTTCTTTTCAGGTGCCCATAGGCCACTAGCAGAGCCAGGACTCTGGTGGGCGTGGCCTGGTATCTGGCAGCAAACAGTGTTACCAAAATGCCTCATCTCACTACACAAAAGGCTTCACAGCTAAGAAATGCCAATCTGAAAATTGTTTCTTCTCTCTCTCCCCCACCACTGCGGGGCCAGGAAGGAGGGGTCCTGTTAGGGGGAGAGAACAGTCCGAACAAATGCCCGGTTCCCGATAAGGCCGATTCCTGTGGGAACACAGAGATTAGTTACTGCCTGCTTTGCACATAAACTTTGCAACCCTTGTTACTTGCTCGTTTTAGGACTACGCATGTCTAAAAACTTTACAAAAAACTGTAGCCAATCACAGATTGCCACCATGAAATCTTGTTCACGAGAGGTATAAAACTGTAACTTCGGGCGTGGCTAGGGGTCGACTCTGATTTGAGCGACTCAGCTCCCTTGTCGACCTGTTTGCAAACAATAAACTTAAGTTGGACCCGGCCTGAGTGTATATGACTCTCTCCTTGAGGTGTATTAAAAAAGCTTCCAAGGGAACGAAACTAGCAGTTTGTGCAACAATTTGGCGAGCCAGCCAGGAGTTGCCCTCGGACCACCTTGGGGTCGGACGACGAGATCGGGAAAGGTGTCTGTGAAGTGGCCACCAGACTGCTTTTGAAGTCTGTCACGGCACTGGAACCGTGAGTCGGGACACCTGGGAGGTTAAAGGCTCTCCCTTAAATGAGTCAACCAGGCTAAGTGGGTCCGAAGAGACGGAGCCAGGGTGTTGACGGAGTAAGTATTCATTTGTCTTGTGTCATTTGAGAAGTCTTTCGGGGACTTTGTTGAGTGGTCTCTCGGGGAATTTGGAATTTTGGAACATTCAGTATATAAGTCTGAACATTAGCCCCGGGGACTTTGTTTTGAGTGATTTTGTTTTAGTGTTCAACAAATAGGTCTGAATTTTGATTGACACAATGGGTTCGGGTAGCTCCCGAGAAAAAAACTCCACAACCCCATTAGGATGCATGCTAAGAAACTTTAGTAAGTTCAAAGGGAATTACGGGGTAGAAATGTTAAAAGATAGATTAATTACTCTCTGTCAGTTGGAGTGGCCAAATGCCGGTTCTTTTGATGTGAATCTGGCTAAGGCAGTGTGGGGGAGGAGATAGGTCTGACTGAATAAATGTGCATCTGTGTATTTAAAAAAATGAGCCACTGACCAGGTCTGAGACTAAGGCTGAGTCTAGCCGCCCCGATTCTGCCTGATAAGATAGTGTCGAACGCAAGGGGGCTCAGCTGGAACCTCGTGACCCAGTGGACAGGTGTCTGAGTGATTTTGTCTTTCCCAAATCCGTTGTCCCAGTATCTTCTGTCAAGGGCAGGAGTGAAAGAATCCCTTTTGTGTTTCCCTCCCTCCTTCCACTGTATGAGCTGGTGTCGCGTCAGTAGACTTGGGTCTGGGCAGTAAAGACTGCAGGACAAGGCACTGAGCAGCCCGTACGTCCTAAATAATCCTTTCCTGTGTCTTTCTATGTGCTCAAAATCATGGTGACTGGATCCGAACCTTATTAAATACAGGTCAGTTTAAAATCTTACTGCTGGCTAGAATTTTATCTGATAAAGGATCCTATTTTTGTGTCTAAAAACATACGTTGTATTAAAAAAAAAAAACTGCTCAAAGCGCCCTCATCCGACAACACGTCGGGCTTGTCATAAATTAACTAGGACGCTGGAAAAAAGCCCCGGGTCCTCTTTAATTCTGATAGTGAGGGAAGATCTGACTCAAGGGTTAAGGTACAGGGATGAGGCTAAAACGCCACCGGACACAGACCAAACGGATCGGGAAGGGATAGCTGACACAAGCCGTTCTAAAACACCTCCCCCGTATAAAAAAAAGCTGCAAAAGACTGAGGGAGCAGTGGATAAACTGCTTTCAGAACTCGTAGAGATTGTGTATAAAGTTTATGAAAATCATGATCAGGTGGCAGAGAGGAGAAAAAAGAAGCCTGGAGCGAAAACACAAATACCGGTGTGGGGATAAAAAAGAAAAACCTGAGGGGGGGACAAAAAAAAAAAAAAAGGCCGACCTAAGATTGTCGAGAGAAGAGACGCTAAAAGAGGGATTGCCCTAAGCTAAAGGACAAACAGAAGGAAAGTCAGCGGGGGGGGGGGGCGCCAGATGAGGGTAAACTCCTCGGGGAAAGATTCAAGCTAAAGGGGCGAGATTTACTAACAAAGCTACAAGCTTCCATAAAAGCCAAAGGAATTAAAAAAACAGGACTCAAATTACCAAACAGCCCTCCGGGCAGCCAAGACTGTGTCAAAAGCCAAAAAAATTAAGATTTTAGAGAATGTTGATTCATGTATATGGGCAGATGGCGCCTCCTTCAGGATCGGTATAAGACCTGAGAGCTATAAACAAAAAGATTTTAGTGGATCATCCTATGGTTCCAAATCCCCACACCATTCTGACCCAAGTTCCAGCAGATGCCAAGGTGTTTTAAAAGATGCTTTCTTCTCTAATCCGCTACACAAAGATAGTAAAAAATTGTTTGCCTTTGAATGGGAGGACTCAGACACATATCATAAGACTCAATTGTTATGGACAGTGTTACCCCAGGGATTTGTCTCATCCCCCCATATCTTTGGAACAGCATTACAAAAAAGACCTAAAACATTAAAAAAAAAGACACCCTAAGATGGCGTTGTTACAATATGTTGATGATTTATTGATAACAAGTCCCGACGTACAGATAAAAAAGAGAGTGACAAAATCCTTGCTAAATACCCTAAAAAAAAAAAAGGGTATAAGGTGTCACGGAAAAAGGCTCAAATTTGCCAGCCAAAGGTCACTGTACCCGCCTCCATTCGACCAGGAGTTCGCGCGCCACCTTCGCCCGGACTCGAGATCTTGCACCCCCAGGCTTCGTTGGTACTCCCCAGGGTTTACCCCGTCTGGTATACAGGGGGACCCCAGAACTCGTCTGCCACGACTTTGATGACTCTCTCAGTGGGGGCTCTTCCCTTGGGGTATCCCCCGGTGCTGGCACGCTTCTTTGCGGGTACTCTCGGGGCTCCGTCCTCCCCTACACCCCGGCCATACGCCACCTCAGGTCTTCCTATCCTGGCCTGTAACCCGTCCTCGTCTCGTCCTCTCTTGGCTCAGTCCCCCTAGCCACTACCGGCGGTCTTCGGACCGGGTATGCCTCTCCCAGTGGGGATGCTGACCTGGTCCCTCCTTCCTTGGGATGCAGACGTCCTCTCTGCTTCCCCAATAGTCCCGGCTGCAGTTACCCGCGCCGTCGGCTCCATAGTGCAGGCTACAGCTGGCCCCACTCTCTGCGCAGCTGTTACGCCTCCTGCTGCCTCGGGTGTCGGGTTCCCCGCTGGCTGCTGCCCCACCTCCAGGGCTGACTTCTCCCCTTGTCTTCTCACTCCTGGGTGCTCCGCCGCACTGCTCACAGCCTGCTCCACCTCTATGCGGTGGCATCCCGCACTCTGTGGGTGGCGGCTGATCCCCTGCACGCTGGGGCTCCGCGCTCCAGCTCTCTCCCTTCAGCCGCCCCACTGCTTTGGCGGGGCCGCCTTTTGTTCCTCCCGGCCGGCGTGCCCCGCCCCTGCCGCTCAGCTGCAGCCGGATAAACGCCCGGCTGACGACCCGCGCCGGCAGTGCCGGCACATGGAGTTTCTTCGGCTCCTCCGGCCCTGCGGGAGGTAAGCAGACCCCTTGGCCGCTGCGGGGGGTCTCCCAGTGCCCCCGCTGCCCTGGGACAGTCACCTTTTTGGGTTATAAAATTGAGGAGGGGGTTCGGGCTCTGAGTAGAGATCAAATTCAAACAATACAGGATATGCCCGCTCCCCAAAACCCCAAAGAGCTACGAGCTTTCCTGGAACTAACTGGGTTTTATAAACTGTGGATTCCCGATTATGGGGGAAAAGCCAAACCCCTATATGAATCCCTCACAAAGGAAGGTCTCACAAATTAAAAATGGACTAAGAAAAACCAACATGCATTTGAGTTGTTAAAAGATGCCCTCTTACAACCCCCAGCGTTGATGATTCCAAATGGGCGCAAGCCCTATAGACTGTATGTGCATGAAAATAAAGGGGGGGGCCTCAGGGGTCTTAACTCAACCCGCGGGCTACTACTCCAAGGTCCTAAACCCGGTGGCGAAGGGGTGGCCTGCATGTTTGAGGGCTGTCGCTGCCACAGCTACTCTTGTGGAGGAGGCTCAAAAGATTGTTATGGGAGCTGATATAAAAATACATACCACATGAAGTTCCCCAAACCCTTGGAGGAGAGGGAAAAAAATTTTTAAACCCCTCCAGACAATGCAGATATGAAATCTTTCTCCTATCTAATCCAGGCCTTACCTTCAAGCACACCACTGCTTTGAACCCAGTCACCCTGATGCCAGAACTGGGACCCCCGTGCCATGATTGTTTAGAGATATTGACTCAGACAGTACTGATTTGTCCTGACTTGGCAGATGACCCACTTGAGAACCCGGAGGAGAAATTCTTCATAGACGGTTCAAATAGTGTAATACATGGCGTACAGCATACAAAGTGTGCTGTGATAACATTGACTAAGACTATGTAAAAAAAAAAGCTCCCTGCAAATTGGTCAGCACAAGCAGCAGAACTCAAAGCCATCAAGAATCCTCAGGGATGGTGGGTCATACCTGGAGAAAAGATATTAGTACCCCGAGACATCTTAGGGGATATACTTCACCAGTTACACTATTCCACCCATATGGGGGGCACTGCCATGGCAGATCTGTCAGTTTGTCAAATAGTGGCTCCAAAACTCTATTTTCATGCCCAGAGGGTGACCTCTCAGTGCCCAACCTGCCAAAAGGTGAACCCAAAACCCACAAGACCACCAGCCCCATGGGAGGAAGACAGTGGGCCCATTATCCTGGACAAACCTGACAGATTGACTTCGCTGAACTTCCTAAGTCCGGTCGTTACCGTTATCTGTTGATATTGGTCGATCAACTGACTGGATGGGTGGAAGCATACCCCACAAAAACAGCTACTACATCCACAGTGACACAAGTACTACTCCACAAGATGATACCCCTATTTCTGTTGCCTGAGTCTATTGAATCAGATCAAAAAAGTCATTTTGTGGGGAAATAGTACAGGAAGTGTCCAAAGCTTTAGATATCACATGGAAACTCCATGCTCCATGGAGACCCCAAAGTTCAGGTCAGGTGGAGCACATAAATAAAAGCCACAGGCACTCCCACTGGCTTTAACTCGTATTCATAGCATACCACATAAAGGAATTAAATTGTCACCTTTTAAATTAATGTTTGGTATGCCTCCCAGAGTCTTGCCAGCGGGGTGAAGAAAACAGATTACTGTAGATTTGGAAAAATCTAAAATTTAAAAACATGTTATCGCCTTGCAGTCTGTTTTGTCTTCCCTACACAGGTTCACTGCACCTTTCCAGAGTCTCCCGCTTAATGTGCCGATCCACAACTTT
Source organism: Alligator mississippiensis (assembly GCF_030867095.1). NCBI lineage: Eukaryota > Metazoa > Chordata > Crocodylia > Alligatoridae > Alligator > Alligator mississippiensis. The sequence goes on from NC_081824.1 coordinate 406,716,046, forward strand.
AAACCGGGTAACCAGATCCTGGTACAAAAGTGGAAAAAGGATCCTCTTGCGGAAAGGTGAGAGGAACCCTACCAGGTGCTGCTAACTACACACACAGCTGTTCGCTTATCAAACAGCGATAAGTGGACCCATTGCTCGAGGGTGAAGCCTTTTCATCAGGAGGACACCAACTCCCAGGGTGTGGTCACTCCGAAAGCTGATAACACCCGGGAACAAAAAGCCAACAAGTAGAAAAGTAAACCTGCTGGAGATTTAAAGTTACGCTTACAAAGATGTGGACACTGATCTACCTATTGGGGCTCTTGTCCCTTTTAGGTATATCAAACCCAAAAGTTATGTCCACCTGTTATACTTGTTCTCAAAATGAGCTTACAACCCTCAGTAAGACTCAATACAACTATAAAATCACTTAGCTCTTGATTATTTACTTACAAGTAAAGGAGGGGTGTATAAAAAGCTGACCTTGTCAAACTGTTGTGTCAATATCAACGATAATGGTGAGATAATCAAAGCCTTAGCAAATGAAATAAAAAAGGTTACACATGTCCCCATCCAAACATGAAATGGGTAAAATTTTGATTGGTCTACATCCTGGCTCCCTAATTTTGGATGGTTAAAAGATGCTTTCTTAGTCTTTTGCCTGATGATGTTAATACTTTGCTTGCTCCCCTGTGTTATACCCTGCATCATGGCTCTCATAAAACAAACAACACAGTCAGTCGTCAACCGAAAAATGTTTATACATTATCAAAAATTAACACTGGCTAAAACCTATTAAAATTAAAATAAGAGAGCATCTTGAGGGGGGAGTTGTTACAAAAATGTCTCATCTCACTACACAAAAGGCTTCACAGCTGAGAACTGTAATCTCATTACACAAAAGGCTTCACAGCTAAGAAATGCCAATCTGCAAATTGTTTCTTCTCCTCTCTCCCCCACCACTGCGGGGCCAGGAAGGGGGGGTCCTGTTAGGGGGAGAGAACAGTTCGAACAAATGCCCGGTTCCCGATAAGGCTGATTCCTGTAAGAACACAGAGATTAGTTACTGCCTGCTTTGCACATAAACTTTGCAACCCTTGTTACTTGCTCGTTTTAGGACTACGCATGTCTAAAAACTTTACAAAAAACTGTAGCTAATCACAGATTGCCACCATAAAATCTTGTTCACGAGAGGTATAAAACTGTAACTTCGGGCGTGGCTAGGGGTCGACTCTGATTTGAGCGACTCAGCTCCCTTTTCGACCTGTTTGCAAACAATAAACTCGAGTTGGACCCGGCCTGAGTATATGACTCTCTCCTTGAGGTATATTAAAAAAGCTTCCAGGGGCACGAAACTAACAGTTTGTGCAACACCAGGGCCCAGATGAGAGCAAGAACTGAGAATCACTGCAGATTACCATGGTGGTAGACCGCTTCCCAGTGAGAGTTGGGGTGAGGGCAGCTCCACAGCACCTAGAGAAGAAGCTTTGTCTCTATGATGAAAGCTCGCATAGTTGAATTTGAACAGTGAGTGGCTAGGCTGCAGTACAGCAAAGAAGAACCTGGGGGTTGGAGTGGACCATAAACTGAATATGAACCAACTGTGTGCCTTTGTTGCAGAAAAGGCGAACAACATGCTGGGCGCATCTACACATGTGCCTATAGTGCCTTTGTTATTGAGCCATGTGAACCGCACATGATTGTTTTTAGCTGCTACATCGCTGGATTAACATGCTATAACAAGAGAGTGTGTTCCTGTGGCAACGTAGCTGCGGCATCATGGTTTGTGACCACCAAGGGCTATGTTGCCATAATTTGTTGCTATGGCAACATAGCATCATGTGTAAGGGTGCTCAGTGGGTTATATTAAAAGTAGTATCACTTGCAAATCAAGGGAAGTGAGTCTTACACTCTATATACTCTGTTGAGGCCTTCCCTGGAGCAGTGTCCAGTTTTGGGCCCCACAATTCAAGAAGGATATGGACAGATTGAAAAGAGTCCAGTGCAAAATAACCAAAATGATGAGAAGTTTGGGAAGTATGACATATGAAGAAAGGCTAAAAGAATGAGGATTATTTACTCTGGAGAACAGAAAATTGGGGGAGGGTTGGATAGCAATCTCCATATATATGAAGGGTAATTTTAGAAGTAATGGAGGATGAACTTTTCTCTGGCTGCAAAGGCCATGACTAGAGCAGTGTCTTCAAATTACAACAGGGGAAATTTAGGTTGGAGATTAGAAGGAATTGTCTAGGAACTTTCTGTCTGTGATAGTGGTTAGGCACTGGAACAGGCTACCTAAAACAATCATGAACTCTATCCCTGGAATATTTCAAGAGCAGGTTAGACAGACACTTGACTGAGAAGTTTTAGTCAAGAATAATCCTGCCCTGAGCACAGGGCTGAACCTTCTAGTCCTACTTTCCTAAAAAACTTGCTTATGTACCTAATTCCAAGGCTGTACGTCCTGAGCAGATGAAAGTGCATCTCCAGTTTGGAGTTAGGTATGTAACTACCTTTCAGAAGCATTCTCAGCATTTCCTTCTGGCTAGATTAGATGGCTCTCTGCTTGGCTTGATGGGTTTTGGAGATTGTGTTCTTAGATGCCTAACTTTCCCTATGCATTGTAACAAAGTACCTTGACATCTAACTCAGTCACAGTTCCCAGTGGATAGCAAGGGACTTTAAGAGTTAGTGTTACAAAGCTGAGTTCCCTTTCTCAATCTAACTCTTGGGCCTTAATAACTCAGAGGCTTAATAGCCTGGGCTCAGCACCTGACACTCCAGAATGAAAACTATAAACTGACAGCCTGGTTGGCAACCACAATGAAATTTTTACCATGAAGTTAAGTCTCATCCATAGAGAAGACTTTTTCAGGGGCTGGGTTATTACCCTAGAATGAATTTCCAAAATATTAAAAATCATTGAAGAAGTCATTACATTCTACTTCAAGCATAGAGCATACATATCTGACTTTACCCCCACTACTGCAACATAGAGGTGCACCTTGTAGACTAACTGATTCAGAGATGCCCAAGCTTTCATGTGTCACAGCGCACTTTAACAAATAAAAAGATGCATGAAAGCTTAGGCACCTCTGAATCAGTTAGACTACAAGGTGCACCTCTACCTCGTTTTCTGTCCGACTTTAGACTAACACAGCTACCTACCTCTCTCTGCTCATTTTCTTTAACAGACACATGTATCAGTGTGGATTTTTTAAAACAAAGCAAAACCTTATCACAATGTAACACTATCCTGCCTGTGCAACTGTCCCCCTGGGGAAAGGATAAGAAAGAGAGGAAAGAGACATATTCTAGTCACACAGTTTAATGAAGTACTAAAATGGTTATCAGATATTATGGTGATGATGTCAGTGAAAAGAACAGAATTATGACTCCTGGCAGACTTTTTTCTACCACAGACTCTGTCTGAATCTAAAGCATTTTCTTCTTTTACAATGAAAAATAAGTCTGAACTGGCTCATACAACTGCACCATATTTCAAAATGGTTTCTTTTTATTTTTATAATTGCACCATATTTTGTAGGTTTGAATTCCATTAATTTTTGCCTGCAAGCTGAAGTAAGGAATGGGTCATTTTGCATTAGGTAGCATCAGATTGTAAGTCATCACCTGTAACCCACTGTGACAGTTATACCATTATGCAAATTAACACAACATTTCATGAAGAAAAAAAAATCCCTTATATATGAAAAAAGTATTCTATCTGCATTTCTTTCAGATATTTATCAGACTGGGTATCTACTAAAAGCAATTATCTGAATTATGCATGAATATTTCAATAATTTAGTACCCACACATCTCTAATAAAACAATTACGTTATACCTGTCTAAAATAAGCCTTTTCAAATTTTCACATGAAGATACATGCACAGTGTACAAATATGCCACTATATATTTGTATTTTCTGCATTCAATACACTAAGCACTAATACCATTTTGCAGCTAACATTTCAAAAAAGCAGAATTTCAGGCAATTATTCCCTTCAGTCAGATTGGGTCTTATTATTTTCATCATAAAAATTACTGTCAAAGTTCTATTTATGCCTAAATGACAATTATGTTAACTAAAGCCAAGTGAAAACTTACATTAAAGGATCATTAGGGTCACAAAGTCAGGATCTAAAATTAGGAAATGCCAGAATTAAAGCTGTCTGTATAACCACAATACGACCTCTATGTAAAGATTGTTTGTGGTCTTCAATTTTATGATCATCTGCTATTTTTATCCATAGGAACCCTACCTCATTCAGGGTGGCTGATACTTTCTTAATGAGTAGTTATTCAATATTTTATCTTATTCTCATAATTCAGTATGTGGAATAATTCATTTCTACATGTACTCTGCATTTTATAAATAATTATTTATTTAGGCTTGGTATAGCGATCTCGTTCCAAAGTCTCAGGTCCAAATCCAAAAAAGGCCTCATTCACCTAGAAGTAGGACTGAGGCAGAATTCAGACACCCAAGTCCATTATTTTGATTTTCAAACCCCTTACTCTGCTGCTGTCCAGCCATCATAACACCTACACTCCATGGGTTCCTCTAGTTCCAGCACTAAAGCTCTCTTTGCTCTTAAAGTTCTGTTTCTTCACATGCCCAGAAGCACGTCCGTCTTAACAGAGCTGTAACCCTTAGTTTGCAAATCAGCTGTGTCAGGATCCTTGAACTAACACTGTAGTGACATCTGGGTTCAACAGATACAGGCATACATGAATGAGAAGAACAAAACAAGCTTTATTTGTGAAGCAGTAGGCACACTTCTGCAAACCCTTCTTTTGCCTAGTCCCTAACTCATCTCCCATTTTCTTCTTTCTCAGGTGCCTATGTTAGGAAAGCATCTCTAAATTATAACTTCTATCACTACAACTGTGTCCCTCTGCCTCTCTTGCCTGAGGGACTGGTATGTTCTGAGAAAGCTTGTAGGTTCTCTCAGAACATACCTACTATACAAGTACCAATTAAAATCACACCTACACTTGCAATTAGTGCGTCTGAATAAATTCTGGCTCAGTTCACACTGCATTTATTGCTCCTGGGCACTGTATTAACACATGCATCCAGGACCATAGCAAGCTGACCTGGGGTGGTGCAGCCTCAGGTAGCAGGGGAGCCATGAGGGTCAGCCTGGAACTGCTCCATCCCAGCTCAACATGCTGAGGAGCAGCTGGCTGGGACACAAGTGTAGCACCCTCATGCCCCAGCCACACCTGTTCACCACCTACATGTGCATTGTGGCAAAGTAAATAACTCTGCTGTAGGATAGGACTTCCGTTGGAAAGTACTATTCTACAGCAGAGTTAATTAATCTACTCCAACCAAATAGTACCACATGTGTAGATGCTGATGCTTTACTTAGGAGCTAATTAGGTAACTGCAGTAAAATGGACATGTAGATGCCCCCCAGTGGTGGCTGCTCTCTTTCCAAAATCAGCTAAAAGAGGAGATAATAGCATAACCATCAAAGATGCCCTCTGTTACCCAGTTACCCATTAGCTCAGTTCTTGCAGCACCCACCACAGATATAAAGATGCACTTAATTACCTCTGTTGCCTGAGCAGACTCACACCCATGCCACCTGGTTTTTGTTCTGCACCAAGTTTTTGTTGGGAAGTTTTTTGAGTATGATATTGTATATACCAGAGGTGTAGCAAGGCAGCTCTACTCCCAGGGCAGCTGTGATGTACAGGGCAGCACCAGCTGCCTCAGTGTCAGTGATGCAGTCAGCTGCCTTGGTGATGACAACAATATTTCTATCCCCCACCTCCAGCAAAAGTGGTGCCCAGGGCTGGTGCCCCTGTCCCTCCAACCCCCTCCACCTTAGTTACACTCTGTTGTACAGCCTTGTGGTTAGTGCACAAGCCTAGAATGCAAGAGTCTAGGACCACCCTCCTGTTCAGCCTGATAAGCAGCAGAGTATTTCATTCCACATCATTCTGGACCAAATCCTATTAGGTCTCAGGTGCCTAAGTGTGATCCTATTTCATCCTGCTCAGGTCCCTGGAAAAATATTAATACGTTTACTTTTGTAACATGCTATCATCTTAACCTTAAGAATACATTACCAAAACACAGAAAGAGGAAGAACCCATCCATTTGTTGCATTAACTATCCCCTAATGATACACCCGCCTGTCAAATCAACAAGGCTTGAGTTTTGATTGATAGTGGACACTTTGACATACTTCCACTCCTGGAAAGCATTTGAAATGTTTTGGTTTTGTTCTAATGCAGACCAGAAACAAATTTTAAAAGCTGAACAGCTGCTGCAAAAAGGAATTGTCATTATCTGGACAGCTTTACTCAGTAGAGATGACATTCCTTCTACTGGTGCTGAAGTTCATTAGCACACCTGCTCTGTATATTAAGCAGCTGTTTCAGCTACCATACATTCTCAGTATTGGCTTAAAAGTGTATTTTTTAAGTAAGAAGTCCTAAAGCCACAAAGTTTGTGTTAGAAAGGCAAGAGATTTTTGTGACAACTTTTGTTGGACCAACTGTATAGTTGGGAAGAGATACTACACAAGCTTTTGGGCAGAAAGTGCTTTTCTTCAGATAATGACCTCAACCAACCGACTAAATAGCACCAACAACTTGTTCTGCAATTTAAATTAGCTGTGTTTTTGATCCTTTAAGCTACATTGAGTCCTCTACTTCAGGTATATCTGGGTTCTGACACCACACTCCTATCTTCTAGATGTTCAATTCCTGTGTCTTTTGCCCTGGATGTCTGTAAGCCCCACTGACATGAGAGAGTTTGTGCAGGTGCCACAATCTGCATGCAAAACCAGGGCTTACTTTCATAGATGGTACCTCTGGTACTGCAGCTTATCCTGCTCACACATCTAAAATACTTTGTTCTAATTTTTAAAATAGTTGCATATCTGATTTATCCATTATTTTTATTATGACTGATCCAATTAGCCTTACTTGTAAGGTCCTTGATACCATGAGAGATGACAGAAAGGCATTTTATAAAGCTATCGTTTTTTATTTATATTAAGATTATGTATTAAATAATGATATGCTAGCCATATGAACCATTCTATTATGCATGAACATTCTTTTGAATATCTAGTCCTCACTATTGTTGATACTGTTGTTGAGCTACATTTTGAGTAAATTCAAAAATCAAGGACAATTTAGCTGAAATTATTCAATTCTTTAATATGCTGGAGAATTTTGGATTTAGACCATGATCCAGGAATGAGATTTTTCGCATGATTACAGTTAAGCACATGCTTAAGGGTTTTACTTGATTACAGAAGTTTAGATCTCATTCTTCAAATGGGCAGATGGGAACAATTAGATCTGAAAATCTCCTATCTTTCAGGTTTGAAGAAATTCAGATTGGGAAAGTAAATCCAAACCAAATTCTGGAGCTTTAGTGTTTGATGGCTCTAGCATCAGGCTAAAGAAAGTTCTTTTGTCTTTTGCTTCCTATTCTTAATGATTCATATTAGAGCTTCATTCTCTCTTGTGTTTACCTTGTCACTGTTTTCATTTTCATTCAGATTTACACCAAATATGTAAATGTAGTCCCAACACACTAAAAAGCACATATATTCAGAATGTTAAACATTCACTGTACATCAAAAAATGCTCTAGAGTTGCTCCCAACAGAGTTTTCCTATCTAAAGTTAATGAGTTTTAATGTACGGTTTCCTTGTACCTTGCCTTTCTCTACACATCAATCTGTTCCTGGCATCTGTCAAGCAAGCAGTAACAGGGAATTATTCTCTGGGGCTGTCACTGAAATGACACCTTTCTCCTTTACTGGAGTTTGAAAATAATGCCCATATTTCTCTGAAATTCTCCAGGCAAAGTATGTCTGTTTTATAAAACCAACACCATCTGCCCAGGCACCAGCTTGTGAGCCAATTGACACATAAAAGATTTTATCTGATCTCTGATGTTAAAGATTGTTACATTAGGCTATCACACTTCCACTTAACGAGATGACTTACCTCGCACACCTGACATTTAAACAAGATGGCGACATATAATAGTGACATGGGTTAATTCACTCAAGACTTGTGTTACCACAAACCATTATTTCAATCAAGGACTCTGATTTATGAAGAACGATGCAATCAAATAATGTTTCAAATGAAAGCTTGGAGAGTCTGGCATCAAATCACTACATGATGGATGACCTCACTGAGGTTGTATGGATTTTCAGCTATTTTTAAAGATATATATATATATATATGGACACACACACCCCCCTACACAAACACACACACACTATTTATAAGCAACATTTAGAGTGACCTTGTAATCAATGCACAATAAAATCAAGCAGGAAAGACAATACTGCATTTAAGGCACTGAGCTGAAACAAAGGAAATCTGGGAAAGTAGGAAACCACAAACTTCCTGACCATGAGTAAATGAATTAGCCTCTCTGTAGTCCATATCTGTAGCTATAAAATAGGGATATTAATCTTTCCCTTCCTTGTTGGTGTTGTGTGAAAATTAATTCATATCTGGGAGATGCTCATATGCTTTGGTTATAGGATATGGTAGGCATCCTAAAGTGACCATTTTGTGTTTGCAGATAGTACAGGATAATATAATTCTTTACTAAAGCAAATACAATAGGAAATAAACCGCAGAAAAACCTTTCTTATGTCAAAGAAGGGTGGTTATGCACAAGACATAGAATTTCTTTTTTCCTCTTATTCATCTATATTTAAGATGACAAAATATAAAACGTTGCTAACTTTTCAATATGCACTGCAATATATAGAAAAATGTTTCTGTCAGAATGGGAGATAGGGGGGGAGTTCACTAAAACAATGAGCATAATAGATTATTTCCATCCAGCTTAAAAGAGGGAACAATTAAATGTCCCTTTTTTAATAATACCTGAAATAATGAAAAACACAACCTGAATACTAACCTGCAGACAAAGACAGGGACTGGATATTGGTTTGGTGGCAATTGTGTATTTGTTTGTGTAGTAATGTCAGAAATTAGACTATCACAAAGACAACTAGGAAGTATGGGTGCACCGATAGAGATTTTGGGGGCTGATATGGATAGCTGATTTTTAAGGAGGCATATCAGCTGATACCAATCTGATTTCTGATACATCTGCATCCAGCTGGTAAGTCTGTTGTGGTGGACAGGGACGGGTAGGGCATGTGGCTGTGGCCTGCACTGGACTCTTCCTAGCAGGAGCAGGGGGATTGGGCCAAGCTACACTCAGGGAGGGTGGCAGCAATGGTGGGAGGGGGGATTATGGGGGGGCTATGGTGAAATTTGGGGTGGCTGAATCCCTGCCATAGTTCCCCTCCCAGCACTGCTGCCACGTGCAGCCCAGCCCAGCCCAGCCCCCCCACTGGGAAGAGCCTGGCACGGCCCCTAGCCACAGCCAATAGCTGCAGCCCACCCCACTGAGCCCCACCCCATGCAGATCTGGAGCACCCCCCCACATGCTCTTCTGGGGTATGTGCAGTGGTGGGAGCCACTCCCCCTCCTCATGCCCCCTGAATGAGCTGCAGCTCTGTCCTGAGCCCTGCCCCACCCCACCCTGGCTGGGCAGCACCTACCCCAGCACCAGCCCCACTTCCTCCCTCACCACAGAAGGTGTTGATCTGCCCCCCCACACCCCTTTCCTCCCCCCTCCCCTTCTACCACAACAGACTTGCCAGCTTGCCGGGCTGTGTTCCTCGCTGCCTGTGTGCTGTGCTGCACCTGCATGCATGCACGGGCATTTATTGGCAAATTATCAGCCACATCAGGCCAGTTTCTGATATAATCAATCTTCTTTATATCAGTGCTGATCTGATATCAGATCAATGTATCGGTGCACCTCTACTAGGAAGTGTTTTATAGTATGCCCCCCATGAAAAATTTAAAAAAAAAGATTTTTTAAGTGGAACACTTGCTGGCAAAAATCTTGGGACTGTGAGCAAGAAAATGTATGCTGCTTATTCAGAGCCAGCAAGCAGAATTCTATTTTCATTGTGTGCCTGGCTGTATATGATACTTGCTTTACCTAGTGGATGAACCACTGCCTCTTGCATACAATAGTAATTGGAAAAAATGGATGGAGGCCTGAAGAGTGGAGATATTTCTGCCCCATGAGGAATGAGACTCCAAGCTAGAACCCAGAGCCTGCTCCCTGCCAAGATAGTAACCATCTCACTGGTGTATTCACCTCCTTCTGGTACCACATATCTCCCTTTCTTGACTCCCAAAGGGAGCCTGCTATAAAAGAAGCACCAGGAAGAGGAGAAATTTGATAATGTCACTAGTGTGGTGGTTACAACACTGACTTGGAATGTCAGAAAGAAACTACAGTATAGCCTCATAAATCTGGCATTCTTGGGACTGAGCTCCTGCTGGAAATTTGAAAATTCTGTTTTTTTTTAAACTGGAACAGTGGCCAGTCGCAGAGCAAAGGGGCAAGGGGGAGGTGGGTGTAGCTGGTCCTGGAGCATCAGCCACATGAGGAGCAGGGTGGTGGATGGCGGTGGCAGCCTCCATGTGCAAGCTCCCCCTCTGCATCCGGGGGGCGGGTGGGGGGAGAAGCGACAGCCAGCCCTGGAGCAGCGGCTGCACATGGAGTGGTGACATGGCATGGTGGATGGTGGCGGCAGCCACCGCATGCAAGCTTCCCCCTCCACATTCAGGGGAGCAGAGGGGGAAGCTTAAAAAGTGCTGGATTTTTGAGAATTCCAGATTTTCAAGATCTGGATTTCTGAGGTTATACTGTATTTCAAATCCCCTCTGAACAAGGCAGGTGAGAAGCCTGGTTCTCCAACTTTCAGGACCATTGCTCTATTTACACAGTTATTGGGCTAAAACACAAAGAGGCCTCCTTCAGAGTTTAGCAACAAACAATCATGGATTTTTGGCTAAGTATATTTTCAAGAGTTAGACACAGGTCTGCTTCCACAGGACTGAGTGGGGCTCACTAAGACCTTGCAACAGTGAGTTGTGATATAGGACTTGAGACACATAGTCTAAATGTAATGGGTAACTTCACCCAAACTAGAGAAGCTGATGAGCCTTACAGGCTGACAGAATTAGTAGATTGGAGGAACAAACACACAGAGGCTTGGAGTGGTTTATCATGCAGTGATTTCATTGGGATCATACTTGAGACAGCTCACTGACAAGCACTGTCAGGAAAGGCACCAAAGTGTCACTCTGGCAGTGCTGAGGGCTGACTCCCAATGTATAACAAAATATAACCACAAAGGTATAGTAGGCAAGATCAAGGAGGCAACCAGGACACCCGGGGTGTGAAAACACACTAGGACTGAACACCAGAGGGAGCTGGATAATTTGGTGTCAACACCAAGCCCGCTACACCTTCTAATGGAAATAACTGCAATGCTTTCAATACTGGCAAATGCCTCAAGCAAAAATAGAGTAAGACTTCTTTTTCACTAGACTTGGCTATTACAAGTGATTAGGGTTTTTTTTCAATGAAACATGTTCAGTGAAAATTGTAAATTTACTAAAACTGAAGGTTTTAAGGGAAAGGATCTGTTTTTTTATGAATTCCCAGAGTCCAAAAAAGGTTGAAATGGTTGAAATATTTCTTTTCAACACCTTCAGAGTAAAAAAAAATCTAGTTTTCTGGTTCAATGCTTCTGTTTGTTTCAAGAATTAGACATTATAATGTTATAAATAATACAAACTAGTGTAAAAGCCCATAAAAATGACAGGCAAAAATAGGCTGTTTGTTATAGGGTACCACATTTCTGTTATCCACTGTGTCATTACCAACTTGAGCTGTTCTGCCTGGTCGTCTTCTATACAGCAGGTATCCATCAACATTTCCAAGTGTCTCTTCTGTAAACTCCTTCAGATATTTCTTCAGACATTGATGATTTTCCATGCACGGTGCATTTGGATTCAATCCTCCACATGGTCCATGAAGCATACATCTTGTCACAATGATCTTTGCTCAACAGACAATGCACAGTTGTACAATCGAATATTTGTTTTAAAGCTCTGGTAACGCTCGTTGTTCCAATTCATCATCAAATCCTTCAAATACTCTGGAAACAGTCTTCTTGGAGGCAGAATCACCTTATGACAACTTTACCCTTAAGAGAACAACTCCAGAATTGGCCATCTGACAGTATTTCAGCTTAGAAGTTTAAAGAGTTACAAAATTAGCACACCATGTTCATCAATCCACAACTATGTTCCTAAATCTCATCTTTACTGAATCTATTGTTGCCTACTCTTTCAGCCTGTTTTCTATTGTCTCTGTGAACCTTTTGCCTATCCATTGCATCTCTTCTATGATGTCCTCTTTACTCATTTGTTTTGTTTTGTCTTACTCTTGCCATTCTTTCTGCATTCAATTGCCATCTATTCTCTGTTTCACCTTGGTAAGAGTGTCATGGGTTAAAGTTAAAGTAAGGGCATTCAGGGACAATTTTTGCTTGGATACCAAAAGTACACCATAACTAATTGAAATCAATCATTAAAGCTCCAGAAAAGTGAGCACAAATATGTTTTTTTGAGGGTGACAGACAGAATGACAAAGGCACAAATGAAGCAAATTATTATAGAGGATGATTGAAATAAAGCCAAAATCATCAATGATTTGAAACTTTTTTTTTTATTTACAAGCATTTTTGAGATTTGCCTTTTTTGTTCTAATTCATGAGCATAAAAATATTCCAACAACTCAAAATTTGTCATGAGAGAGGAAGAGTTTCCTACCCAGCTCTATTTATCATTAATGGTTAAAGAAAGTCTCTTTATATTAAGTAGAGCAATACAGATTCAAATTAAAGATGCACTGGATCACCTAAAGGCAAATCCTATTCAGTCTTCACATTTCTAAGTGGTATGTGCATAGCTGCATAATTGCAGTTTTGGGCATTTTCAAGCAGCCGGGCTTCAACATGTGCTTACCCTACACTTTTCTTATCTGAATGTTTAGTAGATAATTTTCGGCCTGCATACCTGCCCATGTGAAACACAATTGCCTGGGCACACATTCAATGCTGGGCAAGTTGTGAAACTTTTGTCCCAGAAAAAAAAAGCTAGAGGTTGTTTGATGAAGGAAGAAGAGGAGAGGGTCTTCCCATCTTTCAGCCCAACACCTTGTGGGGGCCTAGAATATGGCTCCTTGTGCAAGCATCCTAACCACTAGGCTATTGAGCTAAAGTTAGGAAGGCCCATCTCCTCCAGAAAATACATATGCAGGGTGGAAATAGAATCCCAAGCTGGATGTAAGTGCCAAAAATTGCAGCTACATGGCCTGGATATGTGCAAATTAGGCACAAGAGGACTAAAGATTTAGCTGTAGCATACCCCACAGCCAATGCAGGAGTTTTCTCAGCATGCTTCCAGTTCTTTTCTAACCTAATTCAAATGCCCAAACTGACAAGATGTTACGACTCTGAGACAGCATTAGAATGCTTCTATTTATGAATTATTTCCTTTCATCCCCCACACCTTTCACTGAACCATGTTTTTCTACCCTGAATGCTTCTTCTCAAACCTTGACATACATGCATCCTCAATCATCCTCCATTCAATTTCAGAAGCACGGATGAAGGAATAGTATTTACTTGGCGTGAAAGTTAAGTATGTAACCAACAAAATAATTGCATTCTTAGAACCCAATAACAACAACATTTTTATATGGACAGGGTAAAAGCCTAATCCAGAAAGAGTAAAGGACATCATGAAGGACCCAGACCAGGAAAGAAATTAAAGCATGTGCTTAAGACTTGTCCTACTAACTCCAGTGAGTTGTACCTGCGTATTTGAATAAATGTGTGCTCCCCAACAGAGGCTAGAGTGCATTTCTTTTGTCACAGAAATCTATTATGTACATTGTCACATATATCCTAAACATGCAACTGTTCTGGATGAGTTGACCTTCAGACCCCCTGAATGCAAGGACCTGTCCATATAGAGCAGCTTACCATTGTAAACCGAGTTTTTGTGTGAAACAAGCCTTCTTGGTTTGTAAGTTTTCCAGCAACCTGAATAGATCATGAAAGAAACATATTTGAGGGGTTGGAATGATTTAACAATAGCAATATTTTATACATTTCCCATTTGTATTATATACCCAGGGCTCTAGGAGCTCAAACAAAAAGTTCAGTTTGCTCTCCAGGGATAATTTGCCATAATGCTTGTGCTGTTCTGTACAAAAGGAGCTTCTGTGTTTCTCCTAAAATTAATTTGGACTACTAGCATGTCAAAGAAATATTACTGTATTTCTTATTCACTTTAGCAGCCAACACTGAATTAAAAGTTATCAAATTTGATGGTACTATTTGGATTTCCCCCACACCACCACAGGAAACCCATCGAACACACAGCCCTGCTCGAGAATACCCTTGGAATCAGTGTAACCCATCAATAGAGCTCTGTACATCCTCCTGAGTTCACCCCCAGGGAACAGCTTGTAGGATTGGGACCTAAATGTCATTTTCCTGGTTCAACATTGAAAATAAGAAAGCAAACCTTGTCAGCATAAGTCACTTAAAGAACAACATCTGTTCTTGTCTTGCTTGTAGTTCTCTCAGACCTCAGACATTCTGAATAACTGAGCTTGCTGGACTTGTACCAAGTTATCTATCTCTGACGGCTGGTGTGCTGTAAATTCATATAGAAAACTATTATATTCTACTGAACTGCTGCAGCTCCCTAGATAAAATGGTAAATTTTCCACAGATTTTCCTGTCAACTTCAACCTGGAGGTAGGATTTAGGAAGGTTACATTTCTCAGCGCACAGACAGTTTGAGGAGATTTCTTCAGCAGCTCTTCAGCACATCCTTCGAGTAAACTAAGCTCCCCCCTCCCTTTAAAGAAAAAAAAAATTGAACACATTTATTTTGGTTATAAGACTTTGCTGTTACAGTTCCAGAAATGTTGTCTTCAGGCCTCTGCATTGTCAAAAGACCTGATAAGTTGCTCCTCTGCATGGAAATAACAGCAATTTCTAGTTTCAGCAACCTTCCAGGGTAATGGTAGAGCAATTTAGCAGATATCCCCTCACAGGCTTTTTATCTAAGGTTCTTTCCCTTTCTTTTACTTTTCAGTTTTGAGCGAAACTCCTTAAACAAGGGGGAAAATACTCCCCCCAAAAAGCAACCTGAGGACTGATATTCTAAATTGATGGCTATGAAGTCTTTGAGAAATGTTTTAGTTTTGCTGAAAAAAAATCACATGGCCAACATCTTCCTAACAGTCTAATGGTTTACTTATCTTCTGGGCATGTGCAAGTATTTTTCTGTGAATCAGATTTAAGAACCTAGGGAATTGATTTATAACCTCACTTTCTCTTCCCTTTGATAAAAACAAACAAACAAACAAACTATCTGTGAACTGCAGCAGATGAGAAATAATACAGAAGGTCTGAAAAGTTCTACACCATATGCTGAGTAAGCTTCCGTTTTAAATCTGCTGCTACAGCTAAGTGGCCAAGCACATGTTATTACAAAGTTCCTGGTTCATCCACTTTCATTAGGAAACTTTCAAAAACAACAGTGCTTTTTTCCTTACTAACACCCACTTTGGTGCTGCCAGTTGACAAGATGCTTTTTCTGAGGCAGTGCTACTACTTCACACTGCTCCAAATATGAAACTATTGACTGGCACATCAGAAAGCAATGTGGATAACTTATAACATATCAGTTTTGACAGTGTAAAATAAAGGATTTGCCCTCCTAGGGCTATTGCCTGAAGGTGCACTTGTAGAAAATAAATAAAAATAGCTTCCAGAGGTAATACATTGGGTTAAATAAAGTAGCATTTGTGTCAAAGGAACTCCCCCCCCCCCCCCAAAAAAAAAAACCAACAAAAAACAGTGAAGTCTGTAATATCAGGCCTCAAATGTGCTACTGCTTTTTGGAATGACATGACCACGTATGAGTTGTATTTGACACACCAGGAGTCTGTCCTAAAAATGGTATGGATAGCATTTACATTATTAGACGGAGGGGGGGGCTCTACACATGAATGTGACATCTTTAGGCAAAAAGATTGTTAAAAATCACCAGTTCCCCACCCTATTCTTTTATAGTGTATGGATAAATATTCCCCTTACAGTTAGCCAGAGTAGACATCTTGTTATTGGAATAATAATTCTACAGCATAAAAAAAAATCTACCAAGCACTACTATTCAGATTTAATCACAGTAGATAAATGATTTACACTAAATCACACCTTTCATTTATAAAGACCTCAAGTTATATCCTTTTGTATAGCACAGGTCATCCAAATAGATCACCATGCGCTTTCCTAGTACATACTATACTGATCATACAGGCTATACATGGTACACAGAAATACCTTGAAGCATTGTTGAACTGCAGCCACTTCTGTGATGGAACATAATCACTGTTTAACAGTGCACAGCAACATCAGATAAGTCACATGGAAGCTACAGGGTGAATTTGAGTAGAATCAATACTCTACTGGAAGGATCTTGATTTTACTTCTCATCCAGAGAAAGGCAGCATACTACCGTAATAGTCAGCACTGACTCAGGGGTCAGAGTGCCTGCCAAGCCATTAACACTAATGGAACAGCAACAGTACTCCCTGTAAAATATTGTGGCAGACAGGGTAGATTTGCACCTTACAGACTAGCTAAATTAGATATATAGCCTGAGCGTTTGTGAGCTGGAGCTATGAAAAGATGTGCACAGAACAGTATATAGAATGGAGAGAGTGATTTGAATACAAAAGAGGGGGTTACAAAAAGGTAGGAGAGGAGACAGAGAAGGGCAGGGGCCAGTGCTGGGAGATTCAAGCAAGCAAAGAACCTATAGGAACAAAGGGATCACAAAAGTTAATCCAGGTAATGGGATAAGAAACTGTCTTCCGTAGCTAAACCATAATACAGTCCAGTCTGTGGTGATTTCTTGTTCTGCAATTTTCTGTTCAAATCATTTTTAAAGGTTTTCTGCTTAAGAATAATTACCTGTCTCCCTGCTCAAGTATTGTGGGGTGTGTGGGCAGTGAGCAGGAAGGTGGTTGGGGGAGTGGGGGCAGCACTAATTCTTCACAATACTTTGGAGACCTCATTTCCCACATTCTTGCAACAGTTTGTCTGCCACATTTGGGCAGAATGCAACCAGTACCAAATGATCAGTGTGTGTATTATGTTTCTTCTTCTATCTGTTCTATTCTCTAAACCTTTGTATAGCACATGCATCAGCAATGTTCCTGAGCACCTTCCAATAGCACATAAAGCACATGACTAACAACCATTTGTTCTTTCATCCTCTCCTTAATGTAAGAAATGTGTTTAACAAAGTGCCTTGTGGTGATGTGCCTGTTTATATTTGGGATTTGTTTTGAATAGCATTAAAATTATTTTTAAGAGGGTGGTGTTTTTCCTTTTTTAGAAATTATTTCTTAAATGCATGGAGGCCAAGTGTGAGAACTGTGCCTTCCATTTAGGGTAGAAGGTAAAGATTTGAGTGATCCTTAGATCCTAAACATGTTTGTGCCATAGTCTCACATCTGTCTTCAAGAAATTTGTTTCTCATATGTATTAACTGCCCTAATCATGGGAAGCCCCACTGTGTCAAATATCTCCTCTGCACATTACAGGTGGTGCACAAGTATCATAGAAAATTAGCGTGAAAGGGACCTCGGGAGTCATCTAGTCCAACCACCTGCTCAAAGCAAGACCACCCTCAACTAGATCATCCCAGCCAAGGCTTTGTCTAGCTGGATCTTAAAAACCTCCAAGGATGGAGATTCCACAGCCTCTCTGAGGATCCTGTTCCAGTGCTTTACTACCCTCCTAGTGGGAAAGTTTTTTTCCTAATTTCTAATGTGAACTTCCCTTGCTGCAACTTCACACCATTGTTCCTTGTTCTATCATCTGGCACCACTGAAAACAATCTAGCTCCATTCTTTTTGGCCCCACCCTTCAGGTAGTTGAAGGCTGCTGTTAAATCCCCTCTCAGTCTTCTCTTCTACAGACTAAATAAGCCCAGTTCCTGCAGCCTTTCCTTAGAAGTCATGTGCCTCAGCCCCCTAATCATTTTCATTGCCTTCCACTGGACTTTCCAACTTGACCACATCCTTTC
This sequence comes from Alligator mississippiensis, assembly GCF_030867095.1. Lineage (NCBI taxonomy): Eukaryota > Metazoa > Chordata > Crocodylia > Alligatoridae > Alligator > Alligator mississippiensis. Next base: position 406,734,096 of record NC_081824.1, read on the forward strand.
TGTAGGGGGTGACCCAAAACTGGACTCAATATTTCAGATGTGGCCTCACCAGTGTAGAATAGGGAGGAATAAATACTTCCCTTGATGCACTGGAAATGCTCCTACTAATGCAGCACAATATGCTCTTAGCCTTCTTTGCAGCAAAGACTCTCTCTTGGCTCATCTCTTGGGTCATATTCAGTTAATTGTTCACTCTAACTCCCAGGTCCTTTTCTGCAGAGCTGCAGCTTAGCCACTTGGTCCCTAGCCTGTACCAGTGTATAGGATTGTTTTATCCTAAATTCAGAACTTCGCACTTTTCCTTCCTGAACCTCATGATATTTCATTTGGTCCAATCCTCAATTTGTCTAGATCACACTGAATCCTAGCCCTACTCTCCAACTCCCAGCAACTCCTCCAGCTTGGTGTCATCTGCAAATTTGCTAAGGGTGCATTCCATCTTTTAGATTATTGATGAAGATATTGAACAAACCTGGGCCCAGGTTTGATACTGGCTGCCAAATAGACCTTAAGCCATTGATTACTACCACTTGAGCCTGATGATCCAGCCATTTTTCTATTCACCTTATTGTCCATTCATCCAACCCATACTACCTTACCTTGTTTGCAATAATGTTGTGGGAGACAGTATCAAAACCCTTGCTAAAGTCAAGGTTTACCACATCGACTGCTTTCCCCACATCCACAGTCATCTTGTCATAGAAGGCAATCAGGTTGGTCAGGCGTGACTTGCCCTTGGTGAATACATACTGACTGTTCCTAATCACCTTCTTCTCCAATCTTCCAATGGATTCCTTGAAGATCTGCTCCATGATTTTTCCAGGGATTAAGGAGAGGCTGACCAGTCTGTAGTTCCCCAGTTCCTCCTTTTTCCCTTTCTTCAAGGTGGGTAGTATATTTGCCCTTTTCCAATCAGCTGGGACCTCTCCTGATCGCCATGAGTTTTCAAAAGATAATGGCCAGTGGCTCTGCAATCACATCAGCCAAATCCTTTAGCATCCTTGGGTGTATCATCTCCAGCCCCATAGACTTGTACACATTCAGCTTTTCTAAATTGTCCCTAAGCTGTTGCTTTACCACTTTCAGTCAATCACCTCTGCCTCAAACTGTGCTGCCAGGTGCAGTAATCTGGGCACTAACCTTGCCTGTGAAAACTAAGGTAAGAAAGGCATTAAATACGCAAGTCTTTTCCACATCATAGGTCACTAGGTTGCCTCCCCCCGTTCAATAAGGGACCCACACTTTCCCAGATCATCCTTTTGTTGCTGACATACTTGTAGAAACCCTTCTTGTTACCCTTCATATTCCTTGCTAGCTTCAACTCCAGCTGCATTTTGGCTTCCTGATTTCATCTCTGCATATGAGCAATGCTCTTGCACTCCTCTGTAGATGTTTGTCCAAGTTTCCACTTCTTGTAAGCTTCTTTTTTGTGTTTTAGTTCACTGAAGAGTTCCCTGCTAAGCCAAGCTTGTCTTCTACCATACTTGCTAGTCCTCCTGCATATAGGGATGGTTCATTCTGGAAACCTTGAGTAAGGTTTCTTTAAAGTACAACCAGCTCTCCTGGACTCCTTACCCCCTCTGACTGGCATCCCAGGGCATCCTGACCATCTCTCCCCTGAATTAGTTGAAATTTGCTTTTCTGAATTCCAAGGTTCTTACTCTCATGCTCTCTTTCCTTCCTTTCTTCAAGATCCTGAACTCAAGCATCTCAAGTTGCTATCCACTTCTATGTTCCCCATCAATTCCTCCCTGTTTGTGGACAGCAGATAATGAAGAGCATAGTACCTAGTTGTCCTTTCTAACACATGCACCAGGAATCTGTTTGAACACTTTTCAAAAAATTCCTGGATTGCCTGTGCACTTCTGTATTGCCCTCCCAGCAGACATTAGGGTGACTGAAGTCCTCTATGAGAACCAGGGCCTGTTAACTGGTAGTCTATAGCAAACACTAGCCACAACATCACCCTTATTGCTCTCCCATCTAACCCGAACCCAGTGACTTTCAACAGGCCTATCTCTAGTTTCATGCTGGAGCTTTGAGCAATCATTCAACTCTTTTACATGAAGAGGAACTCCTTCTCCTCTTCTCCCCTTCTTGTCCTTCCTGAACAGTTTATACCCATCCATGACAGTGCTCCAGTCACGTGAGCTATCTCACCAAGTCTCTATTATTCCAATCAGATCATAGTGACTGTGTGAGGACTTCTAATTCTTCCTGTTTCTTTTCCAGGCTCCATGAATTTATGTACAGACATCTGAGGTAACTAGCTGATTGCCCTACTTTCTCAGGAAGAATTAACTGGTTAATTATACAATTATCTTAAGACCAGTTGTATTTGCAAAGTAGCTATCACACAATAAAGCTCCAACCCGCTATAAAGCTAGACCTCAAAAATGTGTACTAACTTTATAACTGGTTGCTATTGAACTTAATTTGCATAAATAGTAGGGTCTAGAGAGGGATAATTAGTGACCAAAGTATTCGTCTTGCAACTTTAGGTGGCTTTTTAGACATGTTAGTCATATAGAAAGCAAGCACAAAGCAGAAGACAGGTGTGTTACACTTCTGGTAGTCCATGATGCTGGGGGAAAACTTTGCAAAGACCAGTACTAAGTGGGGTTTCATAAGTGTTGCAGACTTCATGTCCTGAAATATCATAATGTTATAGCTCAGCTGAGAGATAATGAAGTTGTGAATAACTGCCACTAAGATGAAGTTGAGTCTCCTACCACCTGGAAGTGATAAAAAGTGTTAATTCATGGATAAATCTAAGTTTTGAAAAAGCTGGCCCCAGAAGCCTTACCTGGGGTCCTGGGGGGTGGGGAAACTGCAGCCACAGTGCTCCTACAGCTTTGATCCTGGCCAGCAGCCAAAGCATGGGTCCAACTGGCCAGGCTCTGGTTTTGGGCAGCATGCGCTGTATCCATGTCCACTGTCCTGCTTTTTCTCCATGTGGATTTTTTTGACCTCAGGATCTCCTGGGGTCAACCCCCCCACCCCAAACGCTGCAAGGTAGCAGCACAGGAAACACCTTAATGTGCAATGTGTGGCACCACAAATGGGCCTGGGGCACCACATACCACACAGCTGTGCCTGTCTGGACACAGCCATGGAGTCCTAAAGTACTCCTAATGTGTGGAGACTGATTTGACCAGTTTGGTGTGTCTTCAAATAAAGGAGATTGCACTACAGCTGCAAGTTCTTCAGAAAGCTATATTTGCTCTATCAGTTCTAGAAAAGAGGGCATAATCTTACAGTGCCACTAAAAATCACCAGTCCAGTTTGTTTCAGTTTCCTTCTACATGAAGTCTAGGGTTTTAACTTATGTTGTAAAGACTCACACTTTGGGCTCAAATTTTTTGGGCCCAATCTTATGCAGATTGACCAAAATACCAGCTATTTTACTGTCACTTTCACCGGGTTATTTTAATGCACACTTTAAACAGGTGTTCATGGTTATGCAAGAAAGCAAAAGCTTGGGTTCTACTTGGATTTTTTATGCAAATAAGATCTTAGTCCACTTCTGCATCTCTTATAAGAGAACAGACTAAAAAGTGAATGACTGCAGTAAAATGCATATAGAAATCAAGGAGCAGAACCACCTTTGAAGTATGTTGTTTTGGTTTTTCTTTTTGTATGTTTGTTATGGTAAAGTATGGAAGAAGGAGCCCAAATGGGAGCTATCATTTGTAACCAGTTGTAGTTAGGTTCCTTAGCATTCCAAAATGGCATTCGGTATTATCTTTATTGCAAGAGCAATATATTCATTATTGCATTAAAAAAATAAAAGAACCCCAGCAGATATTTAGCCCCTATCAGCAGGATAAATAGAGAAGAATAGCTTCCTTCTTTGTTAAGTGGAGAGGGAGGAATAACATATAAGGTTATTCTGATCAGAATTAACTTATTTTGTAGATATGAATGAGAATAAGGAGCATGGGCTGATTAACAGGTCAGCTTCTTAATGTATTGTATCTTCCTCCATTCAGTCTTGCCTTTTAGCTTCTCTGACCAGCCCCTTTTCTAGAATATCTAATTATTATCCACATCTTATCCACTATTGCTTTTTTTTTTCAACTTTCCTCATTCTTTCTCATACTGCTGATCCTAAGGGATTTAAACTGAATGTCAGTCTCTCTTGTCCGGGCATCCAGACTTTGCAAGTCCTGTCACCTCTTCCTTTGTGATGGTTGGAAGATTCATGTTTTCCTCTATCCATTCTCCTCTAATTTGCAGTCAAATCCTTATCTCCTTCTCTTTGGCCTCTACCATATCCACATCACCCCTCATCACAAAACAGACACCCAGGTAATTTTCCTAACTCAGTAATCTGATCAGTTTCTTCCTCCTATAGCATTCCACTCCAGTACTGTTGGTTTTTGGTTTGGGTTTTTGGGGTTTGGGATTTTTTTTTGGGGGGGGTTGTTAATTTGTTTGGTTGGGGGGGGTTCATTTTTTGTCCTTATCTGCAAGAACCTGGATGATTCGTCTTGTGCCTTCATATCTGTTCTTGCCTCTCACTACGTTATCCCCACCACTACCCTCTTTGTTCTGCTAATAATTCCAACCAGAGCCCACCATTTGTTGATTTTTTCTCTCAGAAATGTCCTCTCGTTTTCCTTCAAGCAGCCCATAATACATGGAACGATTTCTCTCACCTGGTCGAAAAGATCACTTATATCTCATTGACATTCTTCCTACAGCTCTGTTTCTCTTGCAGTGCCCACAATTATCCCTAAAGCACAGCCTCTACTACTAATGTTTCCCACATCTCTCCTGCCACCCTAATTTGTTTCTCAGCTTATTGCATCATGTGTTTTAGTTAGGTTATAAGGTAGGGTCCCCTGGCCCCATCCTCAGATGGAACGAAACCATATTATCCCAATTGAAAGTCTGTCCCTGTACTTTCTCTATATTTGAGGTACCTGACACACTTGAGTGATGTAAAATGATACATCATTAAAATATTTGGGGGGACAGATTTTCTGCTTAACAAGTGCTTTGTCGACCAGAAAATCTGCCTGCTTTCTCTCTATTCTAGAAGGTTTATTTTATTTTATTTTATTGCACCCCAGATCCTCAGCTGGTATAAAACCACAGGTCTGACTTATTCCCAGCTTCAGGCGACGTTGGAAGTGAAAAGGGATCCACTAAAAAACAGAGGAAAGGATTTTCTTTTGCTGCAGCACTATGACCTATAATACAGATTAGGTTTTATCTCTGCTGTTTGTCTTTTCTTTTTCTTTACTGCTTTCATTTCATAACTTGTTTCCACTTGCTCAGAGTCACTTACGAATCGTCCAGATGACTTTTAAATCATTTTTTCATTATTCAGGATTGTTCCCAAATCATTTTGACATAGCCCTATGCCAGATTGTGTTGAAAATAATTTCTTCCTGGGACCAGTTTCAGAAATCAAAGCAGGTCAATTTTTTGCGCACCAAATAGGTGAAGGAAGGGGAAAGGTTTCATCAGAGGTTGTCTAAGTAAAATATGACTACAAGTGAATTGTTCCTTCACTGAACTCCAAATAGAAACAGATAATGATTTATGTCCCTTGTGGTGTGGGGTGACTTTTTGATATGCTCTCTGTTTGTTGGGCTACTCCATCAGCTGCTTATGTTTGTTTATTTGTGTATATGTAATCTCTTCCCCTCCTTCTATGTGAATTTGTTTTTTGTCTGGGCTGTTTTCCCCTCGTTGTTGCTTTTACACTGACACCAGTGTGATGCGTTTTTCATTTGCTTATATTTTTTATCATGCAAATTTGAAGTTTAACAATAACAGGAAAAAGATAAGAGAGCCTCTGTAGAGTTCCTGCAAATTCTTCACACAATGCCAAGTAACTTAGACAAAATTGCAAAGCACTTCTCCAGATTACTATCTGTTTAGCCAGTAGAATTCTGTCATCTCAGTTAAAAGAGCAGCACCAGGCAGCCAGAAAAAAAAGAGTTAGACATGATATTAAAATCATAGGAACCAAGCCTCTGTGAGGTTTTAAAAAACATCAGGTTCAGCTGATGAATTGCTTACTCATGTTGGTGGGGTTTTAATCACTTGAGTAGTAGTATGGAATTAAATGTAACTACTTGCACAAATAAATGCTCACCAACCAAAGCAAGAGCTCCACAACTTGGAAATTAATTTCTACTGTACAATCAGTGAATGAAGCACTTAGGGCAGGATCTTGTTTCACTGTATGCACCCAAATGGCAGTTACCCAGCCATATAACTGCCATTTTTGGCACTGACTTATATTTTGCAGTCCTATTCCACATGTAGTATGGATGTATAAGTATTGTTGGCAATCCCTCAATTCATGGATGATCTCTACCATGGCTCATTGATGGGTCTTGTGGTGACTTAAGAGTCCAATCCTTGAGCCACAGATCCGTCTGCAGAAACTGCAGGTGTTTCCGCAGTAACCCATAGGCCAAGATTTCTTTCCTTTTCCTTCCTCTGCTCTCTTCTCTCTGCTCCAAGGGCAAGACACTTTCCTCGCAGCAGGCTGCCACTTGGTTAAGGTTGCAGCACCGTCAGAGTCAGTTAGTAGCTAGCTCTTCCCAGAAACCATTTTCTTGAGGAGTGCCTTTAATGCATCCTTGTGGCATTTCCTCTGGCCACTGCAAGATCTCAGGCCACAACTAATCTGGAAGTAGAGCACTTGTTTTGGGAGTCAAGAGTCAGGCATCCATACAGTCTAGCAAAGTCAGTGCTTGAGGATCATTGACTCAGTGCTGGTAACATTGGTTTCAGCAAGGATGTGGAGGATTTTCCCATTTGATGCAGAGGATTTTCTGGCAGCATTGTTGGTGACACCTCTCCAGGCTCTTGAGATGATAATAGTGGGTCACCCACATTTCACATCTGTAGCGACTGAGGGTGATGACTGCATTGTAGATCTGGAATTTGGTGTCTTCCTAGAGATCACAACCAATAAAAAGATGTCAAAGCAATTTCTCAAAGGAGGCATTTGTACACCAGATGCTGTGCTGGATCTCATTATCAATGTTCACTCTCTGAGAAAGGTGGCTACCAAGATAAGAAAAGTGCTCAACTACTCCCAGGGTCTTTCTCCCAATGGTAATTTGAGGAGGGGAAATCCCATTCATGGCCTGGAGCAGGTTGATGGAATATTTTAATCTTCTCAATGTTGGGAGAGCAGCCCAAAGTTCAGCAAGCTTCTATGATGAAATCCATCATAGTCTGGATGTTTTCCTCAGTGTGCGCAAGGATTGTGTAGTCATCAAAATATTGAAAGTCAAGGATGGTTGTTTTGAATACTTTGGTCTTCAAGCAAAAATGTTCCAGACTGAAGAGCCCTACATCCATTCAGTTGATCCCAGGAAGGTGAGGGGCACCAGCAGGGCCAAGGGGCTGTAGCTTGGGAGTAATTCTTAACAAGAACTAGGATGATGATCAAAACAAAAATGCAGAACAGAATTGGAGCAATGATGCATCTGTGCTTGACTCCAGCTAGAATGACAAATGGATCTGTCTCTGATCTGCTACAAAGAACAGTCTTCTGGTCATGGAAATTTCCTCAGGACCTTGAAGTATTTTTCATGGCATCCAAATCTGGCCAGTACTCTCCACAAGATAGAGTCAAAAGCTTTACTAAGGTCAATGAAGGCCATGTACAAGTCTCAATGCTGTTCCCAGTACTTTTCTTGGAACTGATGAGCAACAAAGGTCATGTCAGCAAAATTTCCCCACAGCATAGTTTGAAATCACACTGAAATTGCAGCAAAAGGTAGAAGATGGTTCAGGAGGGTGTAGGTGAGGACTTTCCCTGTTGTGAAAAGGAGGGTGACATTTCAATAGTTCTTGTGCACAGACCAATTTCCTTTCCTAAACATAGTCATGATGTTGGCATTCCTCAAGTCCTCAAGGATCTCCTCATTGTTCCAAATTCAAAAAAATAAGTTTGTGCAGACTAGGTACCAGTTCCTTGCTGCCAGCCTTAAAGATTTCAGCAGGTATGACATTCAGTCCAGTAGCCTTGTTGTTCCTGGTTTTCTTGATGGCATGCCAGACTTCATCCAGGGTAGGAGAGTTGTTGAATGTTCCCTTTTGGGGTATTGGAGAACAGACACAATTGTGGTATCCATCACTATTTATTCATGGCTCAGGAGAAAAGTGCTCTTTCTATCTAGCTTATATAATTTCATTGTCTTTGAGGAGCACCAAATCATCCTGCCATCACAGACAAGTAGGACCATGGGAGGTTGAATAAATAGATGTTTTTTCTTGCCTAGAAGAAACTATTTTTCTTGACTTTATCCTGCCACCACTGGTTTATGATTTCCCAGATCTCCTACATCTATTAGCATCTACACAATTAATAAGTACAGACACCAGGCTGCTCCCTGGTCAGGAATGTATACAACTGCATATGTAGTGGAGCATATGTCCTAGAAAAATCTATATTTATCCATGTCCCATGTTTTAGCCCAAGAGCCAAGGAGTTAGGGCAGGGCTGTTCAACTAGCAGCATGCAAGGGATTAATGTGTAGCCCCCGGCTTCCACTCCATGGCTGCTGATGGCTAAAATTTCAATGTTTTTTACAATGTTAATGCTTATTTAGTGCTTATTCCTTATCGTTCAATATATGCAATATAAATGTGGTTAACTAGTGTGCTAGAAAGCAAAATCAGGTTCTCAGGGCCTAGCAAGAGAGCAGCTTTGTAACAAGGCAGTTCTTACACATCCCAGAGATAGAGATTTTGGCGGGGGGGAGGAGGCATGTGAGTGCACAGCCGCACGTGTGCCCACTGCTTCCAATCACCCCAAGTAGCTCCTTGCAGGCAGGAATGCTGCCAGCCTGCAAGAGGAAACCCATGTTTTCCCATGTTTTTTTTTCTGGGACTTGCTCACAACCCTTTCAGATATTCTTGCAACCCACTTTTGGGTCATGACCCACAAATTGAGAAACACTGACTTAAAGGTCTTTCAGGAGGGCTAAAGTATAGCCACATAAGAGGATAAGGAACTTTACCTGGCTTGTTGTCTGTCTCCAAACTTATGGTCAGTTTTTCTTGTATAATTGTTTTCTCTTGTATAATAAATCCTTTTGTTAATGTGTCTCCTTCTGAGTGTGTCTACACACAGGGAGATCCCTGGGGGGGGGCAATTAGGGTGACCACCCCAGGCCCCATGTTTTGGGAGGCCACATGGAGCCAGGTGGAGCAGCGTGGTAACTCCGCGCTGCCACTGGCTTCACATCTGGCCGCTCAGCACCCACCTTCCCCCCCCACCAAGAAATCTGCCGCTGGCTTCCTCACGTCCTGAACAGGGCCCCGCGCAAGCTGATTTGCCTCAGGCCCGCACCCTGCTCGAGTCACCTCTGTCTACATGAGACACTTAACTGTGCAGTAGCGTAGTTTACTGCACAGTAAGTATATGCATGTACACGTGTGTGCACTTACTACAGAATAAAAACCCTTAATCTTGCTTAAATTTGCTAATTACAAATGCAAGTAGCAGATTTAAGTGGTATTAGTTATGCAGTATGTAATATCAATAATGCATGTGTAGACACAACTTGGGAGCAAGTTTGCTTTCAGGTATGCCCAGTCACTAGGGGGCCGGCATCTGTGATGCACTTTACTGTGAATCCAGGGACCACCATGCAGCTTGGTCAGAGGAAATACTGCATTATATCACAATATAATACTGGAGGGAGCAGTCAGGCAGGTGGCGCCATGTGCATGCATATGCATATGGCCTCCAGGCAGTCTGGAGAGCAGCTGCCACAGGTAAGTGGTGGAAGAGGGGGGAGATTGAGGATACCATGGGGAGGGAGGGAGCTAGGCAAGTCTGGATTTGCTGCCCAGCCAGGGGTGCATGGGGCTTGGGACCCAGGGCCAGAATACCTGGCCACAAAGCCCTGGTAGGGAGCAGGATGGGGTTGCAGGTGTCTTGTCTGTGGGGTGGGGGTGAGATTTGCTCCTGCCATTGTGTACACTCCCAGGAGGGCAGGGGGACCTATGCCTCCTAGATCTATGCATGAGGGTGTGGGTGGGTGTGGGCACAGGCTGCCCACCATGGACTCAGGCTCCCTGCCCTGCTGCCTTCCGCTGGGGCTTCTGCAGCCCAGCTGGTGTTACCTAGCACCGCAGGGAAGAGCGGGGTTGTGCAGAGAAGCTGTTTGCCGCTGTAAACTCCACACTGCCCTGGCAAAGCAATCCCTCCCCACACAGCAACAGCAGAGGCCATGGTGTGAGGTTGTGCCCCTTGCTGCTTCTGCATGGGCAGGGGATTCCTCACCAAGGCATTGCGGAGCTTACAGTGGCAAGCAGCTTCCCTGCACAGCCCTGCTCTGCTCTGCAACACCTGGGCTGGAGGGGCAGGGGGCTGTGGGTCAGAGGTGAGGGGCACCAGCAGGGTCAATGGGGCACGGAGTGGGAGTGAGGGGCATCAGCAAGGCTGGGGAGGAGCTGAGGGGAGAATAAGGGACGCTGGCAGGGCCAGGGGGCTGTGGGGAGAAGTGATGGGCAGTGCTCCCTCTTAGCTGTGCTGTGTGCATGGCCACGCAGGTGTGCCTGGCAGTGCAGCATGAGTGTGCCTGCATGGCCGCACACACTGCATAGCTTAGAAGGGATGCTGGTGAGGGGCACCAGCAGGGTGAAGGGGCTGTAGCTTGGGAGTGAGGGGTCTGGACCTGCGATCTGTGAGCTAAGAGGCCAGGGAGAGCTCTGGTTTTCCATGATAAAAAACCAAAAATCAAATACCGAAATGTATAGGTATTTAGAATTTATTTTATTATAGTGATTGAGACACTGGTATGCTTTCAAATTGCTTTAAAACTGTAAATATATCAACAGTTGTGTTCAACTGATACCTATGTATATAGTGGTCTTTCATTTTATTCACAGATTTTGGGGGTTTTATTAGAGAATTTGCCATTTTTTATCAGTGAGAACCAGGATCCCTGGTAAACAGTGATGAACAGCAGTACCCCCAGCAGCAGTGGGCTGTGATAAGAAGCAGTGCCACCCTCAGCAGTGGTGGAGTAGCAACAGCAGCATCCCAGCAATGGTGTAACAAGGGAAACCTTGAGATAAGAACTGTATTAGCTCTACCCACTATGCTACCCACCCTGTGTGGGACTGAGAGCTCTGGGCTCCTATAGACATGCTATGATGTGCTGTAAATCCAGTGCATTGGAGCAGACTCCATTAATCGATTACAGGCAGTCCTCAGACTTACGACACAAGTGGTTCCTAGAAACTGTGTCTTAAGTCAAAACGTCATAAGCCAGAACCAATTTTCCCATAGGAACAATGTTATAAATGGGGGATTGGTGCCTTTACAATGCTTGATGCAGCTACATCCAGCTTGAGCTCCCACCTAGAAACCTGGGTTTCCATGTTACCATGTAACACTCAGGTGCTTTTAATTAGTGTGGCTTGCTAATTAAAGAACCCCACCCCACCTCCCAGAGCAACCCTATAAATACCCTCTGATCCTATTGACTGTGTTGAACTGTTAGTAGTGGATGGAAGGGGGCTACTGATTGATTATTAAGAGGTTCTTAAATGTGATTGTCAGCCCATCTTCCTTTCCCTCATTAATAAACATGTTATAGTTTGATATTGCTTGCAAATAGGGAATTTTGTTCACATTGGAACACCCAGGCAGAAATTATTTTTCCAGGTTTCAAGGTGGGAGCTAAAGCCAAGATAATCAATTTGTGTAAAAATCCTAAGGTGAACTTGGCCCTTGTTGCTGCCATCTGGTGCCTGGCAGAAGGGATCATCTCTAGTTCTAAGTAGGGGTGTGCAAAGTGGGCCATATTCAATTTGGATTTGGATTCGGCCTGATTTGGGGGACAATGTTTTGATTAATTGATTTGAATCACTGTCCCAATTCAATTCAGCCAAATCTGAATTTGAAGATTCAATGCTGATTCAAAGAAGCAGCGATTCAGTCATAGACACAGCTTTAAATGTTTTTTCAACATACCTCCAGGTACCAGGTGTGGCTCATGAATGCTGAGATGGTGGGGCGGATGGAGTGTCCCACAGGAGAGCAGGGGGTGTCTCCCGCATGCTCAGCAGCAGATCTGGAAGTGGACCGGAAGTATTTTCAGTCCACTTCCAGGTCCACTGCTGAGTGCACAGGGGACCCCCCCCAGCCCCCCAGATCTGCAATCAGCCATGGGGGGCCCCCAGGTGCCTCCCCAGACCCAGGAAGCACTAGTCACCAAGCCAGGGGGGTGGGGGGAGTCCCCTGTGTGCTCCACAGTGGACCCAGAACTGGACCAAAAGTACTTCTGGTCCATTTCTGGGCATGCCACGGAGTGCACTGGTTCCCCCCCCCCCATCCTCCTGTGGGACGCTCTATGTGCTCCACCATCTCAGTGTTCATGAGCCACCTGGTACTTTGAGGTATGTAGAAAAAACATTTAAAGTTGTGTCTGTGTCTGAATCATTGAATCTCTCCAAATTGATTCGGAGGGTTCTGATTCAATTCAGAGAGATTAGTGGGTCTCCTGATTCAATTCAGATTTGGAGATTTGGCTGCTGAATCAGGCCAAATCTTCACAAAATGAATCAGCCACTGAAGCTTTGCACAGCCCTAGTTCTAAGGTCATAACAATTGCTTGTCATCCTGCCTAACAGAAATCAAAGAAACAGACTATGATTTCTACATCATGTCCACAATTTCTCTTTGAGCTACAGCCTAACTTTTAGAAAGATATCTAGTTTTGATCTATGGATTGCAAGTGACAAAACCTACTAAGAATCGACTTACTAAGTTTTTCCAAAATCTTCCTTGTTAAAAACATGCACCTTAATTCTGGTCTAAATTTAGCTTCAGTTTCCAACCATTTTATCTCATTATGTCTTTTTCTGCTTGATGAAAGAGCCACCTACTTTCAGAAATCTCTTCCCAATGCAGCTACTTAGAAACTGTGATCAAGCCACCTGTTAAATTTCTCTTTGATAAACTAAAGAAATTGAGTTTTGGAGTGTTAGGTCTCATTTTAAGGCAAATTACCAGGCATTCTTGTAGATGTTAATTTGAAAACTTTACAGATTTTCAACATCCTTTTGTTTTGGCATCAGCACTAGAGAGAATATTCCAGTAATGGTCTCACTGATATCTTATATACAGAGATACTACTTCCAGGCTTCTACACAATAATCTCTCGCTTATATATCCAATGATTGTTTATGAACTCATGGCTAAATTTTACTTCTCTGCTAAGATATCTCTGACTAAGTCTCTGCTTTTTTTCCAGACTTGCACAATAAGTCACAGACAGAAGGCCCAGCATAGATACATAATTCTCCCATATTTTAATGGCAGTAGTGCACCTTCAGGGATGCCTTCTATTTCTCTGTGCAGAATTATTCCCATTCCATTCATTTCAATAGGTAACAATTAGACACTTTATTGCCGCCCCCCACCAGAGAAAGATGATCCTGAAATGTGACTCAAAAGTGTGTCGTGTTGCTTTACTGGGCTACTCTAAGAATAGGAAGATGTTATATGTCAGTTTTTTTTCATGATGCCTTGGAAATTAATATATATATATATATATATATATATATACATATATATATATATATATATATGTATATATATATATATATATATATATATCATAATTTAAAGTGGGCCACTCATGGGTATGAGCATTAACCGTTTCAATATATAATAGTCTAACTATATTTATATTTCTAATTTTAAATATTAAAATATTTAACAAAAGGATTAATAGAGTGTACACAAATATTGTACTCATTCTGTAAAATACTATTTTCCAGTACCCAAACACAAGTAGAATAATTTAACTCCACTGATAAAATAATCAATGCCTATTATTATTTAATAGGGACAGGAAAGAATATGGGGAAGAAGTAAAAGAGACAAATTCACAACTCTCAACAAAGAGAAACCAAGTGTGTTCAGGTGAATTTCAGTCCTGCTCAGTGAAGAAATTCAACATACATATAAAAGAAAACCTCTTAAGAATGTATGTATATAATGTGCCCTCTAAATTTTGAAATGCACCATCATACAGAAAGATTTGTTGTACACAATGTACCAAACAAAGATGTCCAAAATCAGTTTACATACATAGTATGCACACTTTAATTAATTCTTTAGAAAGTATGTATTCAATAGCCAACTGTCTGGGCAAATTTAGATCTTTAAAAATGTAATTAACATGAATTAATTCATAACAGATTGCTGTCAGTTGGCAACAAAACTTAAAGTCCAAATCAATTATCAACACATATCAAACACAAAAATCCCCAACAAAACACTATTTACAATCATTTATGCATGAGGGGTTTTATCCTCTTGCTATTTACACTGATTTACCACTGGTGTAATTCCACAGTGTTTAGTAGAGTTAGTCCTGATTCATCCTGATATAACTCAATGGAAAATAGAGTCCAAAGTATTGTCAATCCAAATAGCTAATAGAGCAAAATCCTGAATAAACAGATGGAGTCTTATACCTTGCATGGAATTACAGCCCTGGCAGACTAAAATTGTATTTCAAACTACAGGATGGTCTGTTCAAAATGCCTTACCTAAAGTCACTTTGAGTACTTATTGGGACTGAAACAATTCAGTGGATCTTGGTTGCTGGAAGAGTGGATACCAGAGGGGGAAAAAAGAATCCCAGGACATTTCTCTGCAAAACTTCATAAATAAACAACTAAAACTGAATTTGGAAGCAAATATGCCAGAGTAGGACACAGCATACAGGTGTTGCCAACTGAACACAGCTATGAATTTTAATCAAGTAGTCTGACATATATTGCTTTAGCTGCTGCTTCTGGTTGCAATCTCACAGCAAGAGAAAATATTGCTTTCTCCTAGTTGTCTGCTGATGGAAACTTGACACTTTGCTATTTAAGATTCCAGGAACTTAGAGTTCAAGACACTCAGGGCAAAGGGTGGGAGAGAAGGAGATGTTGAAAGAGGAGAGAGAGTAATATTTCAGAAGCAAAGTGAGAGGGATTTTAGTAAATGTAGGGAGATGAAGGGATCAGGAGATGAAAAGGCTGTGTGGATAGCACAGCTTGCTTTATCTATTGAAGATCAAGAATGCATTCTAAGGACTAAGGGAATAGGAAGAGGGAACAATGAAGAAAATGTGTTCTGAAGGGCAGAGAGAGCATTTGGACAGGCACGGAGGTATGAAGAGTAGCTGGACAAAGGAAGGATCTGGGAAGGCAGATGCCAATTCTGGTGAGAGAGGCAGAGGATAAGATGTGGATCTATTTATGGAAAATATGAAGTTAGAGATGGTGAAATCAGGAGTTGAGGGGAAAGATGAAAGAAATCATAGAGAAACAGTAGAAGGAGGTTTAAAGAGAGGAAAGGCAATGAGTTAGAAGACAAGTCTAGTAAGAAATTCAGGGTTGTAGCAAGAGTACAATGACACAAGACCTGTCAGTGGAGACCAGCAGAGACAAAACCAAATACTCAGATTGTGTAGAGTAACGTATTTCAAGGACAAGTCAATGCAAATTACAGGGATGGTTAAGCAAAAGTGGGTATGTGAGAATAGAGCATTGAATACAGAAAGTCCATCAGTTAATTAGTGCCAGGTTACAGTATGTTTGGCAGGACAAGCAGGACGGTTCACAAAGTGGGAGCAAGTAAAACACCTAGGTAAAGGTCAGGACTTGAACATACAGAAGTGACTAGGGCTCCATAGAGCTTCAACACTTCCCACCATATTAAAAAAAACAGAAAACAGTTGTTGGAATTCCCATACAAGAAGACAGGGGATATATATGTTTTCTCCCCTGCTACTTCTTCCCTAGTTGGTTATTATTATATATGGCATAAGCAGCTGCTGAATATGTCCTGATGCTCTTAAAATAGTCGGGAAGAAGTTGTTTCAATATTCATTGATTCCACTGACTTCAATGAGCACTAGTTAGAGCCCACACACTTTAAAAACGAATGAATATTTCTTTGCTATAGATCACCAGCATCTATTTTATTTTTGTTCTTTAGGGGGGTTATTGATATTTAATATGTATATAGTATTTTACATATATTACATGTAAGTAGACTAATAATTTTACAAGAAATATTTTTTATGGATAATTATGTGCCTAGCAGCATGCTTTTGCATACTACTCTTTCCAGCCAGAAAAGTAACTGTATATTAAAAAATGACACCCTTAAACTCTTAAAAAACATTTCAGAATCCTCCCTCCCAAAATAAGACTGTCCTTAAAATAATTCGATTTTAAATAATAATAATAATTTGGAACTTCTTACTTTGTCTAGTTTTCTTAAACTTTGGTCTACAACCATGGAGTCTTCAAATTTTATTTTAAATAAAACCCATTTGTGATTCTTATGTAGTTGTATGATTCCAAGAACTGGGGCTTTAAAAAGAAAAGTAAAACAAGCTGGTAATAGAGATGGTAGGGATAACAAAACTCTTGGCTCTATAGAAATTAGGTTGTTTTAACCTCCAGCTTGAAAAGGAACAAACAGTAAGTAAGGCTTACCAGCAAGAAAAGTAATATTCAAACCCTTCTGAAAGCCTACCCTGAGCAGAATGTAAAATGTCTGCCTGATTCACCAAACAGCCCAGGTCTTGGAGATTTAAAATGCAGTTCAAAAAGGTAGCAGAAGTTTCCCGATCACAGGCTCTGGTTCTCACAGGGGAACCTTAATCATCCTGACATCTGCTGGGAGGGCAATACAGAAGTGTACAGGCAATCCACAAAGTTTTTGGAGAGTGTTGCAGGCAACTTCCCTGGAGAGGCCAACTAAGAGCTGTGCTCGTCATGACCTGCTGCTCATAAACAGGGAAGAATTGGTGTGGAGTGCAGTACCGGATGGCAACTTGGGCAGCAGCAACATGAGATGATTAAGTTAATGATCCTGAAGAAAAGAAGAAAGCAGAGCAGCAAAGTAAGGACCCTGGAATTCAGAAAAGCAAACTTCAGCTCACTTAGGGAAATGATGGACAGGATCCCCTGGGAGACCAGTCTGAGGGGAAAAGGAGTCCAGGTGAGATGGTTGTATTTGAAAGAAAACTTACTGATGGTGCAGAAATGACCCACCCCAATGTTCAAGAAGACCAGCAAGTATGGCAGAAGGCCAATTTGACTTACCAGGGAATGCTTCAACGAGCAAAAACACAAAAAGGAAGCTTACAAGAATTGAAAACATAGACAAGCAACTAGGTCAGAGTATAAGAGTATTGTTTGGGCATGAATGAATTAAATCAGGGAAGCTGCGGTAGGGTACTGTTGGTACCTGACACTTTAAGGGCTAGGCCAGGGAGATGGCAGGTGCCTGATGAGGGTAGCCATTTAATGCTCAGCTCTCTGTGCTGAGAGGGGCAGTTTGGGACTGGCCAGCAGGGGAAGAACATCTCCCTGCTGAGCTCCTTGGGCCAGGAACAACTGGGCTATGAAGATGGAGGAGTCCCCAGGTCCTGGACATGATCTTAAACTGCACCCTTCCAGGGTAGGGAGGCCTGATGGGACTGCCAGTGGTGCAGCAGCCCCAGGAAATGCCAGGACCATGAACCTACCTGGTGAGAGGTAGGTAGGGGGCACCTGAAAATCTCCAGACCCTGCACAGTCCTGTTTGGGGAAAGCCCAGACCTGGAAGATCTTTGAGAGGTCTGAGACTCATTTGATCCAGTGGAGTTGTGAGAGAGAGAAGGCAAGTGGCTCAGACATGACTGGATGGATCCTTGAACTGGTCTATGCTGGGGCCAGGACCCAAGGTGGGTCAAAAGGGCCAGGGGCCCACCACAAACAATACCCAGAACAAGGGGCTCAGGATTCCGACTGGCCTGATGGCATGCCCAGGGCCTAAGGGGGAGCAAGAGGTCCCAAAGATGGGACCACAGCTTGAGCAGGAAGAGGGTTACAGGTGATCTTAGTTGCCTGGGATGCCATCTGCAAGACATGGGCCCCAGTGTAGGGGAAGGTTCAGAGCTGAGGATATCACCCCTAGTCATTGGGGTCTTAAATGGGCAGCCTCCCACCTGAGTAGCATCCTAGTCATTTTTCCATCATGGCATGGCAGGAGAGAGAGGCAGGCACCAGGCCCAGAAACAGGTGGGCAGGCCAACATCTAACTGGTCCCAGGAAGGCCCCCTGTTACAGAGGCCAAAGCATAATTGAAGTTGCAACTAGCAAGGGATGTGAAGGGTAACAAGAAGGGTTTCTACAAGTATGTCAGCAACAAAAAGAAGATCAGGGAAAGTGTGGGTCTCTTACTAAATGGGGGAGGCAACCTAGTGACAGAAGATGTTGAAAAGGTTGAGGTAGTCAATGCCTTTTTCACCTCGGCCGTCACAGGCAAGGTCAGCTCCCAGACTACTGCATCTAGCAGCACAGTTTGGTGAGGAAGTGAGCAGTCAAGAATGGCAAAAGAATAGCTTAGGGACTATTTAGAAAAGCTGGACATATACAAGTCCATGGGGCTGGACAAGATGCACCTGAGAGTGCTGAGACAGTTGGCTGATGTGATTACAGAGCCACTGGCCATCATCTTTGAACACTCATGGTGATCAAGAGAGGTCCTAAATCAGGGGTGGGCAAAATATGGCCTATGGGCCAGATTTGGACCACGAGGACATTCTATCTGGCCCATGGGGCCCCTAAAAAATTTAGAAAATTAATATTCATCTGCCTCTGGCCCCTGTCAAAGATGACACGAGCTAAGGGCAGTAGGACCCAAGGGAATCCACAGCAGGCTTCTGCAACAGCTGCACCCTCCAGCAGCGGAAAGCCCCTGCCTAGCAGAAGCTTCTGGCTTGGGACCATGGGGCTGTTCGTGCCTGCACTGGAGTGGGAAATTCAGGTACAAGCCAGGGGCAGGTGAGAACTGCAGGCAATTGCCCCAGTCCTCAGTGCCAGGCCAGTTCCTACTGCATCCCACTGTCTGGCCAGGCAGCTGGGAGCCACATGATGCAGAGTGGCTGACAGGTGGGAAGGAAAGCAGAGAAATTGGTGGTGGGGAGCTGGGGGAGTGGAAGTGAATGGAGTGTGGGGCCTGCACTGGTGTCCCAGGGGCAGTGTCAGTAGGGCCCAGAACAGGGTGGGAGAGGCACAGGGCATGGGCTAGCAGGGGTCCATGTTGCTTCTGGCATAGTTGTGGCCACTGCCTTCTTCTTGTTCCCATGATCACAGCAGTGCTTGCAGTGCCGCTCACAGGAGCAGATAATGCCATAGCAGTGCCCCTGGCATGCCCGGCTGATGCAAATCTGTCTCCCCATGCAGCTCCCACCACTGGCCCTGCACCCACTCATACTGCTGTTCCTGGCTGCCATGGGCACCTTGGCATGCTGCAGGGATGGTGCTGAGTGCAAGCAGCCATGGGGCAAGTGGTACTTGGGCTCATGTCGGGGCAGAGCAGCGGCAGCAGTGGGGACAGCCCAATTTCATCGTCTGGCAGCAGCTGTCCAATACCACAACAGCAGCCATGCACAGAGGAGAAGTGTGGCAGCTGGGCACAGTGGGAGTACTGCGACAGCAGCAGCTGCTCCTGAAAGCAGCACCGTGAGTGTAGCAACAAGGGGAAGGCAGCAGAGGCTGATCCTGCCTCATCCTCCTCCACCGCTGTGGCCACCACAACCATACTGGTGGCCCCAAGATGCACTGCAAGGGCTGCTCTGCCTCACTGCTGTGGCAGTGGCTGGCTGTCACCAGCCAGTGAACCCGGGGTGCCCACGCCACAAACCCAAGCACCGCTTGCCCTGTGGCTGCTTGTGCTCAGCACCATTCCCACAGCAGGCTGAGGCACCCATGGCAGCCAGGAACAACAACAGTAGCAGCTGCAGGAGTGGGTGCAGGGCTAGTGGCAGCAGCCACATGGGGAGGCAGAGCATGGCAGCCAGTTGTGGCGGAGCACCGTGGTGGCAGCGGCCACTCCCACCACTTGAGCAGCACCATATGCACCACCACAAGTGTAGGGACAAGGAGAAGGTGGTGGTAGCCAACCCCACCTCATCCTCCTCCTCTGCCATAGCTCCGCAGCCGCTTGTGCCGTGAGCCCAGTCACCACTTGTCCTGCAGCCACTTATGCTCTGCCCTGTCCCTACACCAGGCCGAGGTGCCTGCTGTGGCCTGGAACAGCAGCAGGTATGGGCCTGATGGTGGCAGCCATGTGGGGAGGCAGAGTGAGGCAGCCAGACGTGGCGGGAACACTGTAGTGGCAGCAGCTGCTCCCGTGAGCAGCACCACAAGCACTGCCATGAGTGGGGCAAAAAGGAGAAGGCAGCAATGGCCAAGCCCACCTCATCTTCCTCCTCCATGCTGAGGGGTGCTGCAAGGGCCACTTCACCTCAAGTGGCAGGAAGGAGTGGGATGCCAAGGCACACCACAGCCAGCCCAAAGCCACCAAACTGTCAGCCAGGTCCCCTCTCTCCCTGCTGGCAGCCCATCCCAGCTCCATGGACCCCTGCCAGCCCACACTCCATACTCCTGCTGCCCCACTCTCACTCTTGGCCCCACAGGGGCTGGTCCTGGGACACTGGTGCAGGCCCCATGCTCTGCTCACTTCCACTCCCCCTGCTCCCTGCTGCCACTTTTCCCATTTTCCTGCCTGCCTGCCAGCCACTCTGCACTACATTGCTCCCCTACCCACACACACACATCCATCCACCCCCACAAACCACCATATCTACCCACCCACAGCTCCCCACAAACCCCACACCCACCCACCCATGCCCTGCCACACCCCTGAGCACCCCACACAATATACGAATAAGACTGCATTTCATAGCTATTATGCAATCACTTCTACATATACAGCACAAATGCACACAAATCAGGACAAAAAATTATTTTTTAATTAAATTAAAAAATATTATTAAGGGTGTTTGATTTTTAGTATATAATTTGGGGAGGAGGGTCCCCTAAAATGGCAAACCATTTTCCCCAAAGGAGCATTTCCAGGGCAAAGGAAGGGACTTCTGGTGGCAAAGATCAGAGGTTGGGGTGGAACTTCCAATCCCAAGATGACAACTGGGGCAAAGCACCTGTCAAGGTGTGGGGCTACCCATGTGGCCCTCAAAACCCAGTAAGCAGCTCTCCACTTGAAATAATTGCCTGCCCTTGTCCTAGATGATTGGAAAAGGGCAGATATAGTGCTCATATTTAAGAAAGGGGAAAAGGAGGATTCAGAGAGCTACAGACTAGTCAGTCTCACCTCAGTCCCTGGAAAAATCATGAAGCAGGTCTTCAAGAAATCTATTTGTAAGCACTTGGAGGAGAAGAAGGTGATTAGGAACAGTCAGCATGGACTCACCAAGGGCAAGTCATGCCTGACCAACCTGATTGTCTTCTATGATGAGATGACCTCCTCTGTGGATGTGGGAAGAGCAGTGGACACGATATACCTTGACTTTAGCAATGGTTTTGATACAGTCTCCCACAACATTCTTGCAAACAAAATAAGGTAGTATGGGTTGGATAAATGGACTGTAAGGTGGATAGAACACTGACTGGATCATTGGGCTCAGAGGGTAGTTAACAATGGTTCATTGTCTTGTTGACAGCCAGTCTCAAGTGGAGTGCCCAATGGGTCAGCCCTTCGGTAGGTTTTGTTCACTATCTTCATCAATAACCTGGAGATGGGATGGAATGCACCCTCTGCAAGTTTGCAGATGATGCCAAGCTGGGGGGAATAATCAATGCACTGAAAGGTAGGCTTACAATTCAGAGAGACTTTGACAAATTGGAGGATTGGACCAAAAGAAATCTCATGAGATTCAATAAGTAAAACTGCAAAGTTCTGAATTTAGTATGCTTGGGGATCGACTGACTAAGCAGCAGCCCTGCAGAAAACAACCTGGGAGTTACAGTGGACAATGAGCTGAATATAAGCCAACAGTGTGCCCTTGTTTCCAAGAAGGTTAACGGCATACTGGGCTGCCTTAGTAGGAGTGTTGCCAGAAGATCAATGGAAATAATTATTCCCCTCTATTCAGCACTGGTGAGCCCATATTTGGAGTACTGTATCCAGTTTTGCGTCTCCCCACTACAGAAAGGATTTTAAAAAAGTGGGCTGAATACAGTGAAGAATAATGAAAATACTTAGGGGGCTGGGGCACATGACTTATGACGAGAGGATGAAGGAACTGGGGGGCTGGCTTATTTAGTTTGGGGAAGCGAAGTCTGAGGGGGCATTTAATGTAACTCTTAATTACCTGAATGGTGGCTTCAAAAAGAATGGAGCTGAACTGTTCTCAGTGGTGCCAGAAAACAGAACAAGGAGCAGTGTGCTCAAGTTGCAGCAAGGGAAGTTTAGATTAGATATTAGAAAAATGTTTCTCAGTGAAAGAGTAGTAAAGCACTGGTATAGGTTACTCAGGGAGGTTGTGGAATCTCTGTCCTTGGAGGTTTTTAAGAGCTGGTGTGACAGGGGACTTGGCACACCTGTAACTTTAATAGAAGAAGCTGCTTGAAAAGTGTGGCAGGGGGCAATTAGAGAGTCATCTGACCAGAAGGAGGCCAGGCTTGAGACATATAAGTCCAGGGCCTAAGCTGATCAGGGAGTCTAGCTCTGAGAACCTAAGGGAGAGGAGCTTCTGAGCAGTAGGGCCACAGACAGGCTCCTGCCTTATCATCTTAGCCCATAGCCTGTAGAAACAGGCCTTGGAATGGATAGGCCTGGAAACAAGGGTAAGTGAGCTTATAGCCTGGAGAGGGATGGCAGGAAGCAGAGGGCTGGGGTACCCAAAATCCAGCAAGGGAATAAAGCAGAGCCTGAGAGGGCAAAACATGGTCCTCAAAAGTAGCCAACAGAGACAAAGTGCCCAGGTGGAGATGCCAACTCTGGGAGTCACACTCAGGAGTAGCCAAACTAAGTGAAGTTCTCAGTGGTTGAGGCCATGGCCCAAGAGGCCTAGTGATGAATAACAACTGGTGGTTTTGCAGAAGGGACTAAGGGGAGGTAAGGAGGTTCAGAAAGAGAGAGAGAGAGAGGGGCAGGGGGGGCAAAAGAATATAGGGCCTGAGGCCAGAGAGAGAGTGCCTGAGCCCAGGCAGGGCTAAGTAGAGAGGGCCTGGGGTCTGAAGCCCAAAACAAGCAGAAGTGGAAGTGCCCAGAGAAGGGTGAGTGTAAACAAGGCCTGGGAGCAAGGCTGGAACCCGAGAAGAGAACAGAGTGTGGGGCCAGAGGGCCCAGGGCCCACAGATGTGCGTGTATCAGCAGGCCCAGAAAGCCCAGAGGTCTGGAGCCCAGGAAGGGTGAGTGTCAGTAGGGGCAGGTGCAAAGGTCTCACTGGCCCAGGAGTGGGGCCAGGGCCTAGGCTAAAGGCTGAGCACAGTCACCGCCTGAGACTGGCAGGGCCAGAGGAGCCCAGATGTCTTACCTGGCCTAGGATCAGGACCAGAGCCCAGGGCAGGGAGGGGGAGGGAAGACTGGGGGTCACATCTGAAGACCAAGGGGGCCAGTGATCCCATAGCCTAGGAGGTGCGAGGACTGGTGCTATGAGCCTATAGTCCAGGACAGGTATGGACAACAAGGAGCATTACCTGTGAGTATTACCATGGTGTAAAGGGAAGATCAGAGCCGCATAATTGGCCATTAAAGCAATGACGACAGACACCCGTGGTCATGAGAATGAGATCAAGCTTAGGAAGCCTTGGAGCAGACTCCCTTTATCTAAAAGCTAAATACATCAAGGTGTGGTGGGCAAAGGAAGGGGTGACTGCCCAAAGACAGTGATGCAGATAAAGGCTGAGGGGACTCCAGGGGCACTATGGCCACCCCTGGAGATGAACCCTGTTACACCTGGCTAGACAAAGCTTTGGCTTGGATGATATAGTTGAGGATGGCCCTGCTTTGAGCAGGGGGTTGGACTGGATGATGTCCTAAGGTCTCTTTCAACCCTAATTTGCTATGATTCTATTTTTCTACATCTCACAGACTAATGCAGCTACAATGAACACTTAATACTACACACTGGGTAGCTAAATTCATGTTCCCATTGCCAAAAGCTGAACTTTTCCATTTTTTCCATGCTAAGGAAGGTTATTGGTATCTGACAAGAGAATCTGGTCCCCAGTAGTTCTAGTATCTTTGTTCCTGTGAAACAATTTGTTGGTACCACAAGTTATCATGCTCATTTATTGTTGGAAGAGATAAACAATAATTATGTTTTTCAAGAATACAGAATTCCATATTTTAAAATGCCTAGGGACCACAGAAATTGTCAGTCAGTAAATAATCAATTTACTTCACGATACCTGTGTGTAAATCAGTAGATCTAACAAAGTTGCACATGTCCATTGAAAATGGACTACTGTGATTTTTTATTGAGTGATTTTTATTTTTTTTTTATACAAAGAAATACTGAGATGTAAGGCAACACCATGTATGTGTTGTCACTGCCATTGAATCATGAACATTACTGATCTTGCAACTTCCAGGAACAATTCTTTCAGTCCCCACTGCTGCAGGTTGCTCAGTGAGTAAAAACCAAATGGAAACCAAGTAGCCTTTATTCACTATCAGTTGACAAGTCAGTCCAACTGACAGAGGAGATAAATTCCAGGATACACAAATCCAAAGCTCTCCTGAAAATATACTTCTTTAGACATTCATTGTTCTTTGCACTGCCCAATCACAGGGGTATACATGGGTGCGCAAAGCTAAATATTATTCCTTTCTCTTGCATACCCATGCATGAACATATCCATTTACTTTCCTTGACTGTAAGTTCTAAGTTACTCAGGAAGCTACACTTTGGGCATGTCTACATGAGCGCTTTAATGTGCAGTAGCCTATTTTACTGTGCACTAGAGCATCACAGCAAAAACTGTGCTAATATGCTAATGCACAGTAAAATTAGGCTACTGCACATTAAGCATCACTAAAAAAAGTGTGCACTTTCGCTACTGCGTATTAGGGCAGCCTAGTGAGCATTTAGTACTCCTAATGTGTACCTTACATTAGAGGTACTAAATTTAATCTGCAGTAGCAAAAGCACATTAATGATTGTGTAGGCACACTGAGTGCAGACAGACATAACACTTGAACCGTTTTAAGAATGTCACTAATTGGGAACAGGGTCAAGAAAGAGGAAGATGCTGTTGCCTGCAATTGTGGTGTTCTCCTTCCCCTTCACAAAAATTACATTAAAAAAGACTGACCGAGTTTAATAAAGAACATACTTTACCAACATTTCTGGGGTTCACTGGGGTGCACAGGCAAAAGCCTGGATATCATCACAGGACATGACCCCATTTGGCAGAATCCAAGGCTCATTTTGAGCAGGAGCATGGTGGTGGGTGGAAGGGTTGCCATGCTGACTGTTTGCCCCCTTGCTCCTGGTTCCTGGGGGGCTAGGTGCTCGGGGTGGGGGGGTGCAAGAACATCTCAGTTTTTCCAACCCTGTCATGGAAAGTCAATTTGTTTATTTTACTTCCCTGCTATGGACCCTGGGCAGTGGGGTCCCAGGCTCATTTTGGGAGAGGAGGGTGAAAGTAGAGTGGTTTCCACGGACTGGGGGGACTATGTGACCCCCTGCTCATGGTGGGTGGATGTTTGTCCTTTAACAATAAACCCTTGGCAGTTACTGGGAGTGTGGATAGGGGGGTGGTAAACTGAGCTATTACACAATGGAACTGAATAGCTGTTAATTCCTTGTTCAGTGTGAAGAGAATTAACCTATTAACTGTTAATTGTTCCTTGCCCTAGCTGCCACACTCTTGCAGGCAGCCCTGCTCCACAGGTTCCAACCTGCACACACCTCTTCTGGATTGCTGGCAATGCGAGCTACTTGGGTAGCTTTCTTGGGAAAGTCTTTTTTAAGCCTTTGAGGACTATGATTTCTGTAGGCAATAGATCTTTGAGTGGTAGAGTCCTGCTTGCATCGCAAAGTATTTCCATCACCCTGCATGGGTTTGGGGGAGTGCGAAGTAGTGCAGTTTAGGATGCCTGGAGGATTGACCAGATACTAGGCACAAAACAATCTGTGTCCACACATGACACTGATCAGGTAACAGAGGACCAGCTCAAAATAGTATTTGATTTTCCCAGTGTGCTTTTGAAATGTTCCAGGAAGTTTAAACTGTTTTTTTAGTGGTATACATCTCTAGACCTTTGGGGTTTACAGTGTATTCAGACTGTTCTAAATGATATGTCTGTCTACACCCTTTGATACCTCCCAGTCCTTCCAGGATATTCATCACTACATTATTACATTCTCTTATTATACTGACTATCAAACAATCCCAAAAGCTCTTTTCTATCATCTGGAGACAACCAATGGCTGGCTGCTCTGTACACACCCTGACTTAAAGAAAAATAGGCCAAATTCTGATTTCAACTGAATCCATGTAACTTTACTCAAAACATAGGAACATAGACTATAGGACTGGAAAAGATGGCGTAGATCAGGGAGTGGAGTCCCATGTCAAAATACACATCCCAATTTCAATCTTTAAATTAGCTAGTTTGCTTGCACCCAAAAGAAAAGCCAAAATGACATAAGTATTTTCATCACTAAAAAACTAGTCTCCCGCTCCTTACAGAGCATCTTAAAGTTAGTCATTGTGGTTGGTTTTTCATTCTACTTTGTTTATGATAAATCTATAATGAATACTTCCTTTTGTAAAAAGTTATGAGCTTTATTCTTACAACATTTGATAAAATCTACAGGAAACAAGTTTCCAAAATATGTGGCTACTGGAAGACAAAGCACATTATAAAATCAATTTGCTCCCAAATGCTGTTGTACTACTGTATTGTAGCTTTAACATTAGTTTCTGGCTAGACATGGGTAACATTTCCAATGATAGAATGGCTGACTTCCACACCAAGAATGTACTCAAAAAGACAGATAATAGGGTTCCTTGACATGAGAGTGTGAGATCTTCTTAGAGTCAAAAATATTATTTTTGTCATTGATGAGGACTTAAGTGGGAGAACATGGATGTGGCTTGCAATGACAATTGTCACGGGATGTTAGGGAAAAGCCAAGGTCTTTTACAAAGAAAGAGAAAGGTAGCCTTGCCTGTCTTGTCACGTTACACAGCTGGCATCAGATCTAACAACTTCGGCTTAAGCATGAGACATTGGTAATAGAGGTTAGCTACTACTATAACACAGAATCCTGTTCAAAGAAGTTAAGAACAGATAAGTAACATTGCTGTATTTTCCTCTATTTATTAAAACTTTAGCTTAAAAGAGAAAAGATAAGATATTCTGACTAAAGTAAGCCAAACACCACAAGAAACTAAGAGCTGACACTTCATTGTACATAGGGTAGGGCACTACAGAAGAAATTGCACAAAACCATTTTATTCATTTTTTTTCCACGTTAGATATAGTCACAACTGATAAGGCCTGGAACTGAAAAGGGGAAACAGTTCACTTAACCAAATATTGCCAAACTGGAACTTTAATGACAACATTAAGTTAGTAGAAATATGCTTAGGGCAATGTACAGTATTGTTTAAAAAAAACCTCTTTCAGTGATAAATGGGATGACAAAAAAAGCTACTTTCTCTGTAAGAACAG
Organism: Alligator mississippiensis; assembly: GCF_030867095.1. Taxonomy (NCBI): domain Eukaryota; kingdom Metazoa; phylum Chordata; order Crocodylia; family Alligatoridae; genus Alligator; species Alligator mississippiensis. The sequence goes on from NC_081824.1 coordinate 406,761,592, forward strand.
ACTCCACAAAGTCGAATTATGGGCTGCCTTCTTGAGAAATGAGAGAAGGAACTGTATATAGTTAATCCATCCACCATTTTGCTTTCTACAGAAGAAGCTAAAGGGGCTTTGTTGATAAGAGAACAGAATATTTTCTCACACACTGCTTGAGCTGATTCATTTGTCTGCCTTTTCTGTGTTCTTGTTCTCTCTTTTGGTGTTCATTCTTTTAAAATCTTTATCATCACCTCAATCGTCCATAGGAACAAATAATTTAAAAAGTAAAATAAATACTTATTTAGAGCCTGATCCAAATCTCTCCAATTCATTATCGAAGTTTCTTTGGATTTAATAGGTTTGGGATCAGACCCTGAGAGTTGGATTATGTTTTTAGATTTTAAACTAGCAAAACATTTAAGCATAATCTTGAATCAGAAATAAATCCTAAGTACAACCTTAACTTTAAGCAACTGAGAATTGAATTCACTGCATTTTTAGAGGATGACTGTTTCAGCACTTCCCTAAAATTAGACATGAAGTGTCTTAAACTGAGAAAGCAAAACAGTAGTTAGAAGAGTTTTGCCAATGTTAATAACCCTGAAAATGGTCCAGATATTAATATCCTTTTGGGTAGTAAATGTGTCCCAAATAAATAATCTATATAAATTTAATCTCTCTCAGATCTGTTGATTTGCTCCAGGGGTGGGCAATTATTTTGGGTGGAGGGCTGCTTAACAAGTTTTTGTGAGCTGTCAAAGGATGCATGGGTATTCCTACCCTTGACAGTTGCCCTGTCCCCTTGTCACCCTCTTGGGACTGAAAGTCCTACCCCTAATCCCTAACCTTTGCCACTGGCAGTCCTCTCTCTTACCCCCTGGAAATGTTCCTTTGGAGTGAGGAGGGTTTGCCATCTTGGAACCAGAAGAAAACTAAATCATACACTAAAAGTCAAGCACCTACTATAACATATTTTAATTTTATTACAAAAAATATTTTTGTCATGATTTGTGTTCACGTATTGTATATAGAGGTGATAGCATAATTACTCAAAAATAAATTCTCAGTTTTATATATTGTGGGGGAAAGGATGTGTGCATGTGGTGTGTATGTGGTGTGTGGAGGGTGCATGGTATGTGTGCATGGTATGTGTGGTATGTGGGGTGTGTACAATGTATGTGTGGTATGGGTGTATATGGTATGGGTGTGTGGTGTGTATGTGGTGTGTGGTATGTGTGAGGGTACGTGTGTGTTGTATATGCAAAGTATGTGTGTATGGCAGATGTGTAGGATGGGGTGTGCGGGGGTGTGGTAGGATGTGGGATTGTGAGGGGGTGTGGCTATGTGGGGGGCATAGGGTATGTTCAGGTGTTGTGTATATGTGGGAGGTTGTGGGGACAGGGTGTGGATGCGAGGGGGGGTGAGGACCTCCCCACACTCCCCCCATGATGCAGCAGCAGGCAGGGCACTCAGGGCACAGGCGCCTGGTGGGGCACGGCTCCGGCCAGCACTGCATATCACATCGAGGGGCACAGCCTCCATGCAGCTGCCTGTATCACCGGCACTCCCTGCCACTCACACACAGCCCTTACACTAGCACAGCAGGGAGGGAAGCCCCATGTGCTGGAACCAGGTGCCTTCCCTGCCAGGGCTGCACAGCACCAGAGAGAAGTCTCAGGTGCTGGAGTCGGCTGCTTTCCCCTCAGGGGCTGCACTGCAGGGGAGCGAAGCCTGAGGCAGGGAAGGCAGCTAGCTGTGGAGCCTGAATTATCTCTCTAGTGCTGCTCATCCCCAGCAGGGAAGACACCTGGCACCAGCACATGGGGCCTCTCTCCCTGCTGTGTGAATGCAGGGGTTGTGCGTGAGTGGCAGGGAGCACCGGCAATACAGACAGCTGCGCAGAGGCTGTGCTCTTCACTGCAATGTGCAGTGCTGGCTAGAACCGTGTCCTACCGAGCACCTGTGCCTTGAGCACCCCGCCTGCTGCTGCTGCCACCGCCTGCTGAGGCTGTGCACCATACGGGGCCTGTGTGGGATCCCCACATCCCCCACTCTCCCTCTCACCCACACACTGCCCACCCCAGCTCCATGCTGCTACCACCCCCTCTCCTCCTGGGTGCACACACTGCGCTGCCACCAGCCCCAGCCCCATGCTTCAGCCTTCCTCCTAGCTGCAGCTCCACTCCACTGCTTCCCTACCTCCTGCCCAGAAGCAGCAGGAGATCAGGGAAGTAAGCAGGTGCCAGGGACTGCAGCAGCAGCAGCCCCACACAGAAGCTGCACACCAGCCAGTCAGGCCCTTCCATCCATGAAGGTGGGATCCAGGCAATAGGGTATGTTTCTGGGGCTGCATGTACACATGAGCACCTTGCTCACAGCCTTGTGATTGGAAGGGCTAGGAGGGGCAGAATTTGTTGGGGGGGGGGGAGGGGGCTCGCGGGCTGGATGAAAGTGCTTGGCAGGCCAGATCTGTCCCACGGGCCATATTTTGCCGACCCCTGGCCTATGCACAATTCATAGTGATAGAATGGTGAAGGGCCATTCAGTAAATGCTGTGCTCAAGATTCAATGTTGCCTAGGTACCAGCTCTATTGGGTAGCAGTGCAATTCTATGCTACCCTGTTTAAGTCCCTGAAAATTCATTAGTGTAAGTGTTTTTGTAACATGCTATCATCTGACCTTTAAGACTGAGGCACAAAAAAGCAGCCAGGAGGAGTAGGACCTACCCACCTTTTGTAAGAATAGTTTTTCAAAGATTTGAGCAGAGTGGAATAGGATCATATTGGGCACCTAAGTCCACTTCTGCACCTACTAGGTGGAATAGAATATGATGATTCCATTAATTCATGTATTCCTCTAACCTCTTTTTCTTCTTGTCAGATTACCAGATTTTCTTGTGTGAATACTTTAACTGGCTTTGGCTCATTTTCCACATGCAGTTCATGCTGGATGGATTAAATATATACAGTTATTCTTCTCATTTCATCCTGGCTTCCAGAACTCTGCTCAAACCAGTCATGCTTGTAATTATGCTTCTGCACCTTTCTGTGCCTTCCTGTTCTTTTAGCTCCATCATCTTTCCTGCTAGTCATTATTTGTATCAGTTCACAGTCTTGCCTTTGTGACACTGTACTTTATGTTTTAAACTTACTTGATGATATTGTGTGTCATATGAGACATTCCTTTAACTTTTAACTTTGGTTCTTTGAAGACATTTCTCCCAAGAGTCATTCTAACGAAAGGCCCTCAAATATAGAATTTAATTTTTAAAGAGCCTAATTGACCAGAGGGAAATAAGGGAGAGTGTGGTACTACAAGTGTTAGCACTGAGTGCAGTGATTACTATTGTGATTAGTCTATACTGCAAGCACTATTCTGAAAGTTCCTGGCCTTACAGTGTAAGGGCCCACTCCTAGAAATGCTAACTAGTGAATACTCTGAGTAATACTATCACAATTATTAGGAGAATCACTATAATAAATAGTAAGTACTTAATAGAATGAGTCTTTATCAAAATCTCATTGAAATCATTAGGAAGAATTCCATTTACTTCAACCTGCTCTAGATCTGGACTTTAAATCATAAGAACCTTGTTTCAAAGTCTGATCTTAGTTACTGTGATATAACCTCACAGTAACTACTGGTTTGAAAAAGAAATAATCTGGATTGACATTAGTGCATTAACAACAACATCTGACTGATTTTATTGTATTTCATTTTAACAAGTAATGTGTTACTAGGGTGCTGTATATCAGCAGTAATGATTTTTTATGTTATTTAGCAATAGGCTATCATTTCAAACACAGTACTGAGCACATCTACCTGAGACGCTACATCGTTACAGCAATGAGCTGCGTCACTGTAGGTCATTGCTGCAGCGATGTAACATCGGCGGGCACAAACTGTGACGCTGATGCTACTGTGCAGTAGCAGCAAGCTACTGAATGGTAGCTTGTTGCTACTGAGCAGTAGTATGGGGATAAAACCATGCAGCATCAGAACTGTGCAGTAATGCCAGTTACTGCACAGTCATTTAGTACTTGCTTAAATTAAATTAAACAAGTACTAAATGCCTGCGTGGTCCGGCGCACGTGTAGACGCACCCAGTAAGAGGAGTAAGCACAAACATTATCAACTTTTCCACATGTGATTGTTAATATATAAATATACACACACAAAGTATCCAGCCAGTTTCCTTTGTATAATAATGTTTCAGCTTCTTTCAACCCTATGTACAAGACCTCTAAATCTACCTAAATCTTAATGCAACCTCAAAACGTACTTGCATTTGTGCTGAAAAATCCACATATAAAGGATACTCCAGGGTTATACTACTGAGGGAAACCTTAAAAGTGAGTCCCTTGGAGCCAAGCTATTAACAACTTACTGGGCATGTCTACATGAGATGCTAAGTGCTCACTACCCTAATAACACTGTGCAGTAGCATGCCAGGCAAAAACCATGCTAAGACATTGCTGCACAGTAAACATCAATAAAAACCCATGCACTGGCACTACTGTGCAGTACTGAATGCTACTGTGCATTGATTTAGGACTTGGTTGACCAAGTACTAAATTTAATGTGTAGTAACTATGGTGCATTAATGAACATGTAGATACCCACATTGAGAGCAAAATTCTGAGTTTGATTTTTTTCCTCCTCCTGCAGGGATTCAGTTTCCTAACCCTAAAGGACTTCTACCAGAGGAGAGTATTGTCCTGACTAATACAGCAGAAATTGGTATTTGTGAAACAGAATCAGATAGTATGGGAAACCAAAGATTTTTTTTTTTACTTTCTTCTACACTACTTCCATTCTGGCACATCAGAATTGCTTTCTGCATAGTGAGACGAATGAAATTTTCAAAGCTACAACACGTTTCAATCAATTTTTTCTCACCCTTTAGATAAAAAAAGCAAATTCCTCCCAGTCTGCTATATGAGCAAAACCTATTCATTGAGTTCTAGTTAAGGGATTTTAAAAAGTTTACAAATCTCATTACCAACAATGATTAAACATGGATGGTTAACCCTGGTGATGAATTTGAAAAGAATGCTAAAGCAATGATATTTTCCTCCAGATAATCAGGCCTATAGAGCAGAGTGTAAAGATCATTTGTACCCTTTCTAAGTGACTCCAAACTGTACTGTTTCTCTATGCATAGTTCTCCAATTGTTCAATGTTTCACTAACAAACAGCTTATTTTCCATTTAGCAAATAATTTATAAAACCAAGGCATGTTTTCCTTGTGCATCTAAAACTTGTATTAAGTCAATTCCATTTGAAGTCAGTGGATACAAAAAGAATACAAGATCAGGTTTGAAGTCTCTCAGTTAATTATTATACCAAAGTAATCTTCTGCAAGTCTTTTCTGCTTAAAAAGTTTACATATCAACAGAGTGGTTTCTCAAAGAAATGACCCACACCCTTGGATAGCACCTAGCCAGGCTTTAGGTGTTCAGCTAACGCCCAACTTTGCATCCACAAATATCTAATTCCCACATTTTTAAAGGTTTTAAAAAGTAAGGTCCATGCATCACAATAAGCCTCAGCAGTCCCTTTACAGCATCTGATGAAATATGCCCTATGATTACAAAAACTTCTGCTATACTTCTCTGATTTACCTAGTCTATAAAGTCTAACTATACCCAACCTTCTGCCTACTCCACAAGCCACAAAATGCAACAGTCACCTATTTTCAGGTGGTGCCTCTATTTTGGACTGAATGGGACAGGCATTCCCAGAAACATCTGTTTTGATCATCTAGGCACCTAATTTCTGCTTAACTCCTGTTACAGTACTGGCTTGTGCTGGAGCGGTGATTAAGTTCCTGGAGAGACTCAGTCTGTCTGGTGTACTCCATATACACCTAACTCACACCAACAGCACTAAACTCAGCTAAAAAATTATCATGATTGCAGTGTCCACTATCATAATGGTAGGGGTACTTTCCTAGGAAGTAAAAGATTGGGGTTCTAGGTCTTCATCTATGGTGGCAGACAGTGTGTGTGTGTGTGTGTGTGTGTGTGTGTGTGTGTGTGTGTGTGTACACATTTAAATATACTAGGAACAAAAGAAATCTTAAAAATTATATTGATCCATTCCTCGGTTGAAATACTAGATTTGTCAATAATACCAAAAAAAGCATGTTTTCAATAACATTTCTGTTACATGTTTGGGAGAAAGCCTGATCATTTACTCATATAATTTCATGATGATGAAACACTTTTTTATTCCACACTCTCTTGGAACCTTGGGGACATTACAGGAACAGAGGAAAGCTAATATGCTGCCAATATTTTGAGAGGGAAAATGAGACAACTCAACTAATTATTGGCCTGTCAGCCTGGCATTGAGCTTGGGCAAAATAATGGAAGGGTAGATGCATGACTTAATTAATAAAGAATTAAAAGTTGGTAATATAATTAATACTAATCAACACGGGTTTATGGAAAATAGATATTGTCAAACTGACTTGATATCTCTTTTGATGAAATTACAACTTTGGTTGGGTGAAAGAAACAGTCTGATAGTAATATGCCAGCATTTAAGGCAAACACCACAAAAACACCTAAAGCAGGATTTAGGAAGACTTCAAATGTCTGGTCCCTGATGATTGAGGGTCCTACTTGTGATGACTTTATGTATTGTTATTCCTAAAGTTTAGATGTATGCACTCATAGGCACAAATCAAAAGGGTGACTTATGTATTATGGGTCTCCATACTTTGAATGACATGACAGGTCAGGTTTCACAGCAGCTAGAATACTACGTACAGAAATGCATATGTAAGCCCCTTGTGCTGTAGGGGGGAACTTTTCAAAATGCAACCTAAGCATGATGAGTGGAGTGACAGGCAGATGCTGCATCCATCTTGGGAAGGTAAATGAGACCCTCTTGAGCATACTCAATGGGGAAGTGGTAGTAGATGGTGACCATGTTGGGCATACCACTGAGGTCAAGGGGAGTAAACACAATCCTAGCATGTGGCAGTTGGAACCCAGAGGGGTTGTGTATTTAATTTTGCAGGATCCTTATATATGGGCCAACAAATAAGTGGTGCAAAAAAGAGAGAAGTGCTTGGACTTCTGTCTCTTTCCTAGAGTTTAATGGCCTTTATGCTACTCCCTGCAGCCCTAAGCTGGGCATTTCTGTTATTGTGTGGGTCACAATATGCAAGGCCTAATTGCTTAAGGTTGGGAGTTTATTGAATTGCAACTAGATAGAGTAGTAGGCTCAGCTCATCTTTTGTTCATTGGCCTAGTCACTAGGACATATGTTCAGGAAGTAGAAATCCTGGGTACTAGGCTGAAGGTTTTGAACCCACTTCTTCCAGTTCCCAGGAAAGAGAGTCTTCCAGACTTCTTGTTAAACCTGGGCCACTAGGCAGCCAAGAGCTCAAGGTTTAAAGGAGCAAAAAGATTGAAAGGTAAAGGATGCATGACTCTGACAAAGTGAAGGAGGTCATTGCCTTGGCAGAGTGGAAGACCAGCTTGGATTCTGGCCACTGCTCCTAATACTATTAATGCATTATATCCAATGACTTTTTAATGCAAAATTCATGAATAATCCCAGGGGCCAGATCATAGCTCATTCCCTTCAGAGCTCAGCGCTCACCTAACTGGACTACAGTTAGTCTCTGTCTTCCTTATATTCCTTCTGGACTCCTGAATCTTACAATAGTGGCTGTCCACTTCACCAAATGAGGAACAGGTTGTCTTCAGCCTTAGGAGCTAGGGACTTTCCTGGAAAGGCAGAGCTATGGGTTTAAACCCCCTTATAGTGACTTAGCATACAGCCCAGGTGATCCATGGCTAGATAAAATGTATTTATTATGTTGGTATCTTAATAGGTGGTGGTATCTAGAAGTCCCTATTCATGGGGAACAGATGTTTTATAACATGACCCTCAATCTAGCACACAATGTTACAACAGGATCCAGTGGCTAGAAATTAAAACTAAACTTGTTAAGGCTAAACCAGGTGCAAGTTTTTAAATATGAACATGTGGCTAGGGAACTTGTTTTAGTGCTCCTGCAAAGAGCTACATACTAGGTAGGCTCCTATGGATGACAGAAGCTTCAGGTCACAGAGGCCTGTTTCTACTGAGATCATAGCATACTCAGGTAAAGGATACTGAACTACAAAGACAGCAATATATAACTGAGGAAAGTAAATCTGAATTAAAATAAAGATCTTCTGATAATAGAATGGCCAACATATTAGCATAGTTTAAAAACCATGTATAAAAATCTGTCTGCCATGCTAAATGGACCACTCTTGGAACTACAGCTAATCGGAAACTGGGGATGCTTCCCTTGTCCCATTGAAAATTTCTACTCGTTTTCATCAGAAAACGCCCCCCCTCAATTCAGAAATTCAACTGTGGTAAATCATGGCACCATTTTTTTGCACTAGAGTTTCCCATCTTTCTAATGCCCCAGGGGATTTCATGGAATCCAATGACAGTTTTGTACCATGGAGATTTAATCTTACTGGGCCACCTGCTCTATAGAAAAGAATGGAAATATAAGGCACTAAATTACAACTGAATGAGTTACCATAGAAGAAATTGCTCATCAAAATTTTCACTCTTTAGATTCAATTTTTAACTGAGGTGGAGACAGGAAAAATATTATTTTAACAAAGAAACTGAGGTTTTCTATAAAAAATAATTAATGGAAAATAAGTTGATCAAGCCTTGTAGCTCTGTCATGCAACCATGCAACATGACTACAATTCTGTTATACTGTGGCTTTAATATTGTCCTAAAAAGTACACACGGTGATCAGTGAATGAATGGGTTCATCTGATTGGTGTGTATCAGTAAGGTAAATACAAAAAATAATATTAGTTATCTAGCTTCTATTGAAATCTGTCTTGCCACTACTGATTTTAGTGGTTTTTCAATCTGAACCTGTACTATACAGAAACATTTTTTCCTTTTACAGAAAATGGATTGTAAGTAAAAGGGGGGAGGGGAGGGCAAATCACCTTGTGTAAGAGTGTGTCAGCATTTGTCAGTGCAACTAGCAGCTAGTCAGACTGTCCCACAAACATACTCTGATATATCGAAAAAATGAATGACATCAGAGTTCAGCAGAGAATAAACAAGGCATCTTCCATGACCTGTGTCTGTGTTTTGCTAAGAGAGAAAAAGACAAATATAATAGTTTTAGTCCTAGTACATCTTGCTCAAGATGAGGTTTTATCTATATAGCGTATATTATCTATAACCTGTACATGTTGCCTTTGTTCAAAGGCAAGAGATGTGCCAACATATTCACAAATACTATTTCTGTTTCTGCAGTGCTCAACATTTTTTGTGCCATGTGATAGTTCAGAAGCATGCTTACTGCTCTGACATAAATTGTCATGCAATGTCATATTGTCCACCTTGGCCAAATGTAAAGTCAAATTGAAAAACTGCACAGGAAGCAAAACCATGGCACTTTAACTTTTAATAAGATGGTCAAAAGGTACTTTTTTATGTTTATGAATGTTATTTTTTTTTTCACCCAGGGCCCAGATCTGTCAATCTTCAGCATATCTCCAGAATATTCATTTTTATATAGACATTAAAGTGATCCAGAAAACAGAAGAGGAAGGAAAAGAAATATATAAACTAGGCATCAATATATTATGCTACTGTGTGTATATGTATACATCATTATGAGAAGTGGTTAAATACAAGATCAGAGTTCACAAATATTTATTCTTGTGCCCCTTTACATTTACAATTCCCATATGGCCATGACGTTGTTTGAATTTCTGTATTAATCAATTGTTATCCTCATATTTAGTAAGATTTAATCATAGATAGAAAATTAGGTTTGGAAGGGACCTCAGGAGGTCATCTAGTCCAAATCCCTGCTCAAAGCAGGATCATCCACAACTAGATCATTCCAGCTAATGCTTTGTCTACCCAGGTCTTTAAAACCTCTAAGAAAGGAGATTATTCCACCTCTCCAGGTAGCCTGTTCCAATGCTTTACTACCCTCCTAGTGAAAAAGTTTTTCCTAATATCCAGGCATCCTAGTTTCCCCTGATAAAAAAATCACAAATTCTCTGATAAAAAATAGCAAATTCTCTGATGAAAAACCCCAAATCCTAAAATGAAAGACCACATATACTATATATCAGTTGAACACAGTATTTTATTGATATATTTACACTTTTAAAGCAGTTTGGAAGCTTACCAGTGCCTCAATCACTATAATAAAATAATTCTAAATACCCATAAATTCTAACATTTGCTTTGAGGTTTTTATAATGGAAAAATCAGAGCTCCCCTTTCCCCATTAGCTCACAGAATGCAGGTCCAGGCCCCTCACTCCCAAGCCACAGACCCCTGGCCCTGCTGGTGCCCCTCACTCTTCACCCACAGGTTGCCCCTGGCCCTGCTAGTGCCCCTCACTCTCCCCCCATAGCCCTCTCACCCTGCTGGTACTCCCACTCCCCCCCCACCACAGCTCCCTAGCCCTGCTGGTGCCTCTCCCCCCACAACCTCCTGGCTATGCTGGTGCCCCTCATTCTCCTCAACAGACCCCTGGGCCTTCTGGTGCCCCTCACTCCCCCTCCACCACACTGTGCCCCACCTGGAGGGGGCTCCCAGCTGCCAGGGCTATGGGGCCAGGGACCCAGGTCTGCAGTCCCTTGTCCCTCACACACAGCTGCAGCATAGTGGAACATGGCTTTCCCCCATGGGCAGCACAGCTAGAGTTAAGCCCATGGGGAGTAGGAGGTGGGCTAATCACTGCAGGCTTAGGTGGTGGGTTGGGGGTGGCTCCCTGCTGCAGTGCACACTCCCAGGGGGCAGGGGGGACCTATGCCCCCCAGATCTGTGCGTAGGTTGGGGATGGGTGTGGGGTTGGACTGCCCATTGTGGGCTCAGGCTCCCCACCCGGCCACCTTTGCCCAGGGCCTCTGTGGCACGGTGGGCAGGACTCAGCACAGCAGGGCAGAATGGGGTAGGGTGGGGAAGTTTCTTATTGCTGCAAGCCCCACACTGCCCTGGTGACATGCCCCCTGAATGCCCAGCAGCAGTGGGGGAAGTGGCATGGGGTTGTGCCCCTTGTTGCTGCTGGATGTGCAAGGGACACCTCACCAGGGTGACATGGAGCTCCCAACATAAATGGAGCCTGAGCCCATAGCAGGCAATCCACCTCTGCCTCTGCCCTGTGCACAGATCTGGAGGGCACACATCCCCTCTGCCCCCCAGAAGTGTGTGTGTCAGCTGCGTGCCTGCCCTACCCCCTAGACAAGCTTCCCATGGCCCCATCCCACTCCCCACCCGGGCCCTGTGGCTATGCATTTCAGCAGGCCCCAAGCCCCATGCACTACCAGGCTGGGCAGGAGCCCCAGCCCTGCCCAACTCACTCCCTCCCCCACTACGGGGTGTCTCAATCCCCCTTTTCCTGCTGCCCTCCACAAGACTTATCTGCATGAGCTGGTCTCCAGGCTGCCTGACCACCCTCCTCCCGCTACTCCAAACCCCTTACAGGCTGGAACTCTGCCAGCCTGAAGAGAGCTCTTTGACAAAAGTGCAAAATCTGCGCATTTCTCTGTTACAAGAAAAAAGAAAAAAAAATCATGTTTTTTTCTTGGGTAAAAGAGGAAATCCACTTTCCCCCCATTTTTCCAGGGGAAACAGAAAATCCAGATCCCTGCTAATATCTAACCTAAACTTCCCCCACTGCAACTTGAGACCAATTTTCCTTCTTCTCTTACCTGCCACCAGTGAGAACAGTGTCATTTCATTCTCTTTGTAACCATCCTTCAGGTAGTTAAAGGTTGTAATTAAATTCCCACTTAGTCTTCTCTTTTCCAGACTAAGAGTTTTCCAACCAAAGCACAGGAAAATAAAAAGAAATGTAATTGCAGTGACAATGAATAATGAAAGGTCAAAATGAACAATTTACCAACACATTTCAGCTGAAAATAAATGACCAAAATTATTAGAATAATACATATGAAGAAGAAATCCACAGGTAGAAACCAGAATCAGTTTACAAATGATCTGTGAACAGGAAATAAAATAGAGTGAAATTCTTTAAGTAGTTCATTCAAAATAAACAATTTGATCCACTGTTTTCATTACTTGTTATACAAATTCACTGAAATATCGAAGTAGGTTTGATCTTGCACCTTTTATTCACATTAATGCATTGCTTACATAGTGCCCATGTCTACATGTGCACTTTACTGCAGAATAGATTAATTAGATGCACAGTAAAGTGTCACCATCTACTCATATGATGCTATTAGGCCAAAGTAAACTAATTAACACCACTGAAAGATAGTACTGCTGGGAACAGTACTATCTTATGCTGGGGTAATTACTGCAATTAAACACACATGTAGACACTGACCACGAGTATAAACCACACCCAGTCAGCCCAGCTAGCAAGGGCTCAGACCCCTGACTGTTGCCCAGTGGCACAGCTCTGTACTTTCAGCACCCTCATGCCCCAACCAGCCCCTCCACCATCTGATGCTGCCACCTGGAGCAAAGCAGGGCAGTAGAGACAGAGGCCCCAGATCAAATTGCTGCTGTCCTGGGCACATGTGTAGATGCTGCACCTGGGAGTAGTTTATTCTGGCTCAAACTGCTCCAGAGTTTATTGTGTTGAATTCATTGCATGTGTAGATGCACCCAATGTGTAGAGCAGTGCCAGCTGCCAGAGGGCCCCAGGGGCCAACCTGCCAGCCCAGGGATGCTTTTGCTCAGCTCAGTGTGCTGCAGAGCAGGATGGCTGAAGCACAAAGATGCTCCAGTGCAGAGCTAGGTGGCAGGCAGCCCCCACACTGAAGCATCCTCGTGCCTCAGCCAGCCACCTCAACATCTACATATACAGTGCTGCAGAGTAAAGCAGTGGATCTCCAACATGACACGAGTCAAAAATGTGTGTGTCTAAATGTCCAGAGTGCCTGTATTGCACTTCAAGTACTGGTGTCAGATTGAAAAGTGGGTTTTAGCTCTTCAGAACACCCACCTGCATTTTAACTACACACATGATTATTTCCATAAACGTGATTCCTCAGGCTTTTTCCAGATAAAGCAAATTTCTCTGACTGAATGATATACTGCATAATTGTATAAGTGCCTGTGATGCCTTCAAATATAAATAAGATAATAAAAATAAGTGAATGATGATCTATATAGATTCAAGAAAATTATCTCACTGGGATGATGGAATAGCATCAGCTTTCTATTTATATCTCATAACATTTCTTCCATAAAAATCTATTCCTTATAGCATTCTGACTGAAGGTGTTAGTATATTAAACCTTTTCATGTTTTTGCATTATTTGGATATATTTTTGTAGTATTTTTCCCTAATGTACTACATTTACACACCAACATGTGATGGAATATTGTCGTCACCTACACCCACTATTATTAAACATGATGTTGTTTATTAAGTTTGGGGTCTCTGCCCTTGCAAAAGAGTGATTTAACCATTTTAATCTTCAGAAAGACTCCCATTGATTCAAGTGGCTTTTGGCTCTGTATAATTTTATTCATTTCTGTACAGTAACTTAAAAATGTCTTCCAACTTTCTTGCTATATTTTATTTTCTATTTTCTTAAAAATCTTTGTATAATTTTCTGCCACCCTGCCATTCCATGTTTATTATATTTCAGTGGCTTAATATTAGATAATTTACAAGTAAAAATAGTGTTATTTCTATCACCACCAACCCTGACCTTACGTGGAGGTCTGACAATTGATCTTTGTTTCAGTTTTGTACCTCACTAACTTGGTAAAGGTTCACCTAATTGAATTTAGTGTACAGGACTAAGACACAAAGAAGAATATAATCAAGACCCCTTTCCCAGTTCTGTTGACTCTACAATACTAAGGAAGATGGCTAATTAAAAAATAATATAAAAAACATGTAAGTAGTAAAACAATGAGATAAGAGCAGGGCACTTAATATACAGGGAGTTGATCACTTAAGTAAGCAACTACATTCTTTCCAAGATCAGAAAATTATTCATAATTATACTTTACTATTTATATATTAACAGTAGTATAATCCTCTCTCTGTGTTCTGCCTTATGGTACATAAAAGTGAACAGGCCAAATACAGAAAGTTCATTTTAATCTTTGGAAAGACTCCAATTGATTCAAAAGCTGCTCAACATGCAGTATTCAGTTTCTATTTTCTCATCTTCCTCTATCTTATTTTCCATTTCTGCACAATATGTGACTCCCTTACCTCCATTTTACTGCATCACACCCTCGATCAGAAATGAGGAAATGGGGAGGGAGGGTGAGAGACAGAGAAAGACCACAACTTTTCCTTATTTTGTCACAGTTTTATTTGATGTATAAATGCCAAGGTGACATGAAACTTAGAAATGCTTAATGCAAGAGAAGTTTAGGATAGTATTTTTATGTTTTTGAGGGTCTTGGTACTATCACAAATGAGATAAATGAAAATTTTTTTTTAAAGGCATCAAACTCTAAAATAACATTATTTTAGAATTAAAGACCCCAATGTTTCAGCTTAAAGTAGTGTTAACTCAGTAGAATATTGCAGTTTTTTCTACATAAAGGACTAGGGCAGGGATGGGGGGGAACATTCCCCATCCCTGGAGTAGGGGATGATCTCACTAATATAACAATTCTTGAATACAAATTGTTTTAAAACAGAGGTACCAAACATGGCTCACAGGTGGAATTCAGCCTGCTGGGCTACCAACAGACTAGGGAAGTTGGGAACATGGGGATATGGCCCGTCACAAAATGTGGGCCTCTGGGTTCCAGTGGAAATGGACTTTCTGTGGCAGGATGGTGATTGAGAGCTGTGTTGGCAAAGTCCTATTTGCCTGCAGCCACTTAGCCCATCACCATCACCTCAGTAAGCAGATGCCTGGCCCATGGCCTCTTGCCCTACTGACCCTATTGGGAGCCCTACTGCCCTATCTCCCAAGCCAGATCTGCCACTGCACCTGAAGAACCATGTCCCAAAATAGATCTGGCCTTCAAGGCACCCCAACATCTGGATCCAGCCTGGGGCATGAGATGATTTGATACCCCTGCTTTAAGGATATTTTTAGCAGCACAATACAGGTTATTGCTGGGAAAAAGGCCAATGCATGTTAATAACCAATACCTGTAACAGTTAATGCTATCTACTGCATCAGATTAGATGGCTCAGAAAGTGCTAAATTAATGACCTGCATCCAATGCACTGTGTCCCTCATGAGCTGGGGAAGTTTGTTCTCTGGTATACCCTGGAGTGTTTTCTAGCAGTGTGAACAGAGGAATAAATTTTGCAGGCATTATGTCCTTCTCATAAAATGCCTGAACTACTTCATTTTTATCTGAGCAATGATGCAAGACAGAGGGGAGCTGGCCAGTTGCACTGCATATGGAATCACTTCTAAAGAAATCTCTATTTCAGATACCTTCATTATGCCTGAGATTCTACATTTAAGAGGCATCCAGCCATTCTGTGTAAATGTTGATGATAAGCTCAGGTCTTGCCATTTTTCTGTGGTGAGAAGATGAAGTTTTAGGATGGCGCAAATACATTTCATGAATATTTAGTCTGAAAGGAAGAATATAAAAGCCAACAACAGCCATTGTAAAGGGTTGGACAAAATAG
Source organism: Alligator mississippiensis (assembly GCF_030867095.1). Taxonomy (NCBI): domain Eukaryota; kingdom Metazoa; phylum Chordata; order Crocodylia; family Alligatoridae; genus Alligator; species Alligator mississippiensis. The sequence continues at coordinate 406,777,187 of NC_081824.1, forward strand.
AAAATATAAAAAGAACTTAAATGTCTACTTAATATCACATGTTAAAACTATGTTAAGAAATCTAAAGGAGATTAATAATGTTGTTGTTATTTATTATGCTTATTGCATTAGTACATAGGTTTCATAATAATGAACTAGGATCCATAGGGGTAGATACTGTATAAACACAAAGCAGAAATATAGACTTCAAGTACCTTGGGATGGGGACTAAGCACTGGACAAAAGGTAACACATACATTCAGAGAGGAGAACACATGGAAACCATGAAACAATATGGTGCAGCACAATAAGCAGTATACATAGCATGCCAGCAGTCTAACAGGTAATATAATTTTTCTGGGTGTCATGACACAGGAGGGTTTCAAAGAGGTCCGTAAAGGAGGATAATACTGATGTAACTTTGTAGACATTCACAGGGAGTACTGCCTATGTTTGAAGGACGGGCTTTGAATATGAAGACAAGCAGCTTATATCTGACAGAATAGAGAATCAGGTGCTCATAGAGAAATGTAAAGACAAAAAGGTGATATGGTCAACATGACAGGCTCAGGAAATGATCTTTTGTGGTATCTGAGCAAGATTGAATTTGTCAGGCCAGGGGAAAAGGACATAGCAGTAATCAAGACAGGAGATATTTCATCTGTGTGTAGGGATAGGAAACATTGTCATTTAGATACATTAAGTAAAAAGAATCAGCAAGACTTAGCCACAGCTTCGGTATGAAAATTTAGGTACAACAATGGGTGCCCAAGGACAAGAGGGGGTACTCTGACAACTGTAGATTGGGGGAGCGAGGCTAAGAGAAAGGGAAGTCTTACCTGCCTGAGCTCCCTGCCCAATAAAATCAGATGCTGCTACTGAAGCAGTGTCAGTTGCAGCAGCAGCAGACACATGGTACAGCTTGACCCTGATGCTCTGTTTGCCCCCGACCCCCACTGCCAAGATACATACATATTGGGTGCAGGGCTGTGGTTGCTCTGGCAAAGGCTCTCCAGGAGGGTGGTTCTGATGTCCCTTCATAGCTGGTGCCTGAGGCTGGTACCCCACTTACCTCCATAGGTACATTGTTGCTATATTGTCATTGTTCTCATCAATACCATTAACTACAAAATCTTCTACTAGAACAAAGGGGGTGCCTTTTTAACATGAGGTGGTTGTTCATCATTGAAATATCCCTTTAGAGTACCTCAGATATATTTTTCTGTGTTTCTATTTTCTTCATCTCTGACTTCATTTCCTTTCACTGACATCCCATTTAAAGAACAGAAAGATTTAAACTAAGAATGATTTGTAGCTTTGGTGCATGACAAGATGTGCTTTTACAATGAAAATCCCAAGTACTTCTAATGCATGCAGAATTTAAAACCAAGTCTCAGAACTGTGCTTTTTCAGCTAGGAACACAGAAATTGGCATACCAGATCAGAACATTAGTTTTATATCCTTCACAAGTACAGTAGTAGATAAGTAATGCTTCAGAGGAAGGTGACCCTTTTAACCCCCATATGCACCTAACTTATTTTCCAACATTGTATGCAAAGAGTAAAGAGTCCTTAAACTTGAAGACAATTGGACTATAATAAAAGGAAAATGAAGTTTAACCAATAGTCACATTCCAATATATTTGCTTATCTTGAGCAGGCTCTTACTGGGAAAGCAGGTCCATTGATAAGTGAAAACTGTCATTCAGGGTGATCCAGGTGTCAGAATATGGGTTTTATATATTACCAAATAAGAAGTAGGTCTTAGACGCATGTATTGGATTTGTGATTGTTGTTCAATTTATCAATAGTCCAAAAACTGTAAAGAATTCAAAGTGGTCCCATTTATCATTTTAGAGTAGATTTGTATTATTTGTTTATGAACATTTCAGAAAAAAAATCGTATTTTCTCATTTTAGAAATAAAGAGTATTTTTGGGCTTCCTTCCACTTACATTTTCCTTTCCACTTACATTTGGGACTGACTTCCCCACCAGTCGGGCCTGCACGCCGAAGAAAGCACACGTCAGCACACGTGAGCCCTCGGCTCCCCACAACCACACCAAGCAGAGCAGAAAGCAAAGAGCCAACAGCTGAATCAAGGTAAGCTGGGCAGGGCAGGGGGGGAGGTGGAGGAGGAGCCGTGCCAGCTGTAGGGAATCAGGAAGGGATTTTCCTCCCCTCCCGCCCTGATTTAGCCATGCCAGGCAGGAGCTACACTCCTGAACTGTGCGTACAGGCCCTGCAAACAGGCATGCTCTTTAGGGGTACGCCGGAGTTTGCACAGGAGGTCATGTAGGGGGGAGAAGAGGAGGGGCCTGAGATTCCACACTTCAGAGTTGCTGGGTTCAGACAGAATCTCCAGAGTCTTTAGGTAAGTGCATGTGAGGGAGTGTTAATGGAGGTGGTGGCTCGGAGTGTAGCCAGGTACCCTGCCCTGTCTTAGACTTCAAAAATGCAAATTTTAATAAGCTCAGGTCACTAGTAGCGAATGCCCTGAGAGACCAAGGAGCACAGGTATAGGGAGCAAGAGAAGAATGGTCATTACTTAAGGATACAATCCTTAAGGCTCAGAGAAAATCCATTCTCTTATGGAGAAAAAGTACTGAAGGGTCAAAAAACCCTCTTGGGCTAAGCAGAGAAGTTGCAGCCCTCCTACAGAAAAAAGAAAGAGGCATACAAACAATTGCAGCTTGGGACAGCATCTAAGGAAAACTACTTGACAATGGCCTGCACCTGTAAAAAACAGATTAGGCAAGCTAAGGCAGAAACTGAACTAAAACTAGCTACAAGAATCAAAGACAACTAGAAATCCTTCATTAGCTAAATAGGGAGTAAAAGGAAAACTAATGAGAGTGTGGGGCCAGTGCTAAATGCCTCAGGATACCTGGTCACTACCACTCAGGAAAAAACGGAACTCCTAAATGACTATTTTGCCTCAGTCTTTCATAAGACCCAGGGGAACAACATGCCAGGTAGGCCACAGAGTGAGCAGGACAGGATTTACACCATTCCCACCATTGCCATAGAACTGGTGTATGATCAATTAAAGAAATTAGATGTATATAAATAAGCAGGACCGGATGAACTCCACCCAAGAGTGCTGCAAGAATTGGCTGAAGTAATTGCAGAGCCCCAGCAAAGGTCTTTCAAAAATCATGGGCCTCTGGAGAAATCTCAGAGGACTGGAAGAGGGCCAGTGGTGTGCCCATCTTCAAGAAGGGAAAGCGTGAAGACCCAGGAAACTACAGGCCAACTAGCTTATCTTCTATTCCAGGGAAAATCCTAGAAACACTCAAAGAGGCTATATGTGACAAACTTGCAGAAGGCATGATACTGAATGACAGCCAGCATGGCTTCATTATGGGCAAGTCTTGTCTGACCAACCTCATTTCTTTTCATGATCAGGTGACCCATGACCTGGATGACAGAAAAGCAATTGACATCATATACCTTGACTTCCAGAAAGCCTTTGACCTGGTATCCCATGAGGTAGTGATCAGAAAACTTCAAGATACCAGGCTCAAATGTGGGACCATCAAATGGGTGTGAAACTGGTTGTGGAGTAGGACACAGAGAGTCCAAATGAATGGATCAGTGTCATCCTGATGAGATGTGGGCAGCCGCATACCCCAGGGGTTGGTACTTGGCCCAGTGCTGTTCAATATCTTCATCAATGACCTAGATGAGGGGGTGTAAAGTTCATTGGCCAAGTTCACAGACAACACCAAGATATGGAGTTGTACGGACACACCCACAGATAGGCTGTAGATACAAGCAGGCCTAAACAGGATGGTGTGTTGGGCAGAACAGAACCAGATGAGGTTCAACGTAGAGAAATGCAAAGTGCTGCATCTGGGAAGAAAGAACCCCCAGCACAACTACAGGCTAAGCATTGCTAATCTGACCATCACTGCAAATGAAAGGGATCTGGGGGTAACAATAGACCCCAGCATGAATATGAGCTAGCAATGCAATGCAGTAGCCACTAGGGCCAATAAAACTCTGGCATGCATCAGTTGATGCATCTCCAGTAAATCCAAAGAAGTGATTCTCCCATTTTACTTAACATTGGTGAGGTCTCAGCTGGAGTATTGCATCCAGTTCTGGGCATCGCACTTCAACAACGGTTGAAGTGGTGGACCTGGTATTGGCAACGGGGGATGATATGGTAGGGGACCTACAGATTGGTAGTCACCTGGGGGACAGTGATCACCCAATAATAGAATTCATCATAAGACATTGAGTGGGTAAGGTAACTAGTAGGGTGAAAGTGCTAGACTTTAGGAAAGCTGATTTCAATGAACTCAGGCATTTAGTCAAGGAGGCACTGCAGAGTAGGAGTTTTGAAGAGATGGGAGCCCAGGAAGGGTGGCTGTACCTTAAGGAAATGATCCTTCGGCACAGAGGGAGACGATCCCGATGCGAGGAAAAAGAGGGAAAGGGGCCAGGAGGCTTCCTTGGCTGACCAGAGAAATCCAGGGCAGACTGCGGACTAAAAGGGGAGCATATAAAAAGTGGAAACGGGGAGAGATCACCAAAGAGGAGTATACCTCCTCTGCTCGCACGTGTAGGGAGGCAGTTAGACGGGCCAAAGCTACCATGGAGCTGAGGATGGCATCCCAAGTAAAGGATAACAAAAAAATTGTTTTTTAGATATATAGGGAGCAAAAGGAAGGCCCAGGGAGGAATAGGACCCATGCTAAATGGGCAGAAACAATTGGTGACGGACAGGGGGGACAAGGCTGAACTCCTCAACGATTTCTTTGCCTCAGCATTCCTAAGTGAGGGGCAGGACAAGGCTCTCACTGGGATTGTAGAGAGGCAGCAGCAAGGCGCCAGACTACCAAGCGTAGACCCTGAGATGGTGCAGGGTCACTTGGAGGAACTGGATGCCTTTTAGTCGGCAGGCCCGGATGAGCTCCATCCGAGGGTTCTGAAGGCACTGGCTGACGTCATTGCGCAACCACTGGCGATAATATTTGAGCAGTCATGGCGCACGGACCAGGTCCCGGAGGACTGGAAAAGGGCCAGTGTGGTCCCCATTTTCAAGAAGGGGAGGAAGGAGGACCCAGGCAACTATAGGCTAGTCAGTCTCACCTCCATCCTAGGCAAAGTCTTTGAAAAAATTATCAAGGCTCACATTTGCAAGAGCCCGACAGGACAAATTATGCTGAGGGGAAACCAGCATGGGTTCATAGCAGGTAGATCATGCCTGACTAATCTAGTCTGTTTTTATGACCAGGTTACAAAATGCCTGGACGCAGGAGTAGGGGTTGATGTCGTATACTTAGACTTCAGGAAGGCCTTCGATACGGTATCCCACACCATACTGGTAAACAAGTTAAGAAGCTGTGACTTGGATGACTACACGGTCCGGTGGGTGGCGAATTAGCTAGAGGGTCGCACCCAGAGAGTTATAGTGGATGGGTCGGTATCAACCTGGAAGGGTGTGGGCAGTGGGGTCCCGCAGGGCTCGGTCCTTGGACCAATACTCTTCAATATCTTCATCGGTGACTTGGACGAGGGAGTGAAGTGTACTCTGTCCAAGTTTGCAGATGACACAAAACTGTGGGGAGAAGTGGACATGCTGGAGGGCAGGGAACAACTACAAGCAGACCTGGACAGGTTGGACATATGGGCAGAAAACAACAGAATGCAATTCAACAAAGAGAAATGAGAAGTGCTGCACCTAGGGAGGAAAAATGTCCAGCATACCTACTGCCTAGGAAGTGACCTGCTTGGTGAAACGGAAGCGGAAAGGGATCTCGGAGTCCTAGTGGACTCCAAGATGAACATGAGTCGGCAGTGTGACGAAGCCATCAGAAAAGCTAATGGCACTTTATCATGCATCAGCAGATGCATGATGAACTGATCCAAGGAGGTGATACTTCCCCTCTATCGGGCACTGGTCAGACCGCAGTTGGAGTACTGTGTGCAGTTTTGGGCGCCGCACTTCAAGAGGGATGTGGATAACCTGGAGAGGGTCCAGAGAAGGGCCATTCGTATGGTTAAGGGCTTGCAGGCCAAGCCCTATGAGGAGAGACTGGGGCACCTGGACCTCTTCAGCCTCCGCAAGAGGAGGTTGAGAGGCAACCTTGTGGCTGCCTATAAGTTCATCACGGGGGCACAGAAGGGAATTGGTGAGGTTTTATTCACCAAGGCACCCCTGGGGGCTACAAGAAATAATGGCCACAAGCTAGCAGAGAGCAGATTTATACTAGACATTAGGAAGAACTTCTTCACAGTTCGAGTGGCCAAGGTCTGGAACGGGCTCCCAAGGCAGGTGGTGCTCTCCCCTACCCTGGGGGTCTTCAAGAGGAGGTTAGATAAGCATCTAGCTGGGGTCATCTGAACCCAGCACTCTTTCCTGCCTATGCAGGGTGTCGGACTCAATGATCTATTGAGGTCCCTTCTGACCCTAGCATCTATGAATCTATAAGGGCATGTTAAAGCTGGAAAGGGTCCAGAGAAGGGCCACCCTCATGATCAGGGACTTACATGGCAAGCCATATGAGGAGAGGCTGAGGGACCTCAGACTCTTCAGCCTAAAGAAAAGAAGGCTAACAGAGAACCCGGTTGTGGCTTACTGCTATATTAGAGGCGTACATCACAGGCTCAGTGAACAACTGTTCACCAGGGCACCTTGGGGAAAAACTAGAAACAATGGCCACAAATTCCTGGAAGATAGTTTCAGGCTGAACATTAGGAAAAACTTCTTTACAACTAGGGTGTCCAGACTATGGAACAAGCTCCCCCCAGAGGTGGTGCTATCATCTACCCTAGAGGTCTTCAGGAGAAGACTGGATGGTCACCTGGCTGGGGTCATCTGATCCCAGATGTCTTTCCTGCTCATGCAAGGGGCTAGACCTGATAATCTTTTGGGGTCCCTTTGAGCCCTATGGTTCTATGATTTTCCTTTATCCATGTGGCCCCTAGAAAATGAGAGAGGGAGAGGAAAAGAAGGGGAAGGCAGAAAAAAGCACCAAAGGCTCGGTTTTGATTTTTGCCAAAATCCAAAAACTATGGGAAAATAAAATTCCACTAAAATTTCATTTTAAAAAGGCCATATGTCATAAAAAAACAATATTCTTTGCCAGATTTAGTGGATTAGTTATGCTAATGCACAGCTAGTCAACAACTAGCAGTCTAAAATTATTATGTCTAACTACTTGTGAATACTAACTATATTTTTACCTAAGATTGTGAATGTTTTCCAAGTAAAAAAAGCAAAAATTGTACCAGCCTCACTGTACAATTATTCATGTCATAGTAATTTGTTTGTTTGGTTTTTTTGCAGACTCACTGGGAAGCCATGAGTCTGCAGTATTTTATAAAACACTTTTTTGAAAAAAGGATCAAATTAAGTTAATAGCTAAAATATTTCTTCTGATTCCTTGCTAAGATAAACTTCTGGTTAAAGTTCATTATTTATACAAGAGTGGCAGCTAGAGACAGAGGCATAGACCAGCAGTTCTGTATAATGCCTGGTGCAGCGCCAACAGCCACAATGCCAACTGCAGAGCCATGATCAGATTCAGCGAAGTTGCAACTTTTTCTGGTGCTCCATGGGGCACTGCCTCCATCTGTCCACCAACCCTCACCTCAGTTATGATATTGGCTAGAAGTCCCAACTAAAATCAGTAGCCTTCTTCTAGAGATCCTGTAATTGTACATAGGATCTATGTAATTTTACAAAGGCCCTACAGCAAAGATCTTACATTTTAAATATGTGAGATGGACAAAGGTTTAATTAATCTCATTTTCAAGGCAGAAACTTGATGCATAAATAAGAGAATAAATTATTTGCCCTAGGTCAAAGACAGTCTGTGTGCATGGGTACCCAAATTACAGTACTGTAAAGTAAAAAGGTCATGTATTTACATCAAATCAAATGCTTCACAGAGACTGGCTATTTGCATGTTCTGGGTGCTGACAGACATGACAGTTTGTCATGCAATCAGCCACTGAAAGTGCTCTACAGCCATGCACTAACAGAAGTGCATGGCTACAGAGCACTCTAAAAAATGCCCAATTGAGCAACAAGGTGAACTCTCATTAAATGAGGGCTCAGATGAAGATGCTCCAGAATGGAGCACCTTCACTAACATCTGTCAGCATGTACTGGCTGCTTTCTTCATAATGGGAAGTGGAGAAGGGAGGGGAGTGAGTTTGGTTTGGGGCTTACCCAGCGAGTGATGGAGGGTGGGATGGGTGGATTGGAGCCCCCCTCCTGAGGTGGGGAGGTGTTCCAATCTCCCTAACCCTTCATTCCAGAGCAGGCTGGGGAAACCTCAGAATGGACCTCTCTCCCCTGCTTTTTCCCTCCCCCCATCCTGAGACAGCACCAGAGCTTGGAGAGGGGACCAGGCTGGGGACAGATGCTACAGAGATGCAGCCTCTCTCCATAGATTAGCTCCTAAGTGGAGCTCGATCACCCACCCTCCAAATGCAACAGCAAACATCTATTGGTTCAGGAAGGTCAGGCTAACTCATGGTGCTTTCTATGAAGTGCCATGAGTTAGACCAGGGAGTTGCACATCTGTCAGTGCCCTCTTATTTCATGGCAAATAAAAGCTAGCTTGTGGCAACTAAGCTTTCAATGAAACATAGGTAAGCAACTTCAGGTTAGCTTTTCTTGATCACAGGATAAAAGTATACATACAGCCAGGTATCTGGTGCTCTGCAACTTCCCACACTTGTTTACTTTACAGTAATGTGTTTGTATGCCCAGGCTCTATGCTAGGCTAGGAATAGTACCCCAAACTTTCAACACTTAAATATAAGTCTAAACTTTCATCTCAATGGGTGCCTCCACATGAGTAAGCATGTGCCTGTTGTGGCACCTCAGAGCAATTTGAGATGCCGCAAGAGGCACGCTGGGAATGCAGAAAAGTTCCCCATGCTGCAGACTCTAATTTTGATACCGGGAAATCCTGGTATCAGAAGGAAAAAAAAAAAAAACACACTGAAAAAAAGTGGCAAAGCAACCAGAGGCTAGGTCCTCCAAAGAGACACTCTGGCACCTGGTGGCCACTGCTGCTGCTGTGGGAGGGGGACGGGGGAGGTCTATGGGCCATGCAGGGGATGGGCATCCCTCCCACCCATACAGTCCCCCCACACCCACAACCCCCCCATAATCTACCCACAAACTCCACACCCCTAAACCACCCCCACAAACTCCTCACCCACCTATCCAGCCACAAACCCCATACCCCCAAACTCCTTCACAAGCCCCATATCCCCCATAAACCTCACCCCCACAACCCCCAGACCAAGGTTCCCTCTAAGGTGTACATGTGCACAGCTGAGCACAAGTAAAAGGCTGGCTGCGCACAAACTTTTTCAGGCCACGCACCCACTGCAGGACTTGGTCAACAAAGGCAAAGGCATTGAGAGGTAGGACAAATTTCACCTCCTGGACCAGTCGGCAGGTTGCACATGTTGTAGGTAGATCCATGCCCTGGGCCACCTCACTCCCAGCTGTCATAGTCCAGGAGGTCTCCAATAAGGGCGATACCAGACAGGACATCTGTCACAACTGGGGAGCCTCTGCTGTCAGCACCTCCAGCTGGGGGTTCTGGAGGAGAGACTCAACAAGCAGGTCAGCACCCTCAGCAAGTGTAGCAGGGGACCTGGAGGCAGAGATCAGCCTCCAGGCCTG